>NC_044399.1:48228365-48530240 GCF_006542625.1 Nomascus leucogenys
CTCCAAGCAGCTCTCTCTCTTTGGAGGAGAGGAAACTGATTCAGAATATTCCTTACAAACTGCAAACTTGCACACTGCTTCTCTATGGAAAGGACTTTCCCCCAAGCTGGACGAGGCATTAAGAAGGATAGAGGACTCCAGCAGGCTGACTCTACACTTCATCATGCACAACATCGGCATCAGCAAAAAGCCCTCTGAAAAACTCAGACTCGCAATTCACCTTGACTGCATACTGCATGCACCATCACCCCAAGTTTTTAAAGGAGGACACTTAACAGTACTTCAGAATTGCATGGGATGAACACCATGATAGACTGTGCCCATTTATTCAAGTTGTATGTATATATTGGTCTGATTTCCCTTAAGGTTTCAGTTGTAGAATTTAAGACTTTCCACTAACGGAAACTAGACTTCATCTGCAATGTTGTAAATCTTAATGCCCATTACTGTGACTGTTTGCAGCTTAGATTCAAATTGTTAATTGGCAAATAACCAGGACCAGTTTATTAACAGGTCTTGGGAATTGATAATGCTCAACCAATCCACACAGATAGTAAAAATAAAAGGATTAGAAAGGTGCACACTTGCTGCATTGTTTACTTTTTAAATTTTTTGTTTTTTTCTCAATTGTCACTGAACAGAAATTCTAACATAATGAAAAGGTGCATTATATGTGAAAGACGTTCTTCTGTGTGGTTTGATTTTTGTAAAGTGGCTGTTTATAAGTTGTCACTTTTTGTAACAATTTAAGGTTATCACTGTCAATTTGTGTAACTAGAAATTTTGACATTTCAAATGTAGGTGAAAGTAACATGTCTGTTCAAGATAGAATATATTTAAACTTGATAAATCTGAAAATAAGAGCATTTCATTTGAGATGCATCTTCACCTATAAGTGCTAGATTTCATGAGCATAAATTTGACTAATAAAATTGTTCAACTAACTGTGTGGCAGTTCTGGAATATACAAATTAAAATGTGGATCTTGTAAAAACAAGGGGGCTGCAGTATTGGCTACATCTTAACTACAATATTAGTGTTTGAACTACAGGTTGGAAAAACTCAAGATGAGTATGTCTGTAAAAGTAACTAGAAAAAAATTTTATGGCATACAAAATATCTTGGGCAGTGGGTACTCTATAGTGCATGTACTCTAGCAAAAAGAAACAGACAATGTGATGATTGATCTTTTGCATGTTTGCATATTTAGGTCTTTTAGATGATTGGCTCCTTTAACTCTCAATTCCCAGGAAATCATCTTGCCTTATGCATGAAATTGCAAATAGGTTTGTTTTGTAATGGAGCTTTGGCTAGACCCCATGTTTTTCACTACTTATGGAAATCTGCTTGGCCTTGGGTTGGTACAGTTGATGTCAGTATTAGAAAGCAAATCCTTAGCACTGAAACAACAGGACACGTGGTTGATGAGAAATGTCTCACTTCTGTCAATTTACAGTTATTGACCACTCGGTTTTGTTTTTTTAAAAAATCTCATTTGAAATAGTTTTGGTTGCATTTTTCTCAGGGTCTCTTTAAACAGTTATAGATAAGCTTATTTTAATAGTGTTTACATCTATTCTTTTAAAAGGTCTGAAGTTTACACAAAGCCAGCTGAGGTTAGTTCTTCATATAATTCTAGTCAGATAAATTTAGAAATGTATAAGGTATATATGTGAATAGTGAAATATAATTAAAGCACATAAAACGGTTTTAGTTTATGCTTTGAAGGAAAATTTTTTGTTTCCTAATTCCTTACAGATATTTGTCTTGCAAGACCATAACAGTTTATGTTTTTGTTTCTGTAGAGCTCTTAGCTTGCACTCAAGTTGATAGCTATTGAAACTGTTAGGTTGCTATCCCCAAATAACGACCTTCATAACATTTTTTTTTTACCAAAAAAAAAAAAAAAAGCTTTTTTTAAAAACATATCTTCACATTTTTCAAAGCCCTTTTCAGCTTGAATTACATTTTAGTGTAAAGAATCCCTAACCAGGACGCCAGGGAACCCCTCCAGAAATCTTAGAACCTGTAGATAGGTGCATCTTTTTGGGGAGAAGGTTCACAGCTTCCATCAGATCATTTGACTCTAGGAAAGCTTACCACTGTTTAGAAACTGATATATTTAGTGTTCAGCTTTCTGCTCACTTCTGTTTTACGTGACCTATTATGCAGTGAATACTTCAAATGAAGTGAATTATTAATGAGAATGTTTGGCTGAAAGATACCTTGGAAGATAATCTACTCTAACTCCTTCATTTATGAATGAAAATTGTTTCTGCGACTATACAGCAAATTAGTGGTTTAAGTTGGAATCATCTGATTCCCAACCCAGTTCTCTTTCCTTTATAGCACACTGTTAACTGTATCAATAAAACTGAGTCATGAAGACATTATGGTTGTTGTGGTTTTAAGATTCCTAGGTCAGATAAGGAATTGTATTTAGTGTTTGATGGAGTATGCTTAAGCAGAGGAACATTAACAGAATGGATTAGTAGGCTAGACTGGCTCAAAAGGAGTGAGACTTGCATGATGAGAGATGTTAGAAGCCATATAGTGGAAGGAACTGTGAATGTTAGGATTGAAGAAGAAATGACTTTGGGGAAATGGGGTCAGGGGGACAGTCATAATAACTTCTCGAGCATTTAGAAGAGGTTTTGGACAATCACTAAGTCTGTAAGGCCCTAAATGGGGGTAGAATATGGGTAGAGGATCAATTTCTATACAATATAAAAATTAATTTTCTCACAATTTAGGGCTATCTGGAAATCTTGTTATTGGTTTTGGGTAAGCAGAAGCTAAATGGTCCCAACTGACAGAGATGATGTAAAGAGAATTTTTACATTGAATAAAAGTTAAACTAGATGGCCTCAGTCCCTTTCAATGACACAATAACTTGGAATAGGTGATTAAAACTTTACTTCTCTAGACTGAAGTGAAAATTAAAATATTTCTCATCTCCCATAAACCTCATTTGTTTAGGTGACTAAGGATATAGGTAAAGCCTCTCTGAATTTTCAAGGATTTGAATGACCAGAGTCTTAAGATACATATTTTTAAAAATCTTATTGGGCACTGTAATTTCATCAGCAAACTTTCTAAAAGTATTGTATAATGATTTTTAAAATTTACTAACCAACATAGGAGGTGCTATTTTAGAAACTTATAAGTAATTTTTTTGTTGATGTCTCTAATTAGATTTGGGAAAATTGGCATGCCTTTTCTGAAAATGTAGCTAGAATAAAAATTATCCTTTAGAGTATTGTAGTATTCTCATCCAATAATGTAGCCCCCTTGGTTAGCTTTATCTTGGCATCTTTAAAGTTTGGGAGTTGCTCATAGTCCTACCTGGTGTTATGGTCAATAGACAATGACCTATTCATGATATAATATGAGCCAGTGATGTGAACATTTTCAGCTCTCAAGTCAGGTGTTTGTAAATATGTGCATATACTTATAAAATACTCTGTGTTTACTGATTGTGAAACCATGTAATACAGGTTGTTGTTGGCTTATGCTGAAACTTCTTGAAAGAAGCCCACTTTGAAAATGTGTTGCTGTTGAAGCTAATAGTATGATTCAGGTACTGTCTTTCAAAAGTACTGCACTTAAAGCTTGTTTTAAAGACATGTATTGGTAAAAACTTCTGTACAGTGTCAAACTTCTAGCATTGTGTACATTCACTTTCTGAAAAGTATCCATTCTTCCTTAAATTTGAAAGCGTGATTGTATTTGGCATTTGCCAAAAAGATATATTCAAGTTAAGTGGAATTTGTTAGATGGAATTAATTTTTTACACTCTTGGTGTTGTGTTTAAATTGGATATGAATGGATGTTTAAAGTTAACCAGGAATCGTATTTCTTTTATGAATTGTTGTATTGGATGTTTTGAATGGGTGTTTCCCATCTGAGAACTCTGTTAAGTACTTGGGTCAAAATTGTTAAAACCATGTTTCTACTTTTGTGTCAGATAGAGGAAAGGGTCGCCAGAGACAAGCCATTTTGGGAGAACACCCTTCTTCGTTTAGACATGATGGCTATGGTAAGTTGTCAAGGCAGAAAGAAGGTAGTATAGATGAACTATTTGACTTGCTGCATTTCTGATGAAGTATGGCACATTTCTTGTCTCTCTATTTTTCCTGTGCATCTGCCTTGGTTTATATAGGATCAGTCCCTTATAATGTACCCCCAGGAGTTGTCCAAAATTTGTTTTCTTAGGATATTGATTAAAAAAAAAAAAATCCTTGAGATAAGTGAGAGCTACTAGTTGGGGATTGAATACTTTTTTGCCATTATATTTTGGTTTGGTTTTGATTTTTAATGGGTTCTGGCTTGTAAGAGGACCAGAAAGAAGAATTATTGTTCAGTAAGTGTATTTTCTTTCATTCTAGCAATTAGGAACAAAGAGGAATTTTGAGTGATAAAAGCAGAAAGAATAGGGTATTTGTCAAAAAGGAAACATGCTTCTATTTAGACTCACCTTTTAGTTCTATAGCTGGTATTTTGGCTTCAGTTAAATTTGTTCATATTTATTCCCCTTTTAAAACTTCTCAGCTTTTACTGTTTGCTATGTTGATAAGATTATGGAACCTGGAATAATAATCTGCCCCAGGAAAAAATTACGTAACGTTAGGTATCAAACTATTGTTCTTATAAGTAGAATCTTTTAACTAGCTGTAAATTGTTTGAAAATATTCTTTAGTTTTTAGTGGTAGTTATTGACTCTACCTATTCTGTGCTTTAAAGTTGAAGCACAATACTATTAAAGGTGGCAGAAAATAGAAATTCCTATATTGTAGTCTTGGGATTGGTCACTGAAAAGCACCTGGTATTGCCTATTGTCCTAAATGGTTCAAATTGCCTACATATTTACTTTAGTGACCATTCTTAGCTGTGAGTTTTAGCTTATTTTCTAGTGTTTTTCTTTTGAACTCTAGTAGTGTGTGTGTGTGTCTTCAAGGTTCCATAGTCTATATGGCAGAAAAGATTGAAACCATGTTTTGTCAAAACAGTAAGTGTGGTATAGAATGAAAATCTCACTACAGTTGGTTTAGTGAATGTGTACCTTGATTATTTTTCTTAGTTATTCCTGTAGCAGAGTAAATATTAAACATGGTTGTATGGGTAGTTCTGATCCTGCAGTAAAAAAACACTGGGTGTCTTTTGCACTTTGATAATGGAGGGTTACAAAAAATTTGCCATTACAAGTTTGTAGTATAGTTGTAGAGTCATGGCAGTCAGCTGAAGGCTAAAAACTGGTTAAATATTTTGCCAAAGCGGATTAGAAAAATCTGTGAAAGAATAAATGAAGGACAAGGAACTCTACTGTAGTAGTGTGGAAACAGATTTTTTCTTAGTATAAGTCTGCCTTCCTTTATAAAATATTTTACCGAAAAATAGTATAAATGAAATATGTTATATACCCTGCAAAAATTTTTTATTTTTAAAAAACCTATTGTGAAATTCTTTGATAGTTGTGGTGGGATTATGTAGGGGGGTATCCATTCTGAGCTATGTCCATTAAGATATTTAATCTCAGGTTAATTTGTTCTATTTTTCTAGGGAAGTAAGCAGAATTGGGGTATAGGAGGAAAAAGAGTGAATAAAGAGGCAGAGAAGTAAGATGAGTAATAGGGGAAAAAGCAAAGATGGGGGATGTGTGCTAGTGATATTGAGCCTTTTTACAAATATTGCAAATCACACATGTATCCCTTCAGATCAGCACTTCAGCAAAACAGGTTTACTTGCATTTTGGGATCACCTTATAGATGACCTTTCCTTTTCCTATGTGATGACTATAAGAAAGGGAATAGAAAGAGTTAATTATGGTTCAGGACCCATAGATTCCATCAGATTAAGTTTATTCATTGGTTTATTATAGCAGTATGAAATCTATGTGAATCATCACAATTCTCTACATCTTTTGATTTGGGAAGTCCAGATGTAATGATATGAACTGGTAGAAGCTTTCATAGTTGAACCATGGCAGAAATTGATACATAGATTTATTTGCTATAAGCTCAAGAAGAGTTTGTATATTAATTTGTAGCATCTTTGGATATGGTTTGTAGACCAAAGATTTTAAAGCTTGAAAGATGAAAAATGCCTTCAAGATGTTAATATACCATTTATGTAGCATTTTTCCATGTCAGTTTTTTAAATATTTGAAGCATTAGTTTTTTAAACACCCAGACTTTCTATTATCAATTTAGTGTAGACAACTTTTAAAAGACTTCTGATTTTTCTTATCTTAAATAATGTAGGTAATACTTTAAGTAGTATAGATAAGATAATTTAATAATGATGGCTCAAAGTCATAATTATAAACATCAGTTATTCTTTTGGACTGATTGTGGTTGTTACTTAGGACAGTAGATCTCAGAGGTTTTGGACTTTAGCCACTATACATAGAGTAAAAGTTTCCACTGCCTGTCTACCATGTGTCTTCCTACTTCCATGAAGAAGAAAATTTAGTGTGATGATAGTGAAGTGTCATTACTGTACAAGCAAATGGTAGGTGGCAGAGAGGCAGTGTATTATGTATATGTACTTTTGCAGTAGGAATAAGAATAATTGATACTTGAATCTTGGTGTGTGTATAAGAGCCTAAATTACAGGCTAAAATAATTACTAAACAGTCTAAAACCTAATTACTAAACAGTCGCTCATATGGATTGTTTTGTTAAACTACGGATTGCCAATAAAAGGAGTAGTTGAAATCCATGACCAATTTAAGGAGACACTGATGATACACTGATAAAATATTCCTCTCTAAAATTGCAGAAATTCACACTGTGTTTGTGTGTGCTTGGTGGTAGTGTTACTGTGTTGTTAAGAATGGCAGCTGTTGTTAGAATACCGAAAATTGGAGTCTACCATAAGCTCTAATAGTATGTTATGAATACCAAAATTCAGTAGTTCTTAGTAACTCACTTAGTAGATAGATGACAGTTGTCCCTTAGTTCTGTGTACAAGTGCAACTCAGTGGCATTACATACTCTTTACTTCTTGAGAAATAGAGAAAGGACTTGGTTTTTTGGATTGGTTTTGCACATCAGGGGGACCTTTGCATGTACCCTAGATGATGCTTCTGTTATTATTAGGAGCATCTAAGATGTGAAGGGTTTCTGTTTCTAAGCTGCATGTCTCCATCTTAGTTGCTGCTTTTGAGTTCCTCTGCCTTCTTATTGCTGTAAAATGTGCCCTATGCCTACTTTGAGTGTCATTTTCTCCACCCTCATTTCTTTTCATTCTGCACTCTAGCTTTATTTTTTGTTACATCTGTTGTGGATGGGAAAAACAGATAAAGTTGTTTAAAGCTACTCTAAAGTTAGCAAGTTAATCTTAATGAGGATTCTCAATGTAAGAGACATAGATTTGTGTGTTTCTGCTGAAATAGTTTTAGATACTCAGGCATTATTTCCTTCTGGGTTCTTGATATTGTTTCAAAAAATGGAAGTTGTAGAGTAATAAGACACCTGTGTGTAGTTGAGTTATTAACTAAAATTAGAATTAGGGGAATAAGATACCAACCCAAAAGTACATAGTAAAATATATTCAAGGAAACAACTTTTCAGTGGAACTGAAGAGGTTCTTTTTGTTATATCTGAAGAGGTTTTTTGTTATAACTGAAGAGGTTCTTTTTGTTATATCTGTATAGAGATAACTTCCTAGATTTCACTGTACATGTAATATTATTACTCCTCCAAAAGACATTGGCAGGAGGTTTATTTTTTAAATTTGAGGTATAATTTGTATGCAGTGGCCCCAGATTTTACATTCATTTTCTTAACCCCCCCATAGCCTTTTTTGTTAAACTATAATTTTTTAAAAATATAAACTTATAGCCTGGTGTATGCAGGTATAGGTCAATATATATTGTATCTGGTGCAAATGAATACAGATTTTATTAATTTTCCTCAGGTTATACTGAAATAGTGATACATTTGAGTTTTCTTTGTACATCAAACTAGCTAATATTAAGAGTTTATTTTTTTGTGTGTTGCAGTATATCTACTAAAGTATTTACAAACAGAACTATATGTATATGTTAATTTATTTATTTTGATCATTTTTATAGGATCCCATGGTCCATTATTGCCTTTACCAAGTCGTTACAGAATGGGCTCTCGAGATACACCTGAACTTGTTGCTTATCCATTACCGCAGGCTTCTTCCTCTTACATGCATGGAGGAAATCCCTCTGGTTCAGTTGTAATGGTTAGTGGATTACATCAACTAAAAATGAATTGTTCAAGAGTCTTCAACCTGTTCTGCTTATATGGAAATATTGAGAAGGTAAGTTTCTCTTTATATTAGTTTCTTTTGCTAGGATATTCAGTGGTAATTCTGAAAAGGCTGCAAATATGTGTCTTCTCCTTGTATCAGGAATATCCAAATTCTTTCAGTAATGACCCACATAAGCTAAAAATCCATTATATAGGAACTCTGGAAAATGTTTTTTGTTGATAAGTAATCAGTATAGGTTGTTGATTCTACAAATATTTTTTAAATAACCAATATAAAAAGAAGTCTAAAGCAGTAGTAATCAACCACTATGGTATGAGAGGCCTGAAGTCTATATTTTGGTGATCTCATTTCAAAGAGATTCTAGCATTTAACATGTTGAAAGAGCAGTTACTTTCATGGAGGGTATATATAAAAACAAGCTTCAGAGCCTAGCCAGAAGTTGTGAATTTCAGAAGAGTTCTAGAATTTATGCACTTGCCTCCTAAATGCCAGGGTTCTATTCTCTTCGGAGGAACCATGTGCATTTAGCTCAATCAGTATTTGAAACTGACCCACTTTGATAGTGTCCAAAACTTTCTGTCTGGCAATTTACATATTTTGAAGGTCTTTAATAATTTTTAGCTTTATTATCAAATAACTGTGTTTTCCCCCAATCTGCGAAGTTTTATTTATTGATACCTCACAAATATGAGATAAATAGTTTTTGAAAGAATCATGGAAAATTTAACTAGGAAAATGAATGGTAGTCTTAAGTTACCAGTTGTTTGATAAAAACACTTGCTAATTTGAGTTTTAGTACTGTAGTAATGTGTTTTTTTCCTGTTTTAAGTGATTTTAGTGTTCTTTGCAACAATAAGTACTTGCAGCATGTGAGTCACTATGTGTGGGAGGGGAACATGGCTTGAAAAGTTGCTACATTTAGTTCTTAGTTCATTAATTCTAAAGCAACTCTTCAGAATTCTGAAACAAGAATTTTGTCAACCATTTGATCCCAGTAAAAAAACAAAACAAAACAAAACAAAAAGAAAATTCCACATTTGGTCTGGGGGATAACATATGGGATACTTATGCTTGTGTAACTGGCCAAGAATACATGGGATAGGTTTAGTAGCATTGGGAGAAGTATTATTTTCACACAGACACTTTATCTTAGACCCAAGTGTTAAGTGGAGGGAATGCATGTTTGATAATTAAATGGGCTTTAATGTATATTTTAACTTTATATTTTCTTTTTGTGCTTTTCACATATGCAGACAATCAGAATCAGGCAATTTAATCAACATCTTTAGTAGATCTTTGTCTTTTGTGTTATGAACTAATTGTCTCATATGATTTAGAAACTCAAATTACTTTTTCTAATAAAACTTAGATTTTTTTTATGTTATTTGACTAATTCTAGTCTCTTTCACCCTACATTTCCCAAGTTTTTTTTTTATAAAACATTTTAAGGCCGGGCGCGGTGGCTCACACTTGTAATCCCAGCACTTTGGGAGGCCGAGGCGAGCGAATCACGAGGTCAGGAGATCGAGACCATGGTGAAACCCCGTCTCTACTAAAAAAAAAATACAAAAAAAAAAAAAAAAAAATTTTAAATGATAAGCTATGATACGTTGAACTCAAACTATCATAATCCTTTAAAGATCCATATATAGTTAATTTTTTCTAACTTTCTTTTGGAGATTTACCAATACAAGAACCACATATTTAATGTGTATATTTAGTCACTATTAGATTTGTAGATAGTCATTGGATTAAATCAAGGGAGAGGAATTTTGTCCATGAGAAGACAAGAGATTTCAAATAAAGCTGAAAAATCCTGTTACAACTGAGTTTTGTTCAAGTACAGGTGGAGTATATCCTATTAAAGTGGGTAGTTGAAGTGATGGAAATAGAAGCCATGTTTCATTTGTTATGTAAATACATTTTCAGTATTCTTTAGAGGTCAATAGATAAGAAGGAAATAAGTTCAAGGTGTCATCTATGCCATTGGTACAGGAGTCCTCCCTTATCCACAGTTTTGCTTTCAGTTACTCACTGTTAACTGCTCCAACAATAGGTGACTACAGTAAAATAAGATATTGTGAGAGAGAGAGCATGTTCACGTAATTTTTATTATAGTAGATCGTTTATAATTCTTCTATTATTTTGTTAGTCTATTACTGTGCCTAATTTATAAATTAAACTTTATCATAGGTATGTATGTACAAGAAAAAGCATAGTATATATATGCTATGCTTATATATAGTATATACTATGCTTAATCTCTGTCTCTATCTATCTATCTATCTAATTATCTTTCAGTACTGTCTGCAGTTTTTTTGTGTGTTTGCTGTGTGTTTGCTTTTGAGACAAGGTCTTGTTCTATCGCCAAGGCTGGAGTACAGTGTCACAGTCATAGATTACTTCAGCCTCTAGCTCTTGGACACAAGCAATCCTGCCTCAGCCTCCTGAGTAGCTGGGACTACAGGTGCATGCCACCATGCCCAGCTGGTTTTTATATTTTTTTTTTTGTAGAGATGGGGTCTCAACTGTGTTGCCCAGGCTGGTCTGAAGCTCCTAGGCTCAAACAAGCATCCCACCTTGGCCTCTCAAAGTGCTGGGATTACAAGTGTGAGCCACTGCACCAGGCATTGTCTGCAGTTTGAGGCATCCATTGGGGTTCTTGGAATGTATCCCTCAAAGATAAGGGGGAACTACTGTACTTAATAGCCACTTAGGGACTTCCCAAGGGCTAAGCACTATGCTGAATGATATCATACTTTATACCTTCTAACCCTTACAGCATTATATTCTAAAACTGGAAATAGTACAAGAGGGTAAGTATGGCCTCTGCCCAAACTGTCATGAAATAACGTGTGTTCCCCTATGTTGCACAAGCCTTCCTGTGACCATGGTATCTCAAGGCTATTTTGTATTATTTCTTACATAGCATCTTGTTTACTGCATTAACAGAATTCTACATAGTTTGTAATTACTATTTGTTTACTTTTAAATTTCTGACTTAACTACTAGAATATAAGGTTCAAGAAGATGTCTGTTAACATTCGCTATTAAATCCCCAGTACCTACCACAGTGCTTATATATAAAACATATTAGACACTTAATAAATATTTGTTGAAAGAATAAATATTAACGAGTGCTGCCAGATGGTATTATCTGTATTTTCAGCGACAATCCATGGCTCAGAGAAGTTAAGTATATTGCCCTCAAATCACACAATTAATACATAACAGAGTTAGGGTAAGCCTGTGCTGTTCTTCAGTGGGCTATACAATAGTAGTATAGTGTTCCTTTTTAACTATTGAATTTTGATAAGAGTTAAGGGTATCTCATAACATGGCAGAATATAGTTAAAATCCAGGTGATCTTCCGTATGTTACTTTAACCACTTAGGTCGTATTGTCTTTTAAAAATTTTGTTACTGTAAAAGGGAATTAAATGGTCACGTTTTTGGGATTTTGTGTTTACAGGTAAAATTTATGAAGACCATTCCTGGTACAGCACTGGTAGAAATGGGTGATGAGTATGCCGTAGAAAGAGCTGTCACACACCTTAATAATGTCAAATTATTTGGGAAAAGACTTAATGTTTGGTAATTATCTATCTTAAATGATAAATTTTAAAAAATATTTTAAAATCTTTGTCTTTTTATTAGAGACATTAATGTCAACTTGAGAATATTTTAATGTAACTGAGGGCACATCTGAAACAACAGCTGTAATACTGTTATTTTAGACAAGAGTTAGGGTTGTATCACTCAGATTTTGCTTAGCTATACCTGCTTTTTAGTTTTGTGATGGTAAAACATGTTAAAATGGGCAAGTTTTTATGTTAAAGTTTTCTAATATGAGAATATATTTAATAGGTTTTTTTTCTAATTGATGTCTAAACTACAAGAGTGATTGATTATAACCCAAACGAAATCCTCTATTTAAGTAGCTCTATGTATGCCTTTTTTGGTTAAGATTTATGCAAGCAAAATATATTAGCATTCTGAGACTACTTGCTGCTTTTTATCTAACAAAGTACTTTTGTATGTCTTTTCTTTCCAATCTTTAGTGTGTCTAAACAACATTCAGTTGTTCCAAGTCAAATATTTGAGCTGGAGGATGGTACGAGTAGCTACAAAGATTTTGCAATGAGCAAAAATAATCGCTTTACAAGTGCCGGCCAAGCATCTAAGAATATAATCCAGCCACCCTCCTGTGTTTTGCATTATTATAATGTTCCATTGTGTGTCACAGAAGAGACCTTCACAAAGGTAGGCACTGAAATACAAATGTGTATAGAATGTTGCTATTTCCTATTTTAAAATCTGTTTTAGCTTCATTTTGAAGTCGTCTTGCTCATTCTTTTGCTTTTGATATTATTAGTATTTTATTTACTTGGTACGGGATAGTTTATTCCTTGACCATTGTACTTTTCTGGCCTCCATTCCTCATTGGTCTTTGTTGATTTGTGGCTCAATCCTTTTGAGAGTTGGAATTAGAATGAGATCATCTTACTCCTGCATTCAGAAAGTTATTTAAAGACATATCATGTCTTTAAATCTCACCCATAACAAAATTTTCTCTATCCATATCGTTTCCCCTAACTTAGAAAATGCTAAGTAGGAACTGTAAGAAATGCTTCAGATAAGAAATGATTTCGTGGAACTCTACTCCCTACCTTAAGTACTAGATAAATCCTGGTCAACTCTGAGAATGTATATTTTATTTAACAAACCTGTGGTTTTATTGTATAGCACTAAGTTACTTAATATAGTTTATAGAATTTTACTGTTTTTAATTGATTTTCTCATACAGCTTGATATTAATGTAAAAACATACTTGATTTAATCCATTCATTCGAGAATTAAAACTTAAATTCTGCCATAAAGTTTACTTTCTGTAAAAAAGGGGGATATTATTTTGGCTATATTTTTAATGAAGTTTTACTTTCTTTGGCAGTTGTGTAATGACCATGAAGTTCTTACATTCATCAAATATAAAGTGTTTGATGCAAAACGTAAGTGAACAGTCTCTCTTTTAAAGTTTTCTGGTCAAGTTGGTGATAAGTAATAATAACTGAGTTTGTGTTTTTTTGTTTTAGCTTCAGCCAAAACACTTTCTGGGCTATTAGAATGGGAGTGCAAAACTGATGCAGTAGAAGCGCTTACAGCACTGAATCACTATCAGATAAGAGTCCCGAGTAAGTAAAATGTTTTATTTGTGTCGTAATTATTTAGTGCCAGTTACCTTCACAGAAACATTCATGGTAATATAAAAATAACACTTAATAGGCTGCTTAAAAAAATACAGATAAATACAAAAAAGAAAGGCATATTAATTCCTGTATTAGTTATCTATTGCTGTATAACAAATTGCCATAAAATTTAGCATCTTAAAACAGCAAACATTTATTATCTTACTGTTTCTGAGGGTTAGTATTTTGGGTGCATTTCAGCTGGGTGATTTGGGCTTAGGACCTTTCATGAAGTTGCAGTCAAATTGTTGTCTAAGTCTGCAGTAATCTCAGGGCTTGACTGAAGCCAGAAGATCCACCCCCAGGCACACTCATATGGTTGTGTGTAGGCTCAGTCAAGCCACATTGGCCTTTTCATGGTAGCTGACTTCTCTCTGAGTGATCCAAGAGATAAATCAACAATTTTTTTATAACCTAACATTGGAAGTGGCATACCATCACTTAACGTTATAATTTTTTTAGTCACAGAGACCAAACATAGTGTAGGAGGGGACTATACAGGGTGGGAGTACCAGGAGGTTGGAATTACCTTCAAGCTATAGCTTCCACAATCCCTGCTGATCATTTTAGAGGAAAGCAATACCTGCATATGTTTAAAAAGCTCAGGCAGTACATAAAGGTACAAAATGAAAAGTTAAAGCTTTCTACAACCTCCAACCTTTTGTCTAGTTCTTTTTTCTTCCCTAGTGTGTATATAAAATTACATATATTTTTAAAACTTGGCCGGGCACTGTGGCTCAAGCCTGTAATCCCAGCACTTTGGGAGACTGAGGTGGGCGGATCGTCTGAGGTCAGGAGTTCGAGACCAGCCTGGCCAACGTGGCGAAACCCTGTCCGTACTAAAAAAAAAAAAAAAAAAAAAATTAACCTGGTGTGGTGGCACACACTTGTAGTTTCAGCTACTTGGGAGGCTGAGGCAGGAGAATTGCTTGAACCCGGGAGGTGAGGTTGCAGTGAGACGAGATCACGCCATTGCCCTCCAGCCTGGGCGACAGAGCAAGACTCCGTCTCAAAGAAAAAAAAGAAAAAGATTCTTCTGTACATACTTTCCTGTGTCTTGCTGTTTTCACTTAATATATCTTGGAGCTATTTCTATATTGCCACATTCAAAGCTGCTTTTTTAAAGCATTTTCAGGATAGCTATTTATAGTCAAGATGTATCACAGTTTTGTCTTATTTACCCATCCCCCCACTGATGAACACTCTGGTTGCTTCTGTTTGTTTTTTTCTGTTACTGTAATAAACATCCTTATAGTCGCACTTTTTCATTTTTAAATTTTTTTTAATTTTTAATTTTTTTTTTTTTAAATAGAGACAAGGTCTCACTGTGTTGCCCAGGCTGGTCTTGAACTCCTGAGCTCGAGTGATCCTCCTGCCTCAGCCTCCCAAAGTGCTAGGATTACAGATGTGAGCAACCACGACTGGTCAATAGTTGCACTTTCTAATGTGTGTTTGTAGGTCAGTTTTTCAGTAGTGTAGGGCATGAAGGTTTATAGTTAGGTAAAATGTTGCTAGATTGTACTTTATAAAGGTTGCACCAGTTTACATTACCAACCGTGGTATATGAAAGTATTCATTGCTCAGCACTCTTAGCAACACTGAGTGTTGTCAGATATTCAATTTTTACCAGTATGATAGATGAAAAATGGTATTCGGTTGTTTTAATTTGTGTCAAGTCAAGTGAAATTGTTACCCTGTTTGTCTCCATAATAGTAACAATGGCCTTTTTTGTTTTGTTTTGTTTTTTGTTTTTCTTCTTTTTTGAGACGAGTCTCGCTCTGTCCCCCAGACTGTAGTGTAGTGGCGCTATCTTGGCTCACTTTAACCTCCGCCTCCTGGGTTCAAGCGATTCTCCTGCCTCAGCTTCCCAAGTAGCTGGGATTATAAGCACCCACCACCACACTCAGCTAATTTTTGTATTTTTGGTAGAGACGGGGTTTCGCCACGTTGGCCAGGCTGGTCTTGAACTCCTGGACCTCATGATCTGCCCACCTCGGCCTCCCGAAGTGCTGGGATTACAGGCATGAGAAAACTCAAGTCTAATTTTTGAAACTTTGTGCTGTGTAATTTACTTTGATCCTGGATCTAAAGGGTATTTAAATAATAGGGGAACATTATAGGGTGTGGTGATGAATGATGGTTTAAAAAAGAGAAAAAAAAACCACTAAATGATTTATGGGTGGAATAACATCTGAAGTTTGCTTTAAAATATTCTAGCTTTCAAAACTATGTGTGAAGGGTAGGTAGATGAAGTAAGACTGTCAAATATTGACCATTATTGAAGCTGGGTGATAGGTATGTGGGGATTCATTAAACCTATCTACATTTTTGTGTATGTTTGAAAATTCCTTAATAAAAAGTTAAGTAAGAAACACCTTTTTTTTTTTTTTTTTTTGAGACAGGGTCTTGCTCATCTCCTAGCCTGGAATGCAGTGGTGCAATCACGGCCCACTGCAGCCTCATCTTCCCTGAGCTCAAGTGATCCTCCCACCTCAGCCTCCCAAATAGCTGGGGCTATAGGAGTGCAACACCACACCCAGCTTATTGATGTATATTTGTTTATTTTTAAATTTTTTTACATGGAGGGATCCTGCTGTGTTGCCCAGGCTGGTGGTCTGGAACTCCTGGCCTCAAGCAATCCTCTGGCCTCAGCCTCCCAAGTTGCTGGGATTATAGGCAAAAGCCACAATGTCAGCTTTCTTCTCATTTTACTTTTAGTTAAAAAAAGGAAATTTTATTAAGTATCAGTCAGGCTTAATTTTTGAGAGAAAGTTTTAAAAAGCTTTAAAGTTACATGAAATACCTTAGAGACAGTATATAGATTATAAACTATTTGGAGATAGGGACAGTTATGTATGTTTTTATCCTCTGCAGTGTCTTGTACACACTTGTTGATGCATATGCTTTTCCCCATACAGAAATTTTTTTTCTTTAATGAACTACAGCCTTTAATACTAAAATTTTGATACATTAAGATAGCAAAACTGGTTCTTTGCTTTGATTTCTTATATATGCAGTTGAGGAAGAGCTGTTTCTGCCTGGTCTGAAAAATTAAAGGAAAGAAAAATTTACAAAGTGGAAATATTTTTGTGAAGTATACCCAGTTGGTTTTTTTTTTTTTCCAGTAATTTCAAAACTTATATACCCCACTGATGAAGAGAGATTTAATACTAGATTTCCTGGAACCTTTTGGGATCATAGATGTCTTCATGTACATTCCAGCTTTGTCCTACTTCCCAAGCTGTATTTGAATTGGCTTTTATAGAGAGTTAACTGCTGGCAATATTTTTGCAATGTGAGCTTTGCTGCATAATCCTGATACTATTTATTCTTTAATGATCAATTCACTAAAAAATATTGAGTGCCAGACAGTGTTGAGAACAATAGAAATGTAGCAGTGAACAAAGTCCCTGCCTTCATGAGCTTACCTTCCAGTAAATATGAATAAAAATCTTTCCCTTACCTTACTTAGAAATTTTACTTTTTTTTTTTTTTTTTTTTTTTTTGAGACGGAGTCTCACTCTGTTACCCAGGCTGGACTGCACAATCTCGGCTTGCTGCAACCTCTACCTCCCAGGTTCATGCAATTCTCCTGCCTCAGTCTCCTGAGTAGCTGGGACTACAGGTGTGCACCACCACACCCAGCTAATTTTTGTATTTTTAGTAGAGGCGGGGTTACGCCTCATTAGCCAGGCTGGTCTCGAACTCCTGACTTCAGGTGAGCCACTGCGTCTGGCCAATTTTACTTCTTTATATTCCTGCTTTATATTCACCACATTTTTTATATTTAGTATAAAAAGGTGAAATAATTTACTCTGGTACTTCAAGGTGATCTTGAAAGTTTGATGAAGTGAAATATTAACTGTTTTTTACTTTTTACAGATGGTTCCAATCCCTATACATTGAAGCTTTGCTTTTCTACATCATCCCATTTATAAGAAGAGAAGAGCATGTTAGAATTTATGTTCACCTTTATTACAATTTCAAAGCTACACTTCATTAAAAAAAAAAACTAAAATGGTTGATCTCATGTTGCCTTGCTTACTTTAAGATCCTGTTCTGTAATAAACATATTTTGCCTCGAGTAAATTTGTTGTAAACTTAAATATTGAATTGTTTTCATTTTAAGATAGAATATCATAATGTAGACTACAGCTTCATTGTAGATTATACAGATATATGATTTCTAACCTTATTACTGGAATTTTTCTTCCACAGTAAAAATATATTTGCATTCTTAATGCTAATTATCTGCAAGTATTTTTTCATTGTGTAAGAGATTAATGCAGGTGAAAGTATTGCATTTTAATATAGAATTCCTATTATATGTTTAGATGTTTAAGTATGTTGCAGTTACTCATATTAAACATAACTTGTATTTATTATTTTAATCAAGTTTGAGAATAACATTACGTATGTTGAATTTTAAGTGCTACAGATTTAACTGATTTTATATTTCTGAAAGGCTAACAGACATGGATACACGTATACAGTATGCATTCAAACTTATTTAAATTGGTGTATTTTTTTTTAAGTCACTGTCCATTTGTATTGACATGCCTCTGTTTCTAGTCCAGTTTGGAGATTTTATAAAGTTATAACAATGAGTTAATGTGTTCATTTTCATTTGTTGCATGTGACTTAAATCTTAAATACAGCTAGTATTTGGCATTGAGATTTTTATAGAGGTTATAATTAACAGTTCCTCTTATAGATAATAATCTGGGATCCATGGGTGGGCTTCAGAGAATCTGTGTACCCACTAAAATTGTATGTAGAATTTTGGATATTTACATTTTTATTTTTTACTCTTGGATCCATCAGTAATATGTATTTTTCTATATGGTACAAGATTTAAGGATCTAATTTTATTTTTATTCCAAACAGATAGCTATTTGTCTCAATACCATTTATTAAACATTCTTTCTCCCACTGGATCTGTTTTTTTTTTCTTTTTAAAATAATAGATTTTATACATAGGCAAGTAAGATTTAAGGACCAAACATGGTATTAAGAGACTATAGCACGATTGTTGTCAAGTTCACAGCTTTTTTACAATAGAAAAACTGATGTGGCCGTTTTGTTTTCATCTTTAAAAGAAGGGAGAATACGTGTCATCTACCTAGAATAACTGATATCAATAGTTGACAATATCAGTTTTGTAATCCTGACACTTTAAAATTTGTAAATGAAAGTTCCATTTAGATCTTTTGTAAAGACTTTATTTTAAATTTTAATATAAAAAATCCTTTTAGAAATAAGGCAGGCGTTTACAATTTTAGAGCTGTTTAATAGAAAGTTTAGAGGGAAACTAAACACACATTAACATTTATTTCCCCTCATTTTGATGGCAGTGGGCCGGGATTTAGCCCTCTAAAGATGAAGAAAAAATTAAATTTAATCTAGAAGTATTTTAGACCCTTATCACAGAACCCAGTAAGTTATGCCAAGGGTAACTGTGTGAACTGTGTTCGATACTGGGCTATGTATGTTTCTTATTCGTTGCCAGTTTAATACCTAAGTTTATCTAACTTTACAATAAAGCTTTTTTCCCCCTATAAATACTTTTCTACCTCTGTTGAAAAATTGAAATACCTTAATTTTGGTTTATGTAATAGTTCTACTTTCCTTCCTCCTCTGAAAATTAATGTGGGTTGTCAGAATTACAGCCTTTTTAATGCCTAAGATTTTAAGAAATAAACCTGTAGGTATTGGCAGGGCTTATTTCATTTAGATTTTAATTAGTATTGATGTGTAGAAATGATTTTTATCTGTAAGGCTCTCTCTCCACCAAAATAAGTGAATTGTTTGGGAGTAAACTAGTTGGTAAGTTGGGCCTTGCTGATAGATATATGCACTGGTGTGTAAGCCCTATACTGCTGCTGTCACTAATGTTTTTGATAGTTTACTTAGGCATGACTGCTATTAATGAAGTTTGCTTTGTGAATACTCTCTTTCCTTAGCCTTGGTAACATTCTTCTCTGTGCTATCTTTATGCTTTTAGAAGAACAAGAAAAAGCAGATTTAAGAGCTTTAAAGAAATAATACTAGCTTTGAGTTTTTAAAAAAAATATTGAAATCCCATCTCTGTATCCAAATCCTACTACATATTTGATAATAAATCTGCCAAACTGAGTTATGGAATATGAGCTGCCTTTTAAAATCCCTATTCTCCTGCTGAAGGTGTTACCTCACCAAATAAAAATATTTGCAGCTGCAGCCAACATGAGACTTTGCAAACATCCTAGTGATTTGGTTATCTCAACTATGTCTTGAACAGAACTGAGAAGAGGGGAAAAAATGACTAAATGGGGTGAGTTGTTTCATGTTTTCTTTACAGGTAGGCTGCTACAGAACTGCAAAGTAACTATCAGTGATACTCTTTCTGGAATAAAGAAATTTTGAGTGTAGAACATTCTCCCATACTTAGGAATCTGAAGCACAAGGAGCTTTGCTTCACTTAAAGGTAACAAAAGTGCTTGTAAGATAACAGCGATGAACTTCCTATCTCCATATGGTTGTTTGGTCTAAGAGACTTTTAGTCCACTGTGGGTTCATGTGAAGGGTAGCAGGCCTTTGTCTTCATAGTACTGTGGCTCTACTCATGATGATTTTCAGTGTCAACCAAAAAGTAAGTGAATGTGCAGGCATGAATACTGTTTAAACCAAAGAAATTATTTGGGATATTAAATCTGTGGATATTTGGGATTTAAAATAGTGGATATTTAATCCATAATATCATTGCTTTTGCCTGAAACCTAGCATTTCCATCAAATGGATTCATGTGTTGATTAAAACCTAATATATTTTATTTAGCAAAATACCGTCTTCTAGGGGTCTTAGTTCTAATTTTTTTTGAACTTGAACAAATAAAATGGACTTTGCTTTACTAGTTACTTTCATAGAAAGCCCTTCATTCAGCGGAACACTTGAAATTCTCTTAGTTTTAATTTACAAATGAGGAAGCTAGTAATGTTGGATATTGTTTTCTCTATCCTCCATTCCACGCTCTCCTATTTTGTAACAGTAATCAAGGTTTGAGTGAGCCTCATTGCCTTAGCCTCATTACTCTCAGTACCTCTTAATAAGGGCAGCAGGTCCTCCTAGAGGGGTATTTTGAGAGTTTCTAGGGGTGTTTTTTCAGTGGTTAGGGGACACTGCAAACAATTTGATGGGTAGGACCAGGAAGAATTATCCCTTGTCCTACATGACTTTCCGATTTCCTGTCAGATACTCAAATAGGTAAAAAACCTGTTTATAATGATCTGATCCTAGAGTCTGACTTTTTAATATATTAATGCAAAATATTTTTGTGTGGTTTTAATATGCAGTACACTGAATTTTTAGCAACACAACTACCTTATAAATCAAGGAAATAATGTTTAGAATGCTTTCAAGAGTTGTTCACCATTTTGGAAAATTGTATCATCAACGTATTGGGATTGCCATTATAATACACAAGGGTCAGTTTTCATTTGTAGCTGTCACATTCATCTCTGTCTTCTATTGTAGCTGTATCTGAGCATTTATGTATTACAACGTACATTTTATCGTAAATTTTATTTCTCCCTTAACAATTAGAGTTTTATTTGGTTTTTCTTTAAGTTGTGTGTGTCTGTGTGTAGGCAGGTATTATCTAGGAATTTTATTTCAGCATAGTAAAAGGATATCAGATTGGGTGGGGAACCATTGCGGTAAACAAGGTAATAGTCTGATTCTGTGTTGAACAGGTAACCTAGGTTGATCCAAAGAGAATGACACCTAGGATTTGTTGAAGAATGGATGAGGAAGTGCTCTCGCTAAGGGGTGTGGTCTGCTTGTGTAAGGTTAGGCCTGGGACTGTTACAGCCATTTTGCTGTCTTGAGGGAAACTAGCTAGTAGAGAAAAATGCAATACACAGTGGAAACCACCCTGAGCATAGGCTAGTTTGGTATTTTGTGCACAATACACCCATCTTCAGAGTTCTCTTTTGAGTTTGAAAACAACCTATGTATTTTAACGGTCTCCATTTGCCTAAATCTCATCTTTAGCAGTTTAGTCTACACACAACACAATCAAATGAAAGCACTGACAATTACTTGACAAAAGGCCCAATTTTTTTTTTTTTTTGAGAGAGTCTCACTGTCGCTCAGGCTGGAGTGCAGTGGCACGATCTCCACTCACTGCAAGCTCTGCTTCCTGGGTTCACACCATTCTCCTGCCTCAGCCTCCCAAGTAGCTGGGACTATAGGCGCCCACCACCACGCCTGGCTAATTTTTTTGTATTTTTAGTAGAGATGGGGTTTCACCATGTTAGCCCGGATGGTCTCGATCTCCTGACCTTGTGATCCTCCTGCCTCGGCCTCCCAAAGTGCTGGGATTACAGGCGTGAGCCACTGTGCCTGAAAAGGCCCTATTTTAAACATGATATATCTTTGTCCTTTTGCCAACCGTAGGCTTTATTTTTTTTTGTAACTCTTAGGTGTAAACTTTTTGTTTTGTAGAGATGGGGGTCTTGTTATGTTGTCCAGGCTGGCCTTTAACTCCTGGCTTCAAATGATCCTCCCTCTTTAGCCTCCCAAAGTGCTGGGATTACAGGCGTGAGACTGTACCTTGTGCTCTTCTGTCAGATACCACAAAGTTTAGACAAAGATGTAATATTTATGGACACTTACTGAAAGTATTGTGTGTAGATTTGTTAATGGCTCTTTTAAGAGTTTCTAAAATTTAATGGGCAAAAATTACATATATGGGGTATAATGTATACATTATGGAATGGCTAAATCAAGTTAATTAACATATCCACTACCTCACATACTTATTTTTTGTGGTGAGAACATTTAAAATCGACTCTAGGGTCGTTTAATTTTTAAGAGCAGAAAGCTTATTTATTTGTAATTTAGAAATCATCTCTACTATATACATTAAACCCTTGTAAGTGATATAGAACTGCTAATAAAGTCAAAGCATTGAATTAGTGGCAGTCTCTGATTTGGAAACTTTCACAGCTCCCTTGTGGGGTGACACAGTAATCAGCCTAAGCAGCAGAGCAACCCTGAAATGTTTGCTTTGAGTTGAGTTGATAATTATAATCTGGTCATCATTTATTTTTTCCTTTTTTTTCTCCCCAGTAATACCAAAAGAAATTAAGAAGCAATGTTATTTTTTTTTTTTTCTGGGAAGTAATCATAGTTTATTGAGAGCCTGGAAAATCAGTAAATGGCCTGAAAGACTTTGATTGTTACCATAATTTTAGTGTAGCTTATTAAATAACAATACCAGTGGTATAGCTTGGGAGTGTGAAACTTGATTACAACTTACGATTGTGAAGTTTAGGTTAAGGTGATTTTTGGATGTGACTTTATGTGAAACACTCTTTTCTTAGGAGAGTAGGGGAAGAAAAACAAGGTAGATAGATAATGCCTGTGCTGCACGGTGATATTTAGTAGTGCTTCTCAACAGTTAGGAGAGGAATGCCATATTTTGGGGAGATGATTTCATGACTAGCAAAAAGGATCATGTGGGGAACTTTTAAAAAATACTGATATCCCAGATAATCTGCAGAATCTGACTTACTTGGACTATGTGTGTATATATTCAAAACATTTTATTATCCATTGATTTCCATTTAAAATATCTGATTTTTGATGTCACAAAGCATGAATGTAAAGTAGATAAGATTATTTTTGTTGCAACTTAGAAATCCAAAGAAATAATGACAATTTTAAACCAAAAAACCTTCAGTTTCTACAAAAACCATATCAGAAGTGTCACTTGCAGCGATTTGGCTTCTTGGATATTTCAGCCATTTATTCCAGCTTCTATCAAGTGCACTTAGTATGCCAGACAATACAAGTTCAGGCAGATGGTTAGCTTTAAAAAGTCATTAGGTTAATTTCAGCTTAGAAGGGAAGCAATGGAAAAATGGCTAAGCCTTCTTTCTAAATATGAGGCAGACTATTTCCTAAATCCTTAAGAGGAACTGAAAATTGATGAGGGAGCCTTCAGTCTTTGAGTAATATAATCTAAATCTTTTAGCTTTTATGGATTCCACTATAAGATGAAAAAATAAGGTCAAGGAATGATCAGCACTTGTGGTGGAGGTGCGAAGGCTGTATAATCATTCCGTTTCACAAATTGGGGATGAGAGACCCCGATTTTTGTGATCTGCCCAAGTTTAACGAAATAAACGGGGATATAATGACTTGAATCCAGATGTTAATACTCAGAATCTTACACAAAAGCCCTTTTGAGTCATTGAAATAATTGGCTCTTCTCAGTAAGTAGAAGTATTAGCTGTAGTAGCCTAAGCAATGTTAACTGCTTTGGTAAATTATTAATTAGAAAGCAAAATTCTGGTTGCCAGCTGGGGGTAATGGAGGTGTGATTGCTATTGGCTACAAGATATATTTTAGGTGAATAAAATGTTCTGAACTAGATAGTGGTGATGGTTGTACACCTTGTGAGTGCACTAAATGCCACTGAATTGTATACTTTAAAAAGGTTAAAATAGTAATTTTATTTTGCTACAGTATTTTGCTACAGTATTTTACTACAGTAACAAAGTAGGTCTAGCCCAGCAATCCTTTAGTTTAAATAAGGGCTAATATGGGTCTGCAAGGCTTAAATGTAGCTGGTTAGATACATTGGGGAAGGTGTGTAGGGAGAATCTGTGAGTTAGTTCACTCCCACACCAGCAGGAGATGGGATCCTGAGTCTGGTTTATGATTGTATTGCTAGCGTGGCTGGCTACTTCTGGTCACCTTGGAAGAGAAGAGAGCCCACTGAGGTCTTGTGCACAGTGAACAGTTAGGAAAGAGAATTTGAGGGTGGGGAGGGGATGATTCTATGAATAGAAAATAGAATTTCTCTTGTGTTCCTAAGCCTGAGTAATGCTCTGGTTGCTTAGTTTACAGACTTTATCCTAACTAATTTTGAGCTACTCTCACTGAGTCTCAGCCTGCAGGAGGATCTATTCATGAATGTACTCACATTTTCTTGAAAAATTAAGAGACTATTTTATCCAGTTTACCTAGTTTCATTTAGACTTTGGCACACATGCTAACGTATATACATGGCTGCTTCAAAGTCTTGAAGAGGAATTTGCTAAGAGACTGATTTATATAGACAAAAATCCATAAAAACAAAAATTATGTGTGCAATGTATTTATAAATCCTTTAGAGGGTTTTAGGAATCTTGTGGAAAAAAAAATCTAAAATGAGATAGCTAATGCCTGTTGTTTTATGCACCTGTATGATACATAATAAAGCCTCAGATTTTTCTGCCTAACAGAAAGTTGAGAGGACTGATGCTAGTATCAGCCACCTGAGTCATGGTAGAGGTTTTCTTGCTAGACTGTTACAAGGGTAAGTAATATTTATACGACTGTTGCCAATACAAATTCAAGCTTGTCCTACAAAGACCTAGTATGATCACTTATCCCACAGTATTTCTCAGCAAGGCACTAGTATTTGAGCCAAAATTTCCACCACTTGACCAAAAAGACTAAAATAGTTCCACACCTGTTGTACCTCCTCCTGCTGTGTAATAACCCTTTGCTCCCTGCAGTTTTGCCTCTTAAACACTTGACTCAGGATCAGTAAAACCTGTTATTTTTGTTTATTTATGCTTCTGAGGAAGGTAAGACTGCTTTGGCAAATTATTGCCATTATGTGTGAATGAAGGCCACATGGTTTATAAACTGTAGAGCAAGACACGGAAAGTGCACAGGGAATAGATGGAGTTCCATCCCCAGCTACTTGCCACCAGGTGTGACACATGGGATGGAGCTCAGGGCCGTGTAATGGGTCATGATGCTCTTCCAACGAAGAATATGTGACAGGGTACAGGGGAAAGGGCAGAGACTGAGGGGCGAGGCTTGGATTTTAGTAATTTCTGTCACTATTTGGCCTTGGGCAACTCAGTTCCTGGGTCTAGTTCCTTATCTATATAATGTAGAAGTTAGGCTACATGGCATGGTTTGTTAAGAATGCAGTTCTGTTCCATACTTTTCCTGATTCTTTTCTGGCTCAGCAGTTAACACGTGTGGTAAGGGGCTGCTGAAGTTCTTTGGACAGAATAGGTAAAACTGCTATCGAGTAAAGGTTTTATTCTTGCCTGAATTATCCATATAGCGTTCTTAAATTGATCGAGTTAATTTAATATTATTTTTGTTACCTAGTAACTTTGCATTGTAGCAACAATCTTAGTGAATAAAGGAAAGGATCAGGCTGCCTGCCAATTCCCTGCATCACGAAAAATGCTCATGTGAGGATCCTTAAAGCTGGTCATAGGTCAGAGAGAGAGGTCGGACTGGGAACTTTCTATCCCAGCCTATGGGAAGATAGCTGAGGAAATGGTTGTTAAGCAGCAGTGGTTCCATCCCATGGGATTCCCAATTGACACCAACTACCTCCTCTTAGTCAAGTTATGGGTAAGGTGGATGGGGGCAGGATATAGATAGAATGGGTTGCTATGATGCAGGGAGTGAAATCAGTGTTTGCACACCTAGGTATTGGATTTGGATATCTTGAAAGCTGTGTTCTTGTAAGACTGGCCTTTCTGAGCTTGAAGAAATCTGGGGTATACCAGATCCTAAAGACTTGGGAAGAAGAGATGCAATAATCACTCTCCCTGCAGTCATGTGGCTTTGAGAAAAATCCGAACAGAGCATTTATAGTCAGAAGAAAGTCTCACTATGCCATTGGCCATCTAGTGGTGAGAGGGAGTGATCATAGGTATTTAAAAAATAAATTGGTCAGCTGCAATGCTTGTAATCCCAGCACTTTTGGAGGCCAAAGTGGGAGTATCACTTAAAGCCAAGAGTTCAAGACCAGTCTGGGCAACATAGCGAGACCCTATCTCTACGAAAGTTAGCCAGGTGTGGTGGTGCATGCTCATAGTCCCAGCTACTCGGGAAGCTGAGGTGGGAGGATTGCGTGAGACCAGGAGGTCGAGGCTGCAGTGAGCCAAGATCGTACCACTGCTCTCCAGCCTGGGCAACAGAGCAAGACCCCATCTCAAAAAAAAAAAAACAGGTTAAATAGGAAAGACGTTGCTGGGAAGACTTGGATTGTAGTCTACTGTCTGGATTATGGTCATACTATTATCAACTAGAAATCCTGCTTTGACCATGTATACATCTCGCCAGCTCCCAAAGATTCTTGGAAGAAATAATCTTTGTGCTGGCAGACAGCTGCTGGTTATCCTGCGGGAAAGAGTAGTATTTTTCGTTTAAGGCACAGTTTATATGTGGCCCAAGATAATGTGGTGGAGTTAAGAAGGGACAGAAATAACTCATTACATTCTGGTCATTTTGGATGAGCCTAAAATAATTCCCAATAATTTTGAGATAGTATTGTGTAGTAGAGCACTGGGTTAGGACTTTGTGAGACCTGGCTGCTTATCCCAGCTCTGCCACTAATGAGCTGTGTGACTGGGAGCAAGTCATTTAAGGTGACTTTTAAACATTAGATTCCTTTCATGTAAAACGGGAATAGCAACAATACCTGAGGACCAACTGATCTCATAATGAAATACTATGTAGAAAAGTACTTTTGGTGACATTCAATACAAATCTCTAGAAGAGATAAGGGTATTCCAGAGAGTCCCTATGCTACCACAATAGGAAATATCACCTGCCACAATCCAATCATTGCCATTGTGAATCCGTGGTTTTTCTGCAATACAAATGGATTTTATAGATTAAAAAGTCTACCTCAGGTACTAGAAAATAACAGCAAGTTGGCAATTCAAATTACCCCAACCTGCCTGGACAGCTTTTTCTAAGAGATGGGGTCTCCCTATGTTGCCCAGGCTGGAGTGCACTGGTTATTCATAGGTACAATCATAGCGTGCCACATCCTTGAACTCCTGGGCTCAAGCGATGCTTCTGCCTCAGCCTCTGGAGTAGCTGGAACCACAGACACAGTGCTACTGCACCTGGCTTTTGTTTTTTCTTATAGATTTGCTGGACGGCCACAGTGGCTCACACCTTGCCTATACTTTGGAAGGCTGAGGTGGGAGGATCACTTGAGCCCAGAAGTTTGAGACCATCCTGGGTAACACAGTGAGTCCCCATGTCTACAAAAAAAAATTAGCTGGGTATGGTGGTATGTGCCTGTAATCCCAGCTGCTTGGGAGGCTGAGGTAGGAGAATTGCTGGAGCTCAGGAGGTTGAGGCTGCAGTGAGCTGTGATGGCACCACTTCACTCCAGCCTAGACAGTAGAGCAAGACCCTGGCTCTCATAACACACACACAGAAGACTTGCCTCATTCATATAACATCAGTAAAAACCCTCCTAAATTCTAAAGGCAGGCAAAGTTAATATCATTCTAGGATTATATTCCTGTAATCCTAGCACTTTGGGAGGCTGAAGTGGGAGGATTGCTTGAGGCCAGGAGTTTGAAACCAGCCTGGGCAATGTAGTGAGACCCCATCTCTATTTAAAAAGTTTTTTTTTTTTTCTAATTTTAACCTTGAGGTTTAAGGGAAGTTTATTATAGAACTTTTAGTATTGTATCTATATAAATTATATTTGTATACACAGCTTATGGTAGATGGACATTCCTTATATAACCAAGATATGGTACATAAAGACCCTTTTATTTTTAATGAATATGGAATTTTCCAGAGACAACATTGAGTTTTAATATTACGTTGGCCATATGTATGGTTTATTTGACATGCTACCCCCTTGGCCAGGACCCCTCATCATATTGCTGTTCATATGGGAAAACACAATTTAATTTCTAATGATTCAACTTAGTATTTTTTCCCAGGAACTCACTGGCATGACTACCTGCCTGAATATTTCTGGCCAGTACTCTTTGTGGAGATACAGAGTTTGATAAGTTTGTTTTCTGGTCTGTGAATAAGTACTTTTAACAGGTGTTTGAAAAGTGCCAACTAGATTATCATAAACAGTCCTTGTCCATCTTAGTTTTGTCAGTCTGGATTTGATAGGTTTCTTTTCTCTACTGTAACATTTGTAGGTTGATGAGTCTCAATTTTCTTTTTTTTCTATCATTTTTAGTTTCTTCTAATTAAGTAGCTCTTCTTTCATCAAAGCCCCAGGATTTTTTCCATCATTTAGTTTTCCACTTTCTGGGGTTTTTGAGATTCTCAGATGTGGCAAACAAACAGAACTGTGTGCCAGTGGCAGACCCTACTTCAGTTTTAGATAAGCATAGGAAACTGTTTTCCATTTTGGTTTCCATATCCTTCGAAAGAAGGTGCCGAGGGGAGGAAGCATAGGACTTAGGAAAGTCAAAAATCCTGGATTTGCGTCCTATGCTGCCCTTTATTAGCCATACGAGCGTAAACAAGTCCTAATGATGGTGTGAGCCTCAGTTTTTTGTTAATCTATAGAATAGTGATAATGTCTCTCTTATTTATCTTATTTGTTAATTAAACCCAAATTGAGTGGCATAGAGTAGGCCTTGGGTACCCCTGCAGTGACCCCATTTTTTTTTCTTTTTTTCTTTTTGTTAAAACGTCCATTCGTCTCTGAACTCTGTAATGTCAGGGAACTCTGTATTTCCTTTCCCCTTCCTCCCAGCACCTTGCCCATGTAGTCAGGGTCTCTAAAGTTGTGCTCACAGATGAGAACTGCCTCCATTTGTGCCAAAGCCACAGGGTGACCCTGCCTGACTTTGTGACTGAGATGAAGGAGCAAGCATGCTATCAAAGGGAAGATAACACAAATCTAGAAGGAAGTTACAATACTGAAGACCACAGAATCAAGATTAAAAACTCTTTCGGCAGGCTGCAGCCCTGGGTTGGAAACAAGGTGAAACCTAATTGAGATCAGAAAATGTTCCTCATTTAATTTGACTATTAATAATTAGAGCTGACATTTATTGAGCACTTGTATGTTAGGCATCCTGTTATACATGTTAAGTAATTCTTATGATGGATGAGGCTGAGGCCATTATTACAAAGATGGGGAAATGTAAAGTAAGCTGTTCAATCTTGCTCAGCCATTAGATGGTGAAACCAGGATTCTAAACCCTGAGGTTTGGTTCCAAAGCAGACACTCTTAACTCTTATAATAACAGCCCCCCAAAATAATGTCCCACCAAAGATATCCACATCCTAATCCTCGGCCCCTGTAAATATGTTACCTTCATGACAGAAGGGACTCTGCAGAAGTGAGTAAGGGTTACCGACCTTTAGATGGGGAAAGTTTCCTGGGTTATCTAGGTGGCCCAATCTAATCATCTGAACGCTTCTGAGAAACTTTCCTGTCTTCTTTAAGAGAAGAGGAGATGGAAGGAGAGATTCAATACATGAGGAGAACTGCCTGCTGTTGCTGGCTTTGAAGGTAGAAAAAGGGGGCTGCACACCAAGGAATGTGGGCAGCTTCTAGAAACTGGAAACAGTCCTCAGCTGACAGCCAGCAGGTAAATTCAGTCCTGTCACTGTCAGGAACTGAATTCTGCCAACAAGCTGAATGAACAAGGAAATGTCTTCTCCCCAAGAGCCTCCGGAAAGGAGCCAACACCTTGATTTTCTTTGGGTGCATTTATACATTTCTTGTGAAACTTTCTCCTAGATGTTTTGTATTTTTTTGTTATTGTGAATTGAATCTTTTTTTTTTCCATTTTATTTTCTAACTAGTAATTGCTAGTATAGCATAAGGCTATTGAATTCAGAATATGTCTCTTTTATTCTTCTATTCTACTGAATTTTCTTACTTATCCTGATAATTTTTCAGTTGATTCTCCTGGATTTTCTTAGGTAGGCAATTGCATCATCTGCAAATAATTACATGGTGTTTCTTCCTTTCCAATATTTAAACCTGTCACTTGGTTCTTGTTTTTTCCCATTGACCGCTGGCATTTTAAAACAGCTGTTTGACATCAGAGACATTTTGACAGCCTAAACACAAATCATTAAATAATCTGTTTCCAAAATGAAATAATAATAGCTAATACATATCAACTGCCTTTTGTGAGCCAGGTAGGTTCCAAGTATTAATATCTTGTATGTTCATTTATTTAATTCTTAACACAACCTCATGAGGTTGTTGTTATATTCCTTTTAATGACAGGCAAACAGGAGCAAAGACATCAAGCAGTTTGCTGAAGGTTTAACAAGGGGGTGGTGCTCAGACTTGAACCCAGGCAATTTTGTTCCCGAGGTCATACTCTCAACTACTATTCAAAATTGCTTCTAAGTGAATAAAACAAAATGGCAATCTTGATTTTTCTGATTATAAAAGACATGCTTATTAGAAAAGATTCAGTCAAAAAGGTTTAAACAAAAGGAAAATCACCTCCCCACTATCATTTTTTCCTTGCTGCAGAGTATCCCACTGTGAGATGGAATGGTAACTTATTTCATCAATCCCATGCTGTTGGGTTTTTGCCATACAGCTTTTCTTAGTTTTATTTTTCTATATTTTTCTTTTTTTTATTGTTACTCTCTGCCTATGCTTACCCATCATACAGCTTTTCAAGCACCCATTTATGTGCTCATGATACTTCCCTGAACTGGAATTTCTCAGTCGAAAAGAGTAATCACATTTCACATTTTGACAGAATTGCCAAATTGCACCCCTCAATTCAAGAAATGGCCTATTAAATTTTGTTAACTTCATAGGTGAAAAATGTTATTTTCACATATTTTAGCCATCTTGATTTTTCTATTGGGTGCTCATCTTTTTATTGATTTGTAATTATTCTTTCATTCTTTTTATATAAGGGCAATTCTGTCTGATGTTGCAATTTTTAATTTTTACTTTTATATTGGTTTGCCATTATAGGAGGATTATAGAAATTGGCTGAGCGAGGTGGCTAACGCCTGTAATCCCAGCACTTTGGGATGCTGACATGAGAATCGCTTGAGGACAGGAATTCAAGACCAGTCTGGACAACACAGGGAGAGCCTATCTCTACAAAAAAATTTTTAAAAACAACATCAGATCTCCCTATGCTGTCCAGACTGGTCTTGAACTCCTGGCTTCAAGCACTTCTCACTTCAGCATGATGGTGCATGCCTATAGTCCCAGCTACTTGGGAGGCTAAGGTGGAAGGATCACTTGAACTCAGGCGGTTGAGGTTACAGTGTTCATGCCACTGCATTCCAGCCTGGGTGACGAAGCAAGACACTGTCTCTTAAAAAAGAAAATAGTCATCTACACTTTCTTATGTATCTTTACAAACGACAGTGTTTTAAAATAAATAATTTGAGTGAACCAGGCCCCACCTTTCAGCCTCCCTCCCTTCCTTAGACGTAAGAATTCTGCAGCCACACTGGATGGCACGAAGGGTCAGGACTGCTACTTTGGGTTATTACTTGGTAATTCAAAACTATTTCGACTTCTAGATAAATGTTGTGGATTGCACACTTGTGCAAAAAATAAGCATGCTTTAAATCCACCTAAGATAGAAGAAACCAGCAAATTAGTGATGTCAACAAACTGAAAAATGTGAAGCCGATGAAAAATGGAAAGTAGCCTGCAGAGAAAATGCCAGTAGGCTTGCCAGTTTACAAAGTTTACTCTGAAAGGTTCAGGAATCGGAACATTTCAGTTGCGTTAACTAGCTGGAGGTGAGAGGGGCTCACAACAGAGTCTTGTTGAAAGAACATAAGGAAGAATTAAAACCACAGATTCCTTTCCATATCCGACCCTGCCAGATGGCTACCTCTCCCTTACCTCTGAACAAGAAAGGAAGCTTATTTTCTTGAGAAATTCAAGTAGAGAAGCATCAAATTCAGAAACAAAGGCAGAGAGAATGAGTGCTGAGGCACCGTTCTGAAAATGAAAATGAAGTGCAAATCTACATATGGAAGACTGAGACTGCCCACCCTCATTCTTCTTGCTCCCTCCTTCCAACTAGGCTCCCAGAATTCTGGCAATCAGCTTATAGCTCATTAAGCAGATTGGAGGATTTTTCTCTGGAGAAGCTGTCCAGCCAAAGGCAAAAATACTGCAGATTCTGACATTTTAAGTGTTTCTTGTTAAATGGGCAGTTACAGTGATAGCTACTACTGAACCCTCCTTGCCCATGCATGCAGAGCTACTAACTGGCTTTTTAGTGTGTCCCTTTTAATTATGAATGGACTGCTAAAAATTAATCCTTTAACATGAAAGACAGAAACCTAGAGAAAACAGACTATGCAGGGAGCAGAAAAAAAAAGCAGAAACGGTTTACCTTCTTCGATGAGATGATTTTACATGAGTGAAATAAATATGGGATGCTTTTAAACAATAAAAAAGGACAAAACCATAAAGAACTATAAACGATAAAAATTAAAAGAATTAAAACGTCAATGAATATAAGCAACAAATAATTAGAAATAGGCTGGGCATGGTGACTCACACCTGTAATCCCAGCATTTTGGGAGGCTGAGGTGGGTGGATCACTTGAGGCCAGGAGTTTGAGACCAGCCTGGCCAACGTGGAGAAAACCTGTCTCTACTAAAAATGCAAAAATTAGCCTGGTGTGGTGGTGGCCATCTGTAATCACAGCTACTCGGGAGGCTGAGGCAGCAGAATCACTTGAACCTGGAAGGTGGAGGCTGCAGTGAGCTGAGGTGGTGCCAGTGCACTCCGGCCTTGGTGACAGAGTGAGGCTCCATCTCAAAACAACAACAAAAATAATTAGAAATAAAAAAATTTTAAAGATATGCAGGACCTGTACACTGAAAAACTATAAAACATTGCTTAGAGAAATTAAAGAAGACCTAAATAAATTGAGAGATATATCTTGATCATGAGTCAAAAGACTCAATATAGTTAAAATGTCAGTTATCCCTGAATTGACCTGAATTGATTTAATGCGATCTCTGTCAAGATCCCAGCAGGTCTTTTTTTTTTTTTTTAAGGTAGAAATTTATAAGCTGATTGCAAAAATTCATATGAAATGCAAAGGACCTAGAATAGCCAAAACAACTTTGAAAACAAACTAGAGTTGGAGTAAGTCTTAGTTTGGATGGACTGCTATAACAAAATACCACAAACTGGTAGCTTATAAACAACAGAAATTTATTTCTCCGTCTGAGGCTAGAGAGGCCAGGATCAAGGCAGCAGCCGATTCAGGGTCTAGTGAGGGCCTGCTTCCTCATAGATGGCTGTCTTATTGTAACCTCACATGGCAGAAGGAGCAGGGATCTCCCTGGGACCTCTTTTATTAGGGCACTAATCCTATTCGTGAGGGTTCCACCTCAAAACTTATACAGCTATAGTAATCAAGACTGTGGTAGGTGTGTAAAATAAAAATAGATCAATGGGACAGGATATAGATATAAAGCCACACATATATTGATCATGCATACTGATTTGTTACAAATATGAAAAGATAATGCAGTGGAAAAAGGACCATCTTCTCAACAAATGTTCTTGGAGCAACGAAATACATATGCAAAAAGACCCCTTCTAGCCATATTCTGTTCCATATGCAAAAATTAACTCAAGATGGGTGAAAGACCTAAGTGCAAGAGCTAAAATTATGAATCTTATAGATGAGAACTTTTTGTGAACTTTTTTTGAGTAATGATTTCTTACGACACCAAAAACATTGTTCTATTAAAAAAATCCAAAACCCAAACTCATAAACTCATCAAAATGTAAAACTTCTGCTCTAATAGAGAAGGAAAAGTCAAGCTACAGATTAAGAGAAAATATTTGCAACATATATTTCTGATATAGGACTTGTATCTAGAAAATACAGAGAATTCTCAAAACTCAATAAGAAAATGACCCTATTAAAACTTGGCAAAAAGATTAGAATCTACATTTTACTGAAGAAGATACATAAAAGATCAATAAGCACATGCAAAGATGCTTAACATCATTATTCATTAGTCATTAGGGAAATAGAAATGAAAACCACAATGAGATACCACTCTATATGTATTAGAATGGCCAAATTAAGACGACTGAGGCCGGGCACGGTGACTCATGCCAGTAATCCCAGCACTTTGGGAGGCTGAGACAGGTGGATCCCTTGAGGTCAGGAGTTGGAGACCAGCCTGGCCAACGTGGCAAAACCCCATCTCTACTAAAATTACAAAGATTAGCTGGGCATGATGGCGCGTGCCTGTAGTCCCAGCTATTCAGGAAGCAAGAGAATTGCTTGACCCCAGGAGGCAGAGGTTGCAGTGAGCCGAGATCGTACCACTGCACTCCAGCCTGGGCAACAGAATGAGACTCCATCCCAAAAAAACAAAAACCAAAAAACAAAAAAAGAAGACTGAGCATACTAAGTGATGGTGAAGATGTGGAGGAAATGAAACTCTCATATACTTTCCATAGGAATGTAAAATGGTACCACCACTTTCCAAAAACAATTTGGCAGTTTCCAAAAGTTAAACCATATACCTACCATATGACCCAGCCATTCACTCCTAAAGAAAGTATGTGTCTCTACAATGAGTCGTACATAAATATTCATAGCAACTTTATCTGTAATAGCCCCAAACTGGAAACACCTAAGTGTCATCAAAAAGGAAATAAATAGGTTAGGTGCAGTGGATCATGCTCAGCACTTTGGGAGGTGGGAGGCCAAGGGGGGATGATTGGTTGAGGCCAGGAATGTGAGACCAGCCTGGTCAACAGAATGAGACATGGTCTCTACAAAAATTAAAAAAAATTAGCCAGGCATGGTGGCATGCACCTATAGTCCCAGCTACTTGGGAGGCTGAGGTGGGAGGACTGCTTGAGCCTAGAAGTTTGAGGCTGCAGTGAGCCATGATCATGCCATTGCACTCCAACCTAGGTGACAGAGCAAGACCCCATCTAAAAAAAGTGAATAAATAAAAAAATTGTGGCATATCCTTACCTAGTGTCACTTCATCCATGCCATAAACGTTTCCAGATTTAAGGGCACTCCCAAGGGGGAGAAATGTCAAAATTATGTTGTAAGAAGAGCATGTGGGATAAGAGAGATTATAGCTACCATCTTTGGAAAATAAAATATGCCACAGTATGTGGTGTATGTCCTTTGGAAATATCTTTTTATTTTTATGTTTTTGAGACACAGTCTTGCTCTGTTGCCCAAGCTGGAGTGCAGTAGCATGATCTCAGCTCACTGCAACCTCTGCCTCCTGGGCTCAAGGGATTCTTATGCCTCAGCCTCCCGAGTAGCTGGGCTTACAGGCGCCTGCCACCATACCTGGCTAACTTTTGGCTGATTTTTGCATTTTTAGTAGAGATGGGGTTTCACCATATTGGCCAGGCTAGTCTCGAACTCCTGACCTGAAGTGATCTGCCCACCTTGGCCTCTCAAAGTGCTAGGATTACAGGTGTGAGCCGTAGTGCCCAGCCAGAAAAGTCCTACACCATGTGTCAAACTCAGAACACAAAGAATCACTGTCCTATTGCTTGGTACAGTACTCCTGTTTGTTGAGAGCCCATTCACTAGAGCAGCTCTGTTTCTGCTTAATGAAAGCTCTTTTCTGAGAGGCAACAGAGTGTGTTCTATCATAAATGAAGCGCTCTTCGAGAACTTCCTGAGCAAAAAAAAAAAAAAAAAAAAAAAAATGCAGTATATGATGTGACTAGAGGATCAGATGTGAAAAACTAGTTAGCTTAGGCCATGACTTCTCATCAGGGCTACCATTTCCAGTGGAGTATTTCTGGTTGCCAGTTGTATCTGTGCACAGTGTGGCCAAACTTTTTGGCGTTGTTTAGTTCTCCTGTAACCACTAGACTTCTGGAAGGTGCTCGCTCTCTTGATGGAGATATTGCAAACAGACCACAGAAATTGGGCCCAAGTGGCTATTAAATTAGTTCCTTAATTTGAAAATAACAATCAAAGCGTAAGAAATAAACATTCAGGCTGGGTGCGGTGGCTCATGCCTGTAATCTCAGCACTTTGGAAGGCCAAGGTGGTTGGATCACTTGAGGTCAGGAGTTCAAGACCAGCATGGCCAAAATGGCAAAACCCCATCACTACTAAACATACAAAAATTAGCCGGGCATGGTGGCACATGCCTGTAATCCCAGCTACTTGAGAGGCTGTGGTTGCAGTGAGCTGAGAGTGCACCACTGCACTCTAGCCTTGGAGACAGAGTGAGACTCTGTCTGAACAAAAAAAAAAAAAAAGGAAAGAAACATTTAACTTGCCTTTCCAATAGGAACTGCTTTTCATGGTAACTAAATGGTCCCAGATAATGAAGAAAAATCTCTGTTCTATTGAAGAATGTCCGCTAATCATGTAGAAGATTGATAGAACTAGTGAACTGACATTTTGCAACACCCTGAACTCAGGCAACAAGTATCAAATTGTTGAAAGTGTTAGGTGTATGGTTGATGAAAAACCGAATATTTATATAGAGCCAAAGTGATACCATACAGATTTTTACCCAGTTGCAAGGAAAAGAATGTAACTGTGTCCTGTCATTTGATCAAAAAGTCACTCTCATTCAGTGGTTGATCTCAGTGTCACTAATTGTGGGTCAACAAGATAGTACATGTTCCTGATGTGATATAAGATGAAATAAACAACATTACCTCTGATGTATAGCCAAACTTAGCTCAAACTTGATAAGAATAAAAATTTTAATCTAATTTTCAGTTGAAAAGAAATACAGAAAACAAGGGACCAAACTAACACCATAAAGAAGTGTCCAGAAAAATCCAAAACATGGCCCAGCCTATAATACATCTGGCCTAGTCTATTAACAAGTCAGTGTCACAGAGAGAGATAGAGAGAGTTGGGGATGTGGGGTGGAGAGGAAGAGATAGAAAGAGAAACTTACTAGTTTAGAAGAGAAACTATTATAACGCAATGCATAGACTGATTAAACCAGATGTGGAGAATGTTTTAAAGATGACTGAGAAAATCTGAATATAGATTGGTATGAGAAAAGATAAAAGTTTATATGGAAAAGTAGAAATCATTGCATAAAATTTTCAGGTTATAAAATAGCACGTACAGTATGGTTTCATTTTGGTACAAAAAATATAGAAATATATACATGCAAGTTGGTTGTCTAAAGTGGAACACTTATGGGGGTAAAGCGAGGCGCTATTGATATGCCAGGATAACAAGTATAAACTTGTCTTCCAGGCAAGCTGGGAGGAATGCTCATCCTTCAAGCAGCTCTTCTCAAACTTCAATGTGAAGGGGAATTGCTTGGGCGTTGGGGTATGGTGGGTCATGTTAAATGAGGATTCCCAGGCTCTATCCTCAGAGATTCTGATTCGCTAGATCTGGGGTGGGCCCAAGAATCTGCCATTTTTGTAAGCACTCAGGTGATTCTGCTGCTGGGACTGGTGAGGGAATGGAGCCTGGCCAACAGCAGTTTCTGTAGGCTAATCTTTGTGGATTTGTTTCACGGAATTTTCCTTTTTTTTTTTTTTTCTTGAGGTAACTGCTTAGAAATCCATCTGTTGCCTATTAAAGAAGACTGGAGGCCGTGTGCAGTGGCTCACGCCTGTAATCCCAGCACTTTGGGAGGCTGAGGCGGGCGGATCACCTGAGGTCAGGAATTTGAGACCAGCCTGACCGACATGCAGAAACCCCATCTCTACTAAAAAAATAAAATAAAATTAGCCGGGCATGGTGGCGGATGCCTGTAATCCCAGCTACTTGGGAGGCTGAGGCAGGAGAATTGCTTGAACCTGGGAGGCAGAGATTACGGTGAGCTGAGATTGCGCCATGGCACTCCAGCCTGGGCAACAAGAGTGAAACTCCGTCTCAAAAAAAAAAAAAAAAAAAAAAAGACTGGAAACTATGGTGGTATAAATTAAAAAGTATCAGAGACAGATCTCAATCAACTTAGCAGTTTATTTTGCCAAGGTTAAGGACATGGCCGGAAGAAAAGAACACAGATATCACTAAGAGCCTGTTGTCGGGGCTTTTCTCCAAAGATCATTTTGAAGCCTTCAGTATTTAAAGGGGAAAAGCAGGCTGGAAGAGAAAGAGGGAGGATGTGGTCACATGACTGAATCCACATGTTGCAAGAGAAAAGGAGCAAGTAGGAGTATAGAAAATTATGTAGTCGTCTCCCACTCAGTAAATCAGCACTGATCACTGATAAGGTGAACATAGAGTAGCTGACTGTGAAGACATCCGGCCTTTTATCTGTAGCTGTCTGCTTAGGAACAAACAGAAAGGCAATTTCTGGCATGACTGCTTTCAGCTTAATTTTTTCCTTTTGGCGTCATGAACTGGGGTCCTGAGATTTTATTTTCTTTCACGGTGGTTAAATGAATGGCCTTTGCAGTTTGATAGAGTTGGGTTTGAGTATCAACTTTAGCACTGTGTGCTGTATGACATTGTCTTTTCACATCACTAAGTCTATTTTCTTGTAGGTGAAATATGAATATTGACAAAGTTGGTATGAGGATTAAGTGAGATAATGCATTTAAAGCACATAGTCTCAACAAACAATAGTTATGACTGTTATTATGATCATTGTTACTATTCTTGAATGGGCAGTGAATACATTGTGCTAACCCTGGACGTGCCAGATAGGTGTCTTCTGCCTCTCAGATACAGGATGTCTCCTGTAAAGCAAAACAAAAACCTATCCTGATCTTCCTGGATGATTCATAAATGCTTGGTGAACAGTTTTTACTACACATTTGTTCCCTGATAGCCCCTTAGAAGTCTGTGGAATTGGCTGGGCATGGTGGCTTACCCATGTAATACCAGCACTTTGAGAGGCAGAGGTGGGCAGATAACTTGAGGTCAGGAGTTCGAGACCAGCCTGACCAACATGGTGAAACCCCATCTCTACTAAAAATACAAAAATTAGCCGGGCGTTTTGGTGGGCGTCTGTAATCTCAGCCACTTGGGAGGCTGAGACAGGAGAATTGCTTGAGCCCATGAGGTGGAGGTTGCAGTGAGTCGAGATCACACCACTGCACTCCAGCTTGGGCGACAGAGTGAGACTCTGTCTCAAAAAAAAAGAAAGAAATCTGTGGAATAGTTGCCTGAGTCTTTGGGTGTGGGATACTTATGCAGCATAGCGGCTTCAATACCGTGCTCTGAAGTCTCGGGTCTAGTTACTATGGAATGGAAAGCTGAGGACAGGGACTGGAAGGAGATTCTTCAGTAGTTTTTTGAACTCAACTTGTCCTTTCCAGCTAAACTTTATTTCTCATGCAACATAAGTCTATGAAGGCAAGATTTTTCTTGGCAGCATAATTACTGCTACCCAATAAGGGAAGAGAATTTCCTTCTAAAGATTCCTGCTGTTTTCTTGGCAGGTGGGAACTTTTGCACTCTGCAGCTGCTGGGTGCCATTGCTGTCCATCCTGGGCTTGCTCTTTCCATTCTGAGATGGGAATGGAAAAATCCACAGGGAACAATTGGTAATTCCATCCTGATTGGTATGCATTTTGGGGTGTTGGTTTTGTTTTGTTTTGTTTTGCTTGCTTTTTTTTGTTTTTCTTTGGTACTGCTATTCTGTAACCTTATCACTTATAGTTTTTGAAAAGTCAAGATGCATCATTTGACACATAATTAAATATTTGAAAACAGGGACTGTCCTGGAACTCTTGGACTTTGGGCTACTGTGTGCATAACCTCATGGAGGAGTCTGAGCAGCTCTGTCCATCTGTATGTGAAGGATCAAATGTGTCCCTACTGACTCCATATAAGGCCCAGGGGAAGTTGTGCCCTGAAGATAAAGGAAATTAAGCTTCAGCATCCTTCACTTGTTAGGGACTAGACCTTTCTAAGACACCAGGCAGAGGACCTAGCAATGTGTGCATATGTTTCTTTTATAAATGGCAAAAATAAGACATTTTTATATTGTTTTCCATTAAAGATGATCTCAAAAACTTTGTAAGTTTAGGCCCCACAAATCTGTGTCCACCCATGACGGGCTTCCTCTGGCTATGCCTGAAGGATTTTACCTTTATATAACTAGATAGTCAGCAGCCTCAACTCCAAGCCAGGGCACACTGTCATGCCAGGGATGGTGTGGGAATGCAAGTAAAGAGGGGCATTCACAACTCTATTGGCTGCTGGATGCAGAGAAAACTGCAAGCTGGAGCAAGAGCAGCCTCTGGGGAAAAACAAGCCGTAGACCTGAGGTCCAGCAGCAAGAGTTCCTTCTTCAAACAGGTGGTTAGCAAGTGGCACCCATCAGCTACCTGTTCAGTCTTTGAGAAAAATTAATGACCTACTTTATAAATTAACCACCTACTTTATAAATTAAAGACCTACTTTATAATTTATACAAATAAAAATACTGTCGCCTATGTGCTGTGCCCCAGCCACTCCCCAGCCCTGGTGCGGCTGTGTCCTGTAGTGGAGACAGCCCTGGATAGGTCCCAGCCTTGGCTCCTCTGCTAGGTAGCTAAGTTATGAATGCTTAGCTTTTTTCATCTTTGAAATTAGTGTGTTGGGTTAGGCAGTCTCTCTCTGAAACTTAAATCATTTTATGGTACGGAGGTAGAGTTTAAATGATTTCTGTAGAGATACAAGAGCAGTGCCGTGGGAAAGTATGACGCACCTGTTGGGAAGGAGGTTGACATATGGAGAAAAATCAGACCATATGGGATTAGGAAATTTAAAAAATTATCTCCTCCTGCTCAGTAAACATGCCAAATATAAGCCTATCATCCTAAGAACTGTCTTCCTTTTAACAAATGAGAAGAAATTATGTGCATTTCCAAAATTAAAGGGATATTCACGTCATGTTAAATGTGTGACATATGTAGGCAACAACGAAGTTCTGAGAAGTAAGTTTGTGTTTACGGTATGGCCTTTGTTATTTAGGAGATTACAACTAAAACAGGACTAGCCCAGATGAAACAATTACCAAAGCTGATGAGCTATAACCAAAACCCATGATGAGTGATGGGTTCATTGAATACATTCTAGTACATCTATTCTATGGAATACTATGCAATCATCAAGTAGAATGAACCCCATTTATATGTGTTGACTTGGGAAGGTGTAGAAGACATATTAAGTAAACATAAGCAAGTGGTAAATGATAATGAAGAATATGACCATGTTTTTGTTAAAAGCATAAATGAGACCTCAACAGGTGATTCTGTGCTTGTGTAAGCGTAGAAAAAATATGGAATGATATATACACCAGCATGCTAATACTGGTTACTTCAAGAGAGTATAATTGGTCAGGGGAGGAGAAAAAATATATACATTATATATATATTATATATAATATATTACAAAATATGTGTCATTATATATGATATATATTTTTCATATATATTTATTATATATAATATAATAGCTTTCTATAATTAAGTTTATTTAAATTGTTATGAGTGTGTATTATAATTTTTTTTTTTTTTTTTTTTTGCCCAGGCTGGAGTGCAGTGGTGCGATTTTGGCTCACAGCAGCCTTGAGCTCCTCGGCTCAAGCAATCCTCCTGCCTCAGCCTCCCGAGTAGTTGGGATTACAGGCATGAGCCACCAAATCTGGCTTGTGTATTATAATTTTTAAGGGTGCTTTTGTAAAATAAAAAAAGCATAACCTTTGTTTTCTCAGCCTCCCCAGTCTGTGGTTGTATGCTGGATCACATTATGATTATAACCTATGTCTCCTCTGCAGTATGCTCAGGTTCCCTGTAAAACTCATCCAGTGATTTAAAGGCCTTTTCCCTCACCCTGTTTTTCCTCTTTGGCTCACCTTCTGCTGGAGAAGCCCTCGGAGGGAGTGGCCTCCCATGACACCCAGGCACGTAACCCCCCTGAAGGGGGTGCTGTTTGTGCTTGGGGCTCTGCCAGAGTACAAAATGGCACCATGTTCCCTAGACTCCCAAAGTCCCCTCACTGTCCTAGTTCTTCAGGAAGGGGCAATGCCTTTCCTCCCCCTCACCTGTCACACTTTAATGGGTGGTTACAAAATTGGAGCTGCTCGGGCTCCTCATGCATGTTGGCTCCTCTAGTCTGGTCCCATCTCTCCAGAAATGCCTGGGTCCCTTCACGCAAGCTCAGCCTCTAGGGGGCATGTCCACGTACGATAGTGCTAATTGTGTGGCAGAGGCAGAAATTCAGTGAAGGGAAAGACGGGGCTTTTTTAGACTTGGGGTTTACGCAGGACCGTGGGGAGGTACGGAGATGGGGTACATCAAATGTGGAAACCCTAACACTAGCAACATCAAGAAGGGGGAAGGCAACAGTAAAAACATGGAAGGCCACAGGTGCGGTGGCTCACACCTGTAATCCCAGCACTTTGGGAGGTCTAGGCGGGTGGATCATGAGGGCAAGAGATCGAGACCATCCTGGCCAACATGGTGAAACCCCGCCTCTACTAAAAATACAAAAATTAGCTGGGCATGGTAGCGCGCATCTGTAGTCCCAGCTACTCAGGAGGCTGAGGCAGGAGTATCGCTTGAACCCGGGGGGTGGAGGTTGCAGTGAGCCGAGATCGTGCCACTGCACTCCAGCCTGGGCGATAGAGTGCGACTGTTTCAAAAAACCCCCAAAAACCATACAGTTGAATAAGAACAACTATTTCCCTGGTTTCTGTCTTTCTCCTGTCTGAAAGGGCTCTTAATGTATTATTAGGCAGGGATGTGTGTGTATTACTATCTTAAGTAAATAATTTAACACGTTAACAACATTCCTTGAGGAAATAAATGTGCTTAACTTTTTAGTATGCATGGGACTTGGCACTGGTGTAAAGACACTTTGAGCAGACAGTGGTTTACCTGCAGTGTTGGCCATATATCCTAGAGCCTTCAAGTGTCTGGAGAAGTGGTTTCCTTCTTAAAATGGATAGATCCTTCTCTGAGTGCAGGAATCTGACTAATTACAAGAATCTCCTTCCCTGGAGTGATCATTCAACCTGGGGTGTGTCACTGCAGATAAAAGAACACCCCGTAGATTCTGACTAGAAGAGAACCAGTGGCTGAGCGTAATGTTCCCTTCCTCAGGGAGAACGTATCTCTTGAGAAGGGGAAATGCTTTTCAGGCAAATAAATCACTGCTCCAAATTTTTCATAACTGATTCAATATTCAGTTCCAACTTCTGTGTCAAATGCTGGTTTGGAAAAGATTTCCAGTGTCATGGGAAATCTATGGACTGAAGAATATAATATTGTACATGAAGGAAGTACCAAACATTGAGCTTTAAAAAATACTTCATAATCGTCAAGTATTTCCAAATGAAATTATAGGTAATCTCAGATTTGCTTTAACATAGCCTAGCTGAGTGGAAGAGGGGTCCTAGGGTAAAGATAAAATGGAATTGACAATGTGTTAATTATTGAAACTGGGTGATGTGCCCATGTGGGTTCATTATACTGTTTTCTCAACCTTTGTACATGTTTCAAAATTTCCATATAAAAAGTTAACAGGTCGGGAGCGGTGGCTAACGCCTGTAATCCCAGCACTTTGGGAGGCTGAGGCAGGTGGATCATCTGAGGTCTGGAGTTCAAGACCAGCCTGGCCAACATAGTGAAACCCTGTCTCTACTAAAAATACAAAAAATTAGCTGAGCATGGTGGCAGGCACCTGTAATCCCAGCCACTCGGGAGGCTGAAGCAGGAGAATCGCTTGAACCCGGGAGACAGAGGTTGCAGTGAGCCGAGATCGCGCCATTGAACTGCAGCCTCGGCAACAAAAGCAAAACTGCATCTCAAAAAAAAAAAAAGAAAAGAAAAAGCCGGGTGCGGTGGCTCACACCTGTAATCCCAGCACTTTGAGGCACCTAGGCGGGTGGATCAAGAGGTCGGGAGTTCAAGACCAGCCTGGCCAACGTGGTGAAACCCCATCTCTACTGAAAATACAGAAATTAGCTAGGAGTGGTGGCGGGCGCCTGTAATCCCAGCTACTTGGAATGCTGAGGCAGGAGAATCACTTGAAACCAGAACACGGAGTTTGCAGTGAGCCGAGATCATGCCACTGTCCTCCAGCCCGGGGGAAAGAGCGATACTCCATCTCAAAAATAAATTAAAAAAAAAAAAAGTTAAACTCCAATAGTATCTTTCTTTTGAGTGAAAATATGTTTTTAAAAATTAATAATTCACAGAACTTGCATAACGAATAAATATATAAATGCATAAAATATATCTAACACTGGTGCTTACTATGTACTAGGCATATATGTTATATATGTACATAATTTTATATATTATACATGCATATGATTATATGCATACATACATTTATATGCACTTATATTAAATATGTAAAACACACACCTATAAATATATATGGTGTATCAACTCATTTAATTCCTGTCAATTCATGACGTGAGTTCTAAGTAAATTATTTGCATGTGCAGATGAGGCAGTGGGGTTATACGGGGTTAAATAACGCACCCAAGTCATTAAGCAGGATTTGAACTCAGCAATTTGGGCTCCAGAACTCATGCTCCCCGCTGTCTGTATCCATGCGGGTCTGTATTGTCGCCAACAACTTTCCCCACCACAGTTTAACTTTTTTTTTTTTTTTTTTTTTTTTTTTTTTGAGACGGAGTCTTTCTCTGTTGCCCAGGCTGGAGTGGAGTGGTGTGATCTCGGCTCACTGCAACCTCCGCTCCCAGGTTCAAGCGATTGTCCTGCCTCAGCCTCCTGAGTAGCTGGGATTACAGGTGCACGCCACCAAGCCCGGCTAATTTTTGTATTTTTTGTAGAGGCGGGGTTTCAGTATGAGCCACCGTGCCCAGCCCACAGTTTAATTTCTATTTTTGAACTGATTTGGGAGTTGGGGGTGGGGAGGAAACTTTTTTTTTTTTTAACTGTCCGGCAATTTTGCTGAAGCTACCTGTCCAGGTTGGCCCCGGGTCGTGCCTCTCGGCACCGAACTGAGCGCCTGAGCCTCGGCAGTGCGGGCGGTGGGTCGGCTCGGATGACCGGTTACCCCCGGTCTTGGGTCCTTTGCACCGCGGCGATCCGACCGCCTCAGAGCGGCTCGCAGGTAGCCGTGTGGCGCCACCTTGTGGCCGGAGCCCCGGAGCCGATCCAGAGCAGCGCGCGCCCGGGCCTTCGCGGTGGGAACGCAGCCCTGGCTAGCAGGACCGCGACCACTCCCGGGGCGTTGAGGACAAAGCCGAAGCCCAGGGTGGCGGGGAGGAGGTGGGCGGCCACAACCCCAAGGGAGATGGGCCTTGGACCTTAGCCTGGAGGATCTTCTCCGCTAAGGAGGGAGACCGAGGAGGCTCGCTCGCAGTCCGCGCAGCCCAGGCCTCCCACCCTGACCGCGCCTCCTCGGAGCCCGGAGCTCCACCTTTGATCAAGTGGGAATTAACCTGAGAAGGGGGTGCTGCCTAAGGACTTTTAAAACGAACTCTTTAACATTTCCAAGTACTTACCCTTCATGTATGTGTGTACATAATCTATGTCTATTTCTTTATATCCTCACTTCTTTCCAGAAAGTGTATTAAAGCTGGAATGACGTCATATAATGCCATTTTTTTTCCCTCACGACAGCCCTCTTAGGCTTGTGAAGAACGCGTGTGCTGGCCCCCAGAGCCTGGTCCTGCCAAGCTGCTCCCTGGTGCTGGGGATAGGTGGCACAACGGTAGAGACAGAAGAGTATTTTGGGGGCCTGGCAGGGGGCAGAGTGTTCATGGTGGTCCAGAAGGTGCAGCCGCATCAGGGCGGGAGGCTGGGAACCGCTTTCTCTCGCCCATAAACCTGCTAAGATCTGGAAGGCCTGCGGAACGTCCTACCTGTACCAGGTGGACCGGCGGGACTGCATTTGCTACCGGACCAAGAAGGCAAATCTCCTGGCACGTGCTCCCTTTCCTAGTGTCTGCACAGCTGCAAGCTAAGGAAGCTCTTCGCTGGGTCCTGCAGCATACAGGCCGCGGGTGAGGTGCAGTCGCCTCCTGTCACAGGCAGCAGGGTTTTCATGCCACAGAGGGAGGGCAGCCCCTCCAAGGCAGGGCCTCACCCCTCATCCAGACCTGTCTGAAGATTCTGCAACGAACGCCCAAGTCCATGGATGCTTCCCTGGCCAAGGCCTGGACCGGCCTCTAGTGGACTTTGTGAGTACTGTGTTATTGTGCGTATGGGCACGCCTCCCCATAAAGGGTGAGGTCATTGATTAGGTCATCCACTGAGGAAGAAGAACATTTCTCAAAATTGCGCCTGAGATCTGAGCAGGGAAACTTGAGCAGGACTGAATCTCTAGGCAGCTACTACAGTGTTTCCCTCTGTGGGCATTTGATAGATATTTGGTGCTTGCTTCTCTTCTGCTCCCACATAAAACCTTAAGATTCCATCCTCCAAGGCGTCGGTTCCGCCTGTTACTTCACTCCAAACTCAGCTTCAGAGATAAGGCTTCAGAAGAGAAATGCGTCTTCCCACATATGGCTCTGTTTTGAACTTAAAAACAGATTTGATGTGAGTACCTGCATACCATGGTGATAGGTGCCATAGAAATCAGAGGAAAGGCTGGGCACAGTGGCTCATGCCTGTAATCCCAGCACTTCGGGAAGCCGAGGTGGGTGGATCACTTGAGACCAGCAGTTCAAGACCAGCCTGGTCAACCTGGTGAAACTCTGTCTCTACTAAAAATACAAAAACTAGCTGGGCATGGTGGCAGGCACCTGTAATCCCAGCTACTTGGGAGGCTGAGGCAGGAGAATTGCTTGAACCTGGGAGGCAGAGGTTGCAGTGAGCTGAGATCACGTCACTGCACTCCAGCCTAGGTGACAGAGTGAGACTTCGTCAAAAAAAAAAAAAAAAAAAAAAAAAAAAAAAAAGAGGTAAAGCTGGGAGGTGGGACAGAGGAATGGTGGACCTAGAACATCAGGGGTTGGTTTGGAAGCAGCGTTTTGGTGACACTGATGCTTCTTTTAAGCTGGCAGTATTTTTGATCATGTCCTCCCTGCACAGCCAGCCTCCCCCCGGGAACACAAATGCTTTCTGCTTCCCTATGCACTATACTCTGGGGTCTTGAGAGCAGTGGAAACTCTGCATTCATCATGTAAGATACACATCAACATCACTACTTTGTTGTTGTTGTTGAGACACAGTCTCACTCTGTCACGCAGGAGTGCAGGAGTGCAGTGGTGTGATCTTGGCTCACTACAACCTCCGCCTCCTGGGCTCAAACAATCCTCCTGCCTCAACCTCCCAAGTAGCTGGGACTGGGCACGCACCACCATGCCTGGTTAATTTTTGTACTTTTAGTAGAGATGGGATTTCACCATGTTGGCCAGGCTGGTCTCAAATTCCTGGTCTCAAGCGATCCACTGGCCTCAGCCTCCTAAAGTGCTGGGATTACAGGCATGAGCCCAGCTGACACTTTTCAACGTATTCGTGCACATTACCTCCCTCATTTAATCCTATGCTAGGGCAGCTAGTATCACCCCTGCATTTCTGATGAATTTGAGGTTCAGAAACTGACTTGTCCAAAATCACACAGCACATGAGTGACCACAGCTAACCTGAAGCCCCCTGTTCCCCTGACTCAGCTTCCTCATGTTGTGTGGCCATGGAATTTCCAGGGTGCTGGACGGGCCTTCAGTGTATTTTGGGCAGTGTCATTCAGGATAGAAGGAGCTGTGTGGAGTGATTCAAATGCTCAGAGAAGCTAGTGCTTCTGCATGAAGACTGCAAGAAAATGGGATTGGCTGCAGAAGAATTTTGCTAATTTTATGTCTTGAGATACATGGACTCTGCTTTCAAGATTGGCAGTCATTCCAAACAGCTCCTGGCCAGCATCAGTGAACTTCAGTACTCTCAGCTTCACTGGCCTGTGCAAATGCAAATACAGGTCCTGAGAATGGCTGCACAGCTGCCTACACCCTCCTCAAAGCATCACAGGACAGACTGAGCTCAGACCAAGCCAAAGGCAACATGAAACACAGGGCATCCTCTCACTCCCTTTCTCCACTCTCCTGCACTCACATCTGTCGTAGCTAACTGGTATGCCTGCGTGCCATGAAACTCCTTGTGTCTGAGCCTTCGCCTCTGGTTTCCCTCCCTCTCACCTGACCGTTCATCTTCACTTTGCCAAATCTGACCTAGCCGTTGAGGCCCAGTTCAAATGTTCCCTCTCCAAAAATGTTTTCTCTGATTCCCTATCACTGAAAGTTGAAAGTGATCTCTCCCTCCTCTGACACCACTAGTTTGATAGAGGGTCTAAAGGTGAGAACCAAAGGTCTCTCCATTCTGAGAGCCACCAGTAAGCCCCCAGAAGCTGGAGTCTGCCAAGCTCCCCTTGCCTTATAGGGGGAGTCCGAACTGGTTCCACAATTCCCAGTTCAAGCTCTGAGGGTTAACAATGGAGAGGGTGAGCTGGACTGGTCTTGGGGAGAGGGGTTATTCACTCTTTTTCTTGAAGCCAAAGAATGGGGTGGGGACCTAAGAGAATCATAAGGAAAACCAGAGGTGTTTGTAAGAAGGGGAGTTGTGCTCCCAGATGGTTGTTTGCTTGGCCATCAGGCTTGTCAATCTGCCCTCGGGCTGTGGAGTAGAGGATGGGAGGGAGATAGTGGGGAAGGGATATACTGCCTGGCAGAGAGTGCCCAGAACTGCTGCCTTGAGTTCTCGGCTCCTGAGGGCGTGCAGGATGGATCCATGCAACCTTGCTATGCTAAGAGAGGAGACACTTGCCATTTGCCTATCTCTCTTCCTGCACCAACACATACTGGAGGGCTGGCTCTAGAGAGGGGAGGAGATGATGGGTAAAGAGATCAAGCCTAAGCTAGAGTCACAGACAGACCCCGTCTGCACGTGTGGACAGGGAGGTGGTGAGACTTGAAGCTTCAGGATGCAAAGGACTGAGTCTTAAATCAGAGATAATCAAAGGTGGCTAGAAAGCTATGGAAGGTGGCAAAGATGTGATTAAGGAACCCTCTATTTGAGAAAAAAAAAAAAGGATGGCTCAGTCTGGATTAGTTGGGGGCAATTATATTAGGAGGAAAATCACGTTTTATCCCCAAGTAGTTGAGATTATTCAATCAACTGTTTAGAATTTTTTATTTTTTATTTTTTTTTTAGATAGAGTCTTGCTCTGTCACCCAGGCTGGAATGCAGTGGCATGATCTCAGCTCACTGCAACCTCTGCCTCCCAAGTTCAAGTGATTCTCCTGCCTCAGCCTTCTGAGTAGCTGGGACTACAGGCACCTGCCACCATGCCCAGCTAATTTTTGTATTTTTAGTAGAGATGAGGTTTCACCATGTTGGCTAGGCTGGTCTCGAACATCTGACCTCAGATGATCCACCCACCTTGGCCTCCCAAAGTGCTGGGATTACAGGCGTGAGCGACCGTGCCCAGCTAGAATTATTTTTGCACCTCTTTTTCTCTTAAAAAAAAATTGTGCTAAAAACACATAACATAGCCTGGGCGAGGTGGCTCATGCCTGTAATCCCAACATTTTGGGAGGCCGAGGCAGGCAGATCACTTGAGCTCAGGAGTTTGAGACCAGCCTGGCCAACATGGTGAAACCCCGTCTCTACTAAAAATACAAAAATTAGCTGGGCCTGGGGGCATGTGCCTGTAATCCCAGCTACTTAAGAGGCTGAGGCAGGAGAATCACTTGAAGCCTGGTGGCGGAGGTTGTGCCTCCGCACGAGATGGTGCCACTGCACTCCAGCCTAGGCAACAGAGCGAGACTCTGTCTCAAAAAAAAAAAAAAAAAAAAAAAAAAAAGAAAGAAAAAAATGCAGACTAGGAGTTTGCCTGTGGCTCCCTCTCCGCTCCTGCCATCTCCTCTGACGTTTCCTCTCTGCGCAGTCACTAGGTCCTTTAAGCGGGTCTGTCACATACAGGCTGTCCCCTGGCTCCCAGTTCTGTTCACTTTGACAAGTAGATCTGAAGTGCTGTGGAGCTGGGTGCAGTGCTGGGGATTACCAGGGAGAGTGAAACAGAGCCCTACCCTCAACATGCGCCCCTCTGCAGGGGAGAGGAGAACCGTGGAAATTTCATTTACTTTACTGTGATGAATGTGCCCTCGAGGAGTAGCTACCCACAGTGGAAAAAAGGCAAAGAAGGCTCCTGATCTGGACCAAGGGAGGAGCAAGGCTTCCCGGAGGAGGCCATCCTGAGGTCATTTGGCAGCAAGCCTGGTCGGCCCTCAGGGCGGCCTGTGCTCCTCTACTCTGTAGGCCCCAGTTTGCGCCCCTGGAGTCGCTAGAAGAGGCAGCATCACTGTAGATTGTTCATCTTTCCCCCATTGGTATGTTTACATGGTACACTAGTTTAAGGTGTAAAAGTAGGCCGAGGCAGGAGGATCGCTTGAGGCCAGGAGTTCAAGAACAGCCTGGGCAACATGTGAGACCCCCGTATTTACCACCCCCCCGCGAAAAATAATTTGCTGGGTGTGACGGTGCACACCAGTAGTCTTAGCTACTCGGGAGGAGAGAGGATCGCTTGAGCCCAGGAGTTTGAGGCTGTGGTGAGCCATGATCACACCACTGCATGCCAGCCTGGGCGACAGAGCAAGACTCTGTCTTTTAAAAAGAAAAATGAGAAAGAAAGGCGCAAAAAACTAAAAGGAGCAATATACATGACTGGCCAATTTTTTTCTAAAAATTATATGCTAAAAAATCAGATTTATTATATTTAATAATATTGTGCTTCATATGTGCCGGTCACTGTTCTAAGCACTTTACATGTCTTTAACTTAATTATTCCCCACATCAGCTCTATGAAATAGATTTTCTTTCTACCCATTTTCCTTTTGTAGATAGGGAAACTGAGGCACAGGGAGGCTAAGTAATGAGCCCAAGGCCAGAGAGTAGGAAGTGAGAGAGCTGGAATTGGAACTCGGGAGCCTGTGCTCTTGGCCTCTGATGGTGTGATTCTTTGTGCCAAGAAAGTTTTTCTGCTTCAATCAACTTGATTCAACAAGAATATTTCTTGTAAGTTCGTTGCCTTTAAGGCTGTCATTTCTTTTTTTTTTTTCTCTAAAATCATTTTAATGTAGTCCATTTAATACCAATGCTTTCCTAAAATGTAAACTGTGAGAAAGAACAATCATTCAGTTGGGAAATGGAGTCTTCAGTGATTCATCCTTCAGCATGATTTCTTTAATACTGTCGATTTTACGTCCACCTGATTTCAGTCATTGTTTGTACTGTTCCTCAGCGTGCAGTAGAGAATCTGCTTTTAAAGCATCTTTCCGATCTGATTCACCACTCCATGGTACAGATGGAGGCGAATTTGGAGACTGTCATTAGGATTTCCATCCGCCCAGCGCTATCTTTCGCCCAATCACAGCGGCAACGGCCGGCGGGGGGAGGAGGGGAGCCGGCCTCCACCTCGCACCGCAGCCCGCGGGCGGAGCCACGCACGGAGCCCGCTGGGGGCCGCCGCTGCCGTGGTCCTAAGGCTGTCATTTCTTACTTGCCCCTTCTGAAAATTCACTGTTGACTTAGGTATTCCACGTAGGACTTAGAGCCCTGGGACATCTAGAGCATTAGTCACCACTGAGCTTCTGTTGCTGATTCCTGGGAATCTCACTTAAAGGCACAATTTTTAAAAAACGACAACAAACAACTCAAAATAAAATTAGAAATAAGTAAATGTACCATAGACAAAAGGGGGAAAAAATCTCTAACAGGAAAAAAAAAACCCATAACCACACTACTCAATTAAATAAACCGTAATATAAGTTAATCAGAACCCTAATACAATGAACTATAATAAAATAAACCATGAAATTAAATAAAATCACACTCAAAATTAACACTTCCTTAATATCAGTTAATATCACAGTTCAATTTTCTTTGATTATTTCAAAATTCTCTTTTCACCCTTGCATTTGGTCACAGGTCTCTTAAGTCTTTTCTAATCCATAAAAGAATGTTTCCCTTTCAATTTTTGTACATTTTATTTGTTGAAGAAACTCGGCCATTTGTCCGGTAGAATAACTAGGAAGACTGACAAATATGGTTTCAGATTTCTCTGTGGTTCTCTCTGCCCCTAGGCTGTATCCTCCCTAGAGAGATGTTCAGTCAAAGTACTGCGTTTTAAAGTCACTTAAAATAATAATTATCCCTGTGATTACAAAATCAACTTGCTATACTATAACCATCATTTGGCTGAGTTTGTTTTTGATTGAAGGGGGTTGCCTTTTCTAAGTATAATTTTGTTTTTCAATACTCTAACATATTTACATGCTGAAAGTAAAAATTATAAAAGAGATATAAGCAAAGAATTTAGCCTCCATGTCTGCCCCTTCCCCACTCAGCTGTCACAGATGTCATTCTCTTTCTCATCTCATCTTAGAGATAATATTTTCTAATTAACTTTTTTGTTTTTGAGATGGAGTCTCGCTCTGTCGCCTAGGCTGCAGTGCAGTGGCACAATCTTGGCTCACTGCAACCTCTGCCTCCTGGGTTCAAGCAATTCTTCTGCCTCAGCCTTCCCAGTAGCTGGGACTGCAGGTGCCTGCCACCATGCCCGGCTAATTTTTGTATTTTTAGTAGAGATGCGGTTTCATCATATTGGCCTGAGTGGTCTCAAACTCCTGACCTTGTGATCTGCCTGCCTTGGCCTCCCAAAGTGCTGGGATTACAGGCGTGAGCCACCATACGTGGCCTTTTTTTTTTTTTTTTTTTTTTGAGACACAGTCTTGTTCTGTTGTCCAGGCTGGAGTGCAGTGGCGCGATCTCAGCTCACTGCAACCTCTGCCTCCCAGGTTCAAGTGATTCTCCTGCCTCAGCCTCCTGAGTAGCTGGGACTACAGGTGCCTGCCACCATGCCTGTCTAATTTTTGTATTTTTAGTAGAGCTGGGGTTTCGCCTTCCTGGCCAGGCTGGTCTCAAACACCTGACCTCAGGTGATCTGCCTGCCTCAGCCTCCCAAAGTGCTGGGATTACAGGCATGAGCCACCGCGCCAGGCCCCTCCTCCCTTTCTCACAAAAAAAGCTGGCATACTGTATTTACTCTTCTGACCTTGTATTTCTTACTTACCACTATACTGTGGAGACCATCTATCCTCCTTCCTTTTACTGCTGCACAGCAATTCACTGTGTGCATACTCCTTAATGAATTCAACCAGTGGCCTACTGATGGACATTTGGGTTGTTTTCAGTTTTTGCTATTACAAATAGTGCTGCAATGAATTACTGGAGCATGTGCCACTTCACATTTCTGGTATTTATGTTTGCAATAGACTCCTAGAACTGTGATTGCTGGGTCAAAGGGCAAGAGCACATGTAATTTTGCTAGACATTACAAAATCCTTCTCCAAAGAGACTGCATGATTTTGAATTCCCATCAGCAACAGGGCACAATGTTTCCCCAAAGCCTCACCAATAGACTGTATTGTCCAACTTTTGGGCTTTTGCCTATCTGAAAGATAAGAAATGGTACCACAGTATACAGTATTTTAAGTTTGCAATTCTGTTATTAGGAAAACAATATAAACATATTTTCATTAGTTTCATTTGCTTTACTTTTTCTGTGAAATGTCTGTTAATATTTTGCCCATTTTTCTATCAGGTTATTAGGCTTTTTCTTCTGAGAAGTTCTTTGTTAAGGATATTAACAATTCATTAACCTTAACTGTTAACTAACCTTAACTGTCTGTGATACAATTTGCAATTCCTTCTCCTAGATTTCATTTGCCTTTTGATTTTACTTGGATATTTTACTTAGGATGTTTTTATAATGCTACAGAACCAAATTTGTTAATATTTTATTACTTTTATGAGTTAGGGATTTTATGAGTTATAATTAGAAAAGATTTTGTCTTTTCTACATTTAAAGTATTCCACTCTTTTTTTTTGCATTATTTGTATGATTTCATTTTTACATGTAGATTTTGATCCATTTGGTGCTTAATCCAAAAGCTTTTGCCCTCGTGCCTAATGTGAGGAATGGATCTAATTTGATGTTTTCCATGTGGCTATCAAATTGTATGATATGTGTGAATGATAATCTCAATGAAGCTGTTTACACACACACACACACACACACACTCAGAAGGATATATCCTAGCACACACAGGTTGACTTTGGATGGTGGCATTATGAATGCTTTCCATTTTCTGTTTTATTTTTTTCCTCTGTATGAACAGATATACCCTGTGAAGGCTGGGACATTTGTGTCTGAGAGGATATAATGCAGGCCCACTAAAAATTTTTTTTAAAGAAGTTTGTTCATAACTCATACAAGGCAGCCCGGCAATCAGAATGTCTGCTGTGCTCACTGGACTGAGTGTGCTCTGTGCTGGGGGAAATATTTAAAAAAGCGAAATAATCTGTACAGAGATACAGCTAAAAGTCAATGGTTAAGAGAATTGAGGTCTCAGAGAAGGCCAAATGAGCAGTACAGACAGGTGAGAAATTCACAGGAGAGATCTTCATGGGCTGGGTAGCCTGGGAGGCTTCAGGGAGGAAGTGTCTTCCAGTTAGTCCTTGAAGGATGAAAAGGATTTAGACTCTTGGGGAAAACAGAGATGGCTGAATGCAAAGACAGTGTTGTAGGAGAGGTGAACAGGAACACCTGAGGGTGTCTGGGACACTAGGCAAGGTAGTCAAAGAGGATATCCCCTGAGCAACTGACACTGTTCACCCAGACTGGGGAGCAAAGCTCTCTGCTCCTAGGAGGTGAGGTTGCCCGCAGTTGCTGGGGGCAGGGAGCCTCTCAGAGGAGCCAATTACACACAGAGCCCCTCCCCAGGGAGCTCATTTCTGGTGGTGAACTGCTTGCAGATGGGGACACCTGTGAATGCTGAAGTCCACAAGACTATCAAGGTTTTGATTTGCTTTTGCTCCTAATCATTCCACTCTTGGCTGGCACCCATGATCTGAGGACCCCTGACTCTGCGGCAGGACACACCAGCCCTCCACAGATTGGAACATACAGCTGCCTCCCTCCTGGCAGGGCCCACGGGGTGCAAACCCCTAGGGTTTGATGGACTTCTGCTGAGAAGGTCTGGGCCAGGCGTGACTGCTCACACCTGTTAATCCCAGCACTTTGGAGGCCGAGTTGGGTGGATCATGTGGGGTCAGGAGTTTGAGACCAGCCATGGCCAACATAGTGAAACCCTGTCTCTACTAAAAATACAAAAATTAGCCGGGTGTGGTGGTGTGTGCTTGTAGTCCCAGCTACTCTGGAGGCTGAGGCAGGAGAACTACTTGAACCTAGAAGGTGGAGGTTGCAGTGAGCCAAGATTGCACCACTGCACTCCAGCCTGAGCAATGGAGCGAGACTCTGTCTCAAAAAAAAAAAAAAAAAAAAAAAAAAGTCTCCTGGGTACAAATATTCGGCTTCCTCCTCCTCCAAGCAGTCTGAATAAGCAACAACATTTATCTTGGGTGAGGAAGGGTGTCCCCGGGAAGGGGCAGGCAAGTCTAACAGCCAAAAACAGCTACCTGACACCTGGTGTAAACTACAACTTCATTCCTTTGAGTAGTAAAGTTTAAAAAAAGGCCCCACATTTTCAGTTAGGCTTTTGGATTGCGTGTGTGTGTTTGGTGAGGTTGGGGGGCTTTAGCAGCTCTCCCTGTCCTGTGACTCCCCAGAACCACATGCGGGCCCTACATCCATGCCTTTTCCTCTGGGCTGCGCCTAGATTGCGGAGGGCCCTCCTTCACTTTGCATTCTTCCACTTCAGGGCAGGGTCATGCTCCCGAATCATCCCCTAAAGGGAGTTCTTTAACTTCCTGAGACAATCCATTTTTGTTTTGAACAATCCCCACTTGCATCTAACCTAAAGCTCTCATGCTGCAGAAATAGAGAATACCTGAATATCACCTTTTCCTCCTGAATTACAGATCCTACTGCTGTTCCCCTTTAGAGGGCTACATGGTGGGATGGACGGAGCATGGGCTCTGAGTCAGATGGAACCCTGGCTCTGTCACTACCTGCTGGATGACCTTGGGCAAGTGACTTAGTTCTGAGCCTATTTCTGCACCTTCACATGGTGAGGGTAAAACAACACAGGCAAAGTGCCTGGCTCATGGGCAGAAGGCTACAAAAATCAGTTTCTTTGATATATTCAAAAGCCTTTCTTGGCGTAACCTTCAGCCTTGTGGGTTTGAGCACCCTAACGTTACCCATCCTGCTTCCCAACACTTTCATCAGTCCCCCCAATTTGAGTACATCACTGTCCAGGAAGGCCCTGAGCTCACTGTAAAGCCTCTTTTGAGCCTGCACAATGGAAATATTCCTTTCCAGGCGAGGTTTCTATACCAAGAGCTGGCTGCGAGGCCCAAGGAGGCTGCCCCAGGGAGAGAGAATCCCCTAGATGCTGCCTGCAGAACAGGGTCGGACAGATGGGACTGTGTTTACGGTCTTGTCCTCAGTTACCTGACACCAGTCTCCATGGGAATTAGCACGAGGCATCTCGAATTTCAGGGTACATATTTCTGTCTGAGCTTGAGCTGTTGATCTTCCCCTCCACGGACCTGCACCATATCCTCCCAGAAATAAGTGACCCAGTCTCCTTGTGCAATGACCTACACAGAAAGCATGCCTTCCTGGGTACGGGAAGAGAACTGGGACAGTGCGTAAGGGAGGAGAGACTCTTGTGAATTAAACAGGGCACACGGGGCTGGTCAGGAGCCAAGTCATTAATGACTCTGCTGATTTCCCTTTGGAGCAGTCGGGACCTGTTTTGCTCTCACTTTTGCATCTTGTAACCCCTTTGATAATCGAGATGGCGGTACCTGAAAGCAGGTGCCCTGATACCGCCCGTAACCTTATTTCAGTATTTCCCTCCCTGTTTTGTCCTTGGACCTGAGACCCCAAATCTTTTTTTTTTTTTTGAGACAGAGTTTCACTTTGGTGGTGGTGCGATCTCGGTTGACTGCAACTGCTGCCTCCCAAGCTCAGGTGATTCTCCTGCCTCAGCCTCCCAAGGAGCTAGGGTTACAGGCATGAGCCACCACGCCCAGCTAATTTTTGTGTTTTTAGTAGAGACAGGGTTTCACCATGTTGGCCAGGCTGGTTTCAAACTCCTGATATCAGGTGATCAGCCCACCTCGGCCTCCCAGAATACTGGGATTACAGGCGTGAGCCACCACGCCCAGCCCTAAGACCCAAATCTTCAAGCTGCTTCCCCGTCTCATTTTCTTCCCGAGGCCGATTTTAGCCATGGTTGACCTGTGGTGCTTTGCTTCTCACTGTCTCAGCACCAAAGTGTTGACAACTAATTTAATTAATGCTTCCAAGTTCAATGAGAGAAGGCCAGAAGGTACTCTGGGTTCCCTGTTTAGTTCCCTATGTAGATGTAGACACGGCGTCACTAACTTTGTGACTCTGAAGCTGGAAATTTCTCTCAAAACAGGAGATGGCTTTGGAACAACGGGTCATTCAAGTGCCCTCATATTATACTGGATGCCAAAGTTCTCTATAAATTAAAAACAAAATTAGAAACGACAACCATGCTCACAAACGATAAACTGAACACCATGCACTGGTGGTCAGGACCAGTACTGTAATCAAGTATGATGTCATAGATTATCTGATGCCTATTTAGTGACATTTTATGCTTCCTTTTAGCCGTCATTATAATTAGCCATTGAGGGAGAGTATCTTTCAATTTGGCTTTTTAATGATAATCTATGGCTTTTGATAACTCATAGTTTCTTTCTCCAAAATGTAGACTAAGTGGTCTTCAAAGTATGGTCCTGGAACCAACAGCATAAGCATCACCTGGGAGGTTGGTAGAAAGGCAAATTCTCAGGCCCCACCCCAGACCTGCTGAATTAGAAACCCTGGATGTGGGGCCCAGCAGTCTGTGTAAGAATCAACGCTCCAGGTGGTTGTGATGTATGCTCAAGTTTGAGAACCACTGGTGTAGATAATTAACCAATTACCAGTCAATAAACCCTCTTTAGCTCTAAGCGCTGGCCTGCCCCTTTTTAAAGGGTCTCTCAGGGAAAATTAAATTCTTGTCAATCTCAGCTCTTTTTCCAATCAATTTGCCTTGTTTTCACCTGGAGTAGCAAGTTATGGTGGGAAAGAGGCAACCAGATTTAGGAAGAGCAAGAGATGCAGAGCGAACCCTTGGAAGGAACCTGCTTGGCTCCGCAGCAAACAGACGGTGCACCTGGGATTAAGTCCTGCTGAGTTTAAACTGAGCCAGAGGGAGGCATAGGCAGCCATGAGAGCTGCTGGGCCCGCCACCCCAGGAACAGGCTCCTTTCCCGCTCCACCTCTCCTCATTCACCAATGGGATGAGATGAAGCATACAAACTCTTTTATTGGTGTGTAGTCTGGCTTTGAAGTACATCAGAAAGCCTGGGCATGGTGGTTCATGCCTGTAATCCCAGCACTTTGGGAGGCCAATGTGGGTGGATCACTTGAGGGCAGGAGTTCGAGACCAGCCTGGCCAACATAGTGAAACCCTGTTTCTACTAAAAATACAAAAATTAGCAGGGCATGATGGTGCACGCTTGTAATCCCAGCTACTTGGGAAGCTGAGGCAGGAGAATCACTTGAACTTGGGGGGCAGAGGTTGCAGTGAGCCGAGACTGTACCACTGCACTCCAGTCTGGGTGACAGAGCAAGACTTTGTCTCAAAAAAAAAAAAAATAAATAAAGTACATCAGAAACAGTACTGATCATCACTGGAAGTGTCTATAAGGGGACAGCCTTTCCCTTGACTAAGAGGCGATGACTTAGAAAAAGTTTGAGTTCTGCCAGAAGGCGTTTAGAATCATAATGGTTCCCATGGGCTGCGTGCTTCTTGCTAGCTATAGCTGTGTGGCCACACCAGCTGATGGAGCCTGGGAAACACCAACAACCTCATTACATTTGCTGGTCACGGCTCTTTGACAGCAGTCCTATTATCAGCCTATTCGTAGATGGGGAGATTGAGGCTCAAATAGGTTGAGCCAACTGCCTGTTGGAAAGGGACAGAGCAGGTGCTTAAACAAAGCAGCCTCAAAAGCCTTCACCTCGGCCGGGCACGGTGGCTCACGTCTGTAATCCCAGCACTTTGGGAGGCCAAGGTGGGCGGATCAAGAGGTCAGGAGATCGAGACCATCCTGGCTAACATGGTGAAACCTCGTCTCTACTAAAAATACAAAAAATTAGCTGGTCGTGGTGGCAGACGCCTATAGTCCCAGCTACTCGGGTGGCTGAGGCAGGAGAATGGCGTGAACCTGGGAGGCGGAGGTTGCGTTGAGCCGAGATTGTGCAGCTGCACTCCAGCCTGGGCGATAGAGGCTCCGTCTCAAAACAAAACAAAACAAAAGCCTTCACCTCAGTACTAACCCATCAAGCTGGTCTCCCTCCCATGGGTCCAAGGAGCCAGAATCATCCTTCATTAGTTTCCCAGGAAATGTCAGCTTCTTTGGTCCTTCCCTTCCCCGTTTATCTTCTTGCTGCTCTCTCCTACATAACCTCTCTCTTCTCCCTCCATTTAGTGACAGTCCTTCCTCCATCTAGACCGAATGCTTTGTCTTCAGAGGTCTCCTTGGACTTCCATGTGCCTGATCATCCATCATAACCCTAAAAAATAATCAGAGACAGAATTTTTTATTTAAAAACATTTTTATTCCCTTGTTTAAAACACAATAGATTCTGAACAATACTTATTAATTGAACGATGGACCAGTAAGTAGGTCCCTCTCAAATGTTGATGGTGTTGGGCTGAGGTGGATTTTATAAATTAAATCAGTGGTTTTGGAGTCCCAGAGCAATAATTTCCAAGTGAGTTAGGATGAGTGGGCCACATCTTCCAAGGGGCTGCATCAGAATCTGAGCCTGCCCTTTGCCACTATTGTCTCCTGGCTCGATTCTGAATCCCCTGGAGTAGGGGCTAGGAATAGTGTCCTGTTTTTTTTTTTTTTTTGAGACAGGATCTTGCTGTCACCCAGGCTGGAGTACAGCAGTGCAATCACAGCTTACTGCAGCCTCGATCTCCCAGGCTCAAGCAATCCTCCTACCTCAGCTTCCCGAATAGCTGGGACTGCAGATATGAACCACCATGCCTGGTTAAGTTTTAAAACTTTTTTGTAGAGATGGGGTCTCATTATATTGCCCAGACTAGCCTCAAACTCCTGAGCTCAAGTGATCCTCCTGCTTCAGCCTCCCAATGTTCTGGGATTACAGATGTGAGCCACCGCATCCCACCTGAAAGTTGGTCTTTTTAAGAGGTCCCCAGTAATCCTTACAATTAGGCCAGTTTGGGAAACACTGAACTTGAAGGAATAAACTATTGGTCCTTTCATTTCCTTGTACTTCCACATAACCCATCTCAGAAGCCCCCTCTGGACATCCTGAGGCTGGAGGTCCCAGGACCAAAATTTGAGAACACTGCCCCAGAGCAGATGTCAAACTCAAAGGCTTGTTCAAGCACAGATTGTGGGCCCTACTTCTAGAGTTTCTGATCTAGTTGGTCTGAAGTGAGGTTGGGGGTTTTGCATTTCTGGTGAGTCCCCAGATCATGCTGATGCTGCTGGTCCAGGTACCACATTTTGAGAAATCTCCTGTGCTAGATCATTCTGTTGTATTAAAGAGTAGATTTGCCCTCACCCAGACCAGAGACTTTTCTTCATTTCAAGCTTAGATGTATATAATTGCAGTAACTGACATACCAGGCTTTCCTTATAAATCACCAGCTCCCTTAATTATTACAGAGCTCTGCTCTTGCAATGTATAGTAATATTCTATTTATTGTTAGAAGTAGGTATTAGGAGGCCAGGCGCCATGGCTCACGCCTGTAATCCCAGCACTTTGGGAGGCTGAGGTGGGTGGATCACAAGGTCAGGAGTTGAAGACCAGCCTGGCCAACATGGTGAAACCCTGTCTCTACTAAAAATACAAAAAATTAGCCAGGTGTGGTGGCAGGTGCCTATAATCCCAGCTACTTAGGAGGCTGAGGCAGGAGAATTGCTTGGACCTGGGAGGCCGAGGTTGCGGTGAGCTGAGAGCGTGCCATTGTACTCCAGCCTGGGCAACAGAGTGGAACTCCAGAAAAAAAAAAAAAAAAAAAAAAAGAAGTAGGTATTAGGTATTAGGAAACTTAGGTGCTAGGATTCCACTTACAACCCAGAGGCATACTTCATGAACATCTACAGAGAAGTCATTTCCCTCTACATGGCCTGATTTTTCCCTCATTTGCCAAATACAACACCTTGAGAAGATGAAATGAGAGAATAAAACAGAACACATTTATCCTCTGTTAACTGATCATAGGGGAAAAAAAAAAAAAAGCCGAGCATGGTGGCTCACACCTGTAATCTCAGCACTTTGGAAGGCCAAGACAGAAAGATTGCTTAAGGCCAGGAGTTTGAGACCAGCCTGGGCAACATAGCAAGATCCCCATCTCTACAAAAAAAATTAGCCGAAGGTGGTGGTTGCATGTTTGTAGTCCTAGCTACTGGGGAGACTGAAGCAGGAGGATCTCCTGAGCCTAGGAATTTGAGGCTGCAGTGGCATAAATACAATTGTGTACACTGTACTCTAGCCTGGGCAACACAGCAAGACCCTGTCTCAATAAATAAATAAATAAATAAATAAATAATTCAAACACATTCAGAAAAAGTTTAAAGCTCAAGGCACAAATATTAGCCATTACCCTCAGCTTCTGACTTGCGGAGGTGAGGAATGTGGCTCCTGGGTCCTGGTTTGTTATTACCTTTAGGGGCAGTGGCCAGGCTTCCCTTTCTTAATCTCTAAAAGATGGGGGTTAACCTGGACTGTCTCAAACATCTCTCACAGCTGGGAGATCACGAGATTTCAACCCTGACCCAGCACCTGAGACTGGGTTCATTCTTACGTTGGTTCATACAGAGATCTGTTTCTACTCTTCAGATTGTAATCTAGGTTTGGGGCACCAAATATTCCATTTAAAACATCTAGGATGCTTGGAGCAAGTGGGCAGAAAAAGTGTGAGGGCCATTTAACACAAAACAAGTCTAGATGGAAGCAAAAAGCAAGCAAAACGTGGGCCGTGGCGTTCTGCAGAGTGGCTGGACTTATCAGTGTGTTCTCTTCAATGCCTGTCAGAGAAGAGGTGATCACTATGTCTTATGAAATCAAATCTGTAACCGGAGAAAAGATGAAATTGCTTAAGTAGCCCGACTCATGTCAGTTTTTATTTGAGAGGAGAAAAAATATCCCTTTGAATAAGAGAAATATAGCAGTCCTTATCTGTCTAGCAACTGTACTCTCTGTATAAAAAAAGGTAGCCCCATGATTCTACGATTATTTTTTAAAAATTATAAATAAATACAGTATACATGTATTGAAGGAAGGTGTGCAAACTTATTTTCTAATGGTCTGTGTGATCACAGTAGTTTGGGGACCACTGCTATAAGTGATGAAGTTTCAGGGGCCCCTGCTTTGTCCTTTGCATATTTCTTTTTAAAGAAACTTAAAAAAAAGACATTATTATTAATATTATTATTTTTTGAGACGGAGTCTCACTCTGTCACCCAGACTGGAGTGCAGGGGCGTGATCTCGGCTCACGGCAAGCTCCGCCTCCCGGGTTCACGCCATTCTCCTACCTCAGCCTCTCAAGTAGTTGGGACTACAGGCGCCTGCCACCACGCCTAAAACCTTTTGTATTTTTAATAGAGACGGGGTTTCACCACATTAGCCAGGATGGTCTCGATCTCCTGACCTTGAGATCTGCCCTCATTGGCCTCCCAAAGTGCTGGGATTACAGACGTGAGCCACTGCGCCCGGCTGACATTATTTCTATAAGTAGTTTTAGTCCACAGAAAAATTAACTAGAAGATACAGAAATATCTCACATCCTCCCTGCCCCCCACATACATAGCCACCCTCTTATCAACGTCCCTTCCACCAGAGTGGTACATTTGTCACAACTGATAACCCACATTGACACATCATTATCACCCAAAGTCCATAGTTTACATTAGGGTTTACTCTTGGTGTTGTACATTCTGTTAGTTTGGACAAATTTATAATGGCATGTATCTTCCATTAAACCGTCATACAGAGTATTTTCACTGGCCTAAGAATCCTTTGCGCTCTGCCTATTCATCCCTCCCTCCACCCTAACCCCTAGCAACTACTGATCTTTCTACCATCTCCATCGTTTTGCCTTTTCCATGTTGTCATATAGTTGGAATCATACAGTATGTAGCCTTTTCAAATTGGCTTCTTTCACTTAGTAATATGCATTTAAGTTTCCTCCATGTATTTTCATGGCTTGATAGCTCATTTCTTTTCAGTGCTGAGTAATATTCCATTGTCTGAAGGTACCAGTTTCATTTATCCATTCTCCTACTGAAGGAAATCTTGGTTGCTTCTAAGTTTTGGCAATTTTGAATAAAGCTGCTATAAACACCCATGTGCAGGTTTTTGTGTGGACATAAATTTTTGACTTCTTTGGGTTAAAACCAAAGAGTATGATCACTACATCGTATGGTAACAGTGTGTTTAGTTTTGTAAGAAATTGCCAATCTATCCTTAAAGTGGCCGTACCGCTTTTCATTCCTATTAGCAATGAATGAGAGTTCCTTTTGCTCCACATGCTTGCCAGCATGTGATGTTGTCAGTTGTCAGGTTCATGACTACACCAAATGTTACGTTGAGTCCGAAGGGAGTGGCTGGATGAGCAGAAAGAACACTCAGGGGGCTGTAGGCAGTTGAAAGATGACTTTATTCAGCAGCAGCTCTTATCAACAGCTTTCTCTCACACTGTCTGCCCTGTCTCGGCTGCTTAGTCTGGCAGCTCCCACACACAGCTGCGTGGCCGGCTCTCCCTTGCCTTCAGGGTGAGCAGCTTAACTCTTTCTCTCCCTGGGAATGAGTGAGCTGAGCTGTGTCCTGGCTCCCTCTGTCCGTCTTGACGGACAGCTCTGACTCACTCACTCTTTCTCTGGGCGCCTGCGCGCCCACCATGTCAAGCCATTTGAGGCGAGCCGAGCCCCAGAGCTATGTCTCTGGTGCACAGTGTTAACAGGGCAGTTATACCTTTTACAGACAACTGTGGCTCCAAGTCAAGTGTGAACTTTACACAAACAGTTTATATAACAAGTGGAGGTGTGCGCCTGCGTGCCAAACTTGCTGACTCATGCAGGCCTGGATACCCGCCTCAGCCTATTCCTTGACCGAAGCACTTCCAGGTACCTTACATCAGTGTTCTGGATTTTGGCTGTTCTAAACGGTGTGTAGGTGGTATCTCATTGCTGATTTAATTTGCATTTTCCTGATCACATACGTCGTGGGGCATCTTTCGTATGCTTATTTGCCACCTGTATATCTTTTGCGGTGAACTATCTCTTAAGGTCTTGGCCCATTTTTAATTGGTTGTTTGTTTCCTTACTGTTGAGTTTTAAGAGTTTTATTTATGTTTTGGATAATAGTCCCATATCAAATACATCTTTGGCACATATTTTCTCCCAGTGTGTGGCTTTTCTTTATATTATCGTAAGTATTTTTTACAGAGCCGAAGTTTCTAATTTTAATGAAGTCTAGCTTATCAATGTTTTCTTTCATAGATCATGCCTTTGGTGTCATGTCAAAAAAGTCATAACCTGGCTAGGTGCAGTGACTCACACTTGTAATCCCAGCACTTTGGAAGGCCAAGGCGGGAGGATCACTTGAGCCCAGGAGTTCAAGACAGCCTGGCAACATAGACTGTCTCTACAGATAATTTCAGAAAAATTAGCCAGGCTTAGTGGCATGTGCCTGTAGTTCCAGCTACACAGGAAGCTAAGATGGGAGGACTACTTGAGCCCGGGAGGTCAAGGCTGCAGTGAGCTGTGGTTGCGCCACTGCACTCCAGCTTGGGTAACAGAGACCTTGTCTCAAAAAAAATAAAATAAAATAAATAAAAAACCAAGCCAAAACAAAAAGTCACTACCAAAGCCAAGGTCATCTAGATTTTCTCCTATGTTATTTTCTAAGAGTCTTACCATTTTGTGTTTTACATTTAGGTCTGTGATCTATTTAGAGTTAATTTTTTGTGAAGGGTATAAGATCTATGTCTTCATTCATTTTTTTGAATATAAATGTCTCGTCCCAGTACCATTTTTTGAAAAGATTATCTTTTCCCCATTGTATTGCCTTTGTTTTTTTGGTCAAAGATCAATTGACTATATTTATATGGGTCTGTTTCTGAGATCTCTATTCTGTTTCATTGATCTCTTTGTTTATTCTTTTTTTTTTTTTTTTTTTTTGAGATGGAGTCTTGCTCTGTCACCCAGGCTGGAGTGCAGTGGGGTGGGGTGCAATCTCGGCTCCCTGCAACCTCCATGTCCTGGGTTCAAGCAATTCTCCTGCCTCAGCCTCCTGAGTAGCTGGGATTACAGGTGTGTGCCACCAGGCCAAGCTAATTTTTATATTTTTAGTAGAGACAGGGTTTCACCATGTTGGCCAGGCTGGTCTCGAACTCCTGACCTCAATGATCCACCCGTCTTGGCCTCCCAGAGTGCTAGGATTACAGGCGTGAGCCACCGTGCCCAGCTCTTTATTGTTTTGCCAATGCCACACTGTCTTGGTTGCTGTAACTTTATAGTAACTCCTGCAGTCAAATAGTGTCAGTCCTCTAACTTTGTTCTCCTCCTTCAATATTGTGTATCCTACCACTATTTCCAAGGAAGTTTAAAAAAAATCCATCTTTTTTTTTTTCCAACTCTTGCTATCACCCTCACACTGTGTACTAACTCAGCCTCTGTCTTTTACTCACTGGGTGATCTTAGCTGTTCCCTGCTTTTGTGAAGGAAAGAATCTACGTCAGGATATTTATAACTTATGTAAAAAATCCAAACACACTAGAAAAAGTTTAAAGCTCAGGAAACAAATATTATCCATTACCCTCAGCTTCTGACTTGGGGATCACCCAAGCGAGTAAAAGACAGAGGCTGAGTGTGAAGGAAAGAATCTATGTCAGGCTATTTATAATTATAACTTCTATAAAAAATCCAAACACACTCAGAAAAAGTTTAAAGCTCAAAAAACAAATATTAGCCCTGGGTCCTGGTTTGTTATTACCTTTAGGGGTGATGTGGAGCCAGTGGCCAGGCTTCCCTTTCTTCCTCTCTAAAAGGCGGGGATTAACCTGTATTATCTCAAACATCGTTCACAGCTGGGAGATCATGAGATTTCAACCCTGACCCAGCACCTGAGATTGGCTTCAGTTTTACATTGGTTTATACAGAGGTCTGTTTCTCCTCTTCTTCAGATTGTAATCTAGGTTTGGGACACCAAATATTCCATTTAAAACATCTGGGGCTGGGTGCTGTGGCTCACACCTGTAATCCCCACACTTTGGGAGGCCAAGGTGGGTGGATCACCTGAGGTCAGGAGTTTGAGACCAGCTTAAACTTATATAATTATAACTTACATAACTGTAAGTATCCTGACTTAGAGCTGATCCTGACCACAGTGGAGCCTCTAGGATGCAGGAGAACACACAGCCAGGGGAACTAGGCATCCCAGCAGAAGATGAGTGTGTGAGCATGAATCCCTCCCTCTCTCTACACAGGGGTGTACACTTCACAAGGCCCTGAACCTTGCAGCCAGCCAGGAAGAAAAGCAGGGCTGGTAGCAGAATCTCTATTTCCCTAGGAAGAAAACTGTGGCTCTTAGAGGTCAAATGAATTTCCCATAGTCCTCTAGATAGGACTGTAAAATATCTGGCTTGAGTTCAGTGTTTTTTCACATAGCTTGGCAGGCCAAGAGAACCAGGGTCTCTTTCTGCATAAACCCAGGAAGGACCTGAATCACCAGCATCCCCTCAGTGAAGAAGAAACCCTAGCTTGCACACGGGGTGGAGGAAGGTGAAACAAAGGACTCTCACCTGGAGCCAGCACAGAGGATCCTGGACTAGAGAAGGCCTGGCTCCTGTGGGTGTCCTGAGGCACAAATAACTCATGAGTCCTAGTCAGTCCCTGGGGGGAGTTTGTTAAATGGAATTCTGAAGTAAGCTGGATGATCTGAGCTAAACAGGACTAGACCTTGTTTGAGAATGGGTCTCTACAAATTTAGCTACTTCCCCATGCTTGCTTGTAGTTGGCAAGTTGCATTAAAAATTGTCTGCTGATTGCTGTAACATCCATTCTCACTTACATGTTTGTATGTAAGTTCTTTCATTTTAAGGGCAGAGCTCACTGAAGGCCACTGCCTGGGTGGTAGCAGCAGGCTGTTGGGAAGCAAAGGCTGGGGGTGGGGGCCAGAGGGCTGCTATTGCACCAGCCTTGCTATGGAGAGCAACTGTTGTTTGTTGAGGAATGGTATGACAATTAGTGAGATGTCATTAGAGTATATAAAATGTAAATGGCTATGAACACTAATTTTTGCAGTAGTTAGGGACTGAATGATAGTAAGATTTGCCAGGCACAGTGGCTCATGGTTGTAATCCTAGCACTATGAAGGCTGAGACAGGAGGATCACTTAATTCCAGGAGTTAGAGGCCACCTGGGCAACATAGTGAGGCCCTGTCTGTACAAACATTTTTTTTTTTTTTAATTAGCCAGATGTGGTGATGTGTGTCTGTAGTCTCAGCTATTTGGGAGGCTGAGGTGGGAGGATGGCTTCAGCCTATAAGGTAAAGACTGCAGTGAGCCAAAATCATTCCACTACACCCCAGCCTGGGCTACAGAGCAAGACTCTGTCTCAAAAAAAAAAAAATTACTAGAATTATGAAGTAACTAGTGTGCAATTATATTGAAATTGTCTGTTACTTGTCCATAGGTAGACTGTAAGGTACATTCAGGTGGGGTCCATCTTTGTCTTTTCACTGATATCTCACTGTTTATAGAGTTAGGCATTTAAAAATTATTTGTTGAATTAAATTATTGAATGCAATTGACGATAGAAATGAGTTAACTTTTAAAAATATTATCTTCTAGGCCAGGCGCGGTGGCTCACACCCGTAATCCCAGCACTTTGAGAGGTTGAGGCAGGGGGATTGCTTGAGCTTAGAAGTTTGAGACCAGCCTGGGCAACATGGCAAAACCTTGTCTCTTGTAAAAAAAAAAAATTATCTTCTGGATAAATTAGTTTCACCTTAAATCCATTTTATAACAAAACAGGGATAAGTATGTTAATGAATGAATGACTAAATAAGTCAATGATCAAAACAGTAAGTGAAACAAATAGGAAATAATACATCAGTAGCCTCTTGACCTGCATTGGTGGAATGAGGCTCTGGGCATCTCCTGGTCTGAAGAGCATTCTGGGCTCCCCAGAGGTCTGTAGTAGTCCATCCCAATTTTGATGGAGACCAGAGGAATAGACCAAGGCCATCATCTCAATTCACACAGGAACCACTTGGAGTTCCTCAACCTTGCAGCCCAGGTTGCAGCATGGAACCAAACTAGTCCTGCCAGAATGATGGTGTGAGCAACGTCTGCCTTCTCGGGGACCCCGATTTTTCTTCCCTCCTGTGGGGGCTGGAACCATGCTCCATGTCCTAGCACGTATTCTCATTTGGGTCCCTCATAGGACTGACCATGTCCCATGTGTCAGCTTTTCCCTCGACTTTCTTCTTCCAAGGCCTTTTCCCATGGTGTCCTGCTCCGCTCTGGAGGATGGGCCACTGATTTCTTCCTTCTATGGGTCACTTGAGTCACTTGTGTACATGCTAGAGACCAGGCCGGGTGTAGTAGAAGATTAAACACAGGGCCAGGCATGGTGGCTGACGCCTGTAATGCCAGCACTTTGGGAGGCTGAGGCGGGCATATCACGAGGTCAGGAGATCGAGACCATCCTGGTTAACACAGTGAAACCCCATCTCTACTAAAAACACAAAAAATTAGCCAGGCATGGTGGCGGGCACCTGTAGTCCCAGCTACTCGGGAGGCTGAGGTGAGAGAATGGCGTGAACCCGGGAGGCAGAGCTTGCAGTGAGCCGAGATCGCACCACTGTACCTCCAGCCTGGGCGACAGAGCTAGACTCCATCTCAAAAAAACAAAAAACAAAAAACAAAAAAAAAAACAACAAGAAGATTAAACACAGACACAGACCTTTTCCCTCCAGAACCTTACAAATGAATGAAGGGACCAGTAGCTACACAGATCATTCTAGTAAAGATAATATATAATAAGAGCAATAATTTTTTGTTTAAATATTGATTTGCTGATTCCTATGAAAATGCTTCTTTTGCCCTTTTTTTCTTCCCATGAGCCTTTCTTGCCTCTTTAATGTTATCTGATTGTACTTTCCAGCTCATGGACATTACACAAAACGGCAGTTCCTAGGAAAAGCGAGAATAGAAAAAAACCACAGCTTTTCAGTCAATTCTTGTTAACACTAGAGCCCGGAAGGGTCATGTAAGTCAATGAACTGTTGCTCCTGGCAATTGAAATAATTAATTTATCCTCTGAAAAAGAGAGATCAGGATTGCCCCAGAGCTAAGTTAAAAACTGTGGGGTTAAGGCAGGGCACAGTGATGCCTGTAATCTCTGTGCTTTGGAAGGCTGAGGCAGGAGGATTGCTTGAGGTCAGGAGTTAGAGACCAGCCTGGGCAACATAGTGAGACATGACTGTGTCACTGTACTCCAGCCTGGACGACAGAGTGAGACTCTGTCTCTAAAAACAGAATAAAACAAAACAAAAAGCCTATGGGACTACCTGAGGTCTAGGACTAGATTGTCAAGACAAGAGAAGGGTAATGACCTGGGCAGCACAGCAAAGGCTTCTAGAAAGGACACACACAGCTTCTTATTTCTGCTCTCTATATCCTGCTTATGACTTTAAGATGTCACAGTGCTTTTCTGAACCTCAGTCTCTTCATTTGCAGCATGGCTATAATATCCATTCTATCCACCTCACAGGGTTGTCGTAAGAATAGAATGAGTTACCATACATACATAAACTCCATCTTGAGCACACAACACAGGACTTAGTGGCTGCCTCTCATTTCAGGAAAACTCACATTTCTTAGTTCACTGGGAAAAGGTTGAGATTGGCAAGTATCCCACATCCATTAGAGAGGTGACTCAGCGATTATCCTTCTAAGGATTAAAAACAACTTTATCAGGCAGCCACTCTGCTGCGATATACATGATTTAATTTCAATTTAATCATCTCAACAACCCTACAAGGAAGGTATTTTCTTCCCCCTTAGACAGAGGATGAAATCAAAGTTCAGAAGAGTTGATTACACCCTGCCTGAGTTCACATAGGGATTTGAACTCAGGTCTATCTGACTTGAGGTTCATTTACTTTTTACTCTGCCCCATTGGCTTTCAGCTTTGATAGATATGGAAATAAAACCTAGCCCTTCACATCAGGCCATTATCCTATACACCCAAGTAGGCCATGGAGAAATGGCCTTTCTCTAAGGGGAAATGGGATCTCTGGAAAAGTCACCTTGCCTCTGGGCCATTGCATGGAAGACAGCTGGGGTCCAATGAGATGCCAGTGCCCAACAAATGGGCATCAGCTCTTCATCCTCCTCTCTCTGTCTCTCTTTCTCTAGCATCACATAGGATGACCTCAAAGCCAACAGCTATGGAATGCATCTTCCTGGCCTCACAGGTCTCTTGAAGCCGCCAACTGCCCCCAGCAATCAAGCCAGATGGATGCTTTGGGTGGAAGCCTAGCTGGGAAACAGCTTGCGGGCTGAGCAGGAGTGTTCAGTGGGCGAGGGGCAGGCTTCACGCTAACTCCTTCTCCATGCAGTGCTGCTTCCTCCCTCTGGCCTGCTTTCTGATGTCCCCAAGGCCTTTTCAAGTAGGAGTGGAAGGACAGAGTGGATGTGGCCAATCAAGAAACACCATCCTCTAATCAGGTCACCCAGGCAGCCCCTCATCTAACCCAGCTGGCTCTGAGCCCTTTGCTTGGGGATCATTCTGTTTTGTAACAGCAAGGCTGACCTCAAGCTAGGCCACTTGGTCTGGATCTTTGATCTAAACAAGCACGAGGGCTTTCTCCCTGGAGACTTCTGTCTTGTTGGCAGGTCTCCAGAAGGGGGCGTTGCTGTTGCATATGTCAATAGGATAGCAAGATTTAGGAACAAGCTGCAGTAGTTTAGCCAAGAGAGGTTGCCAGTTAATCCTTTGCTGGGACTGCTTTGGTCACCAAGGGTAAGTGCTTGCTGATGACTTTTGCTCCGGTACAGAAGTATCTAAACTTTCCAGAGATGTGTAAAATAGAGCCTTATAAAATTTATAGGAGAACACATCAAAGTTACTAGATAGAAGGTCATTATACAAAAATTAACTTGCAGGCCGGGCACAGTGGCTCACGCCTGTAATCCTAGCACTTTGGGAGGTCGAGGCGGGCAGATCACAAGGTCAGGAGATCGAGACCATCCTGGCTAACACGGTGAAACCCTGTCTCTACTAAAAATACAAAAAATTAGCCGGGCGTGGTGGCGGGCACCTGTAGTCCCAGCTACTTGGAAGGCTGAGGCAGGAGAATGGCGTGAACCCGGGAGGCGGAGCTTGCAGTGAGCCGAGATCGCGCCACTGCACTCCACCCTGGGCGACAGAGCGAGACTCAGTCTCAAAAAAAAAAAAAAAAAATTAACTTGCATTTTAAGGTACCAACCACAGTTAGAAAATAAAAAAATTTAAAGCTAACACCTATAAGAGAAACAAAAGCTATAAAGTACCAGAAATATATATATGATCTTTATGAAGAAAATTATAAAACTTTACTTGTTTAGGTATTCTTTTTTTTGTTTTGTTTTTGTTCTTAGGGTTTTTTAGAGACAAGATCTTTTTCTGTTGCCCAGGCTAGGGTGCAGTTGGCACCATCATAGCTCACTGCAGCCTTGAACTCTTGGACTCGAGCAATCCTCCTGCTTCAGGCTCCCAAGTAACTGGGACTACAGGTGGGTAACACCACACCTGGCTAATTTTTTTTTTTTTTTTGTAAAATAGGATCTCACTATGTTGCCCAGGCTGGTCTCAAACTTCTGGCCTCAAGTGATCCTCCTGCCTTGGCCTCCCAAAGTGCTGTGATTACAGATGTGAACCACTGTGCCTGGCCTAGGTATTCTTTAATAGATAGATAAGATATATTTATGATATGAAGATACAGTGTCATAAATTTCTTTTCTTTCTTTTTTTTTTTTTTTGAGACGGAGTCTCGCTCTGTCATCCAGGCTGGAGTGCAGTGGCGTGATCTCAGCTCACTGCAAGCTCTGCCTCCTGGATTCATGCCATTGTCCTGCCTCAGCCTCCTGAGTAGCTGGGACTACAGGCGCCCGCCAGCACGCCCGGCTAATTTTTTGTGTTTTTTAAAAGAGACAGGGTTTCACCGTGTTAGTCGGGATAGTCTCAATCTCCTGACCTCATGATCCGCCTGCCTTGGCCTCCCAAAGTGCTGGGATTACAGGTGTGAGCCACTGCACCCGGCCTCGGTGTCATAAATTTCAATTATTCCCAAATTATAAATTCTAAGTGACTCCAACCAAACTCACATAGGATTTTTTTTGTGGGTCTAGACAAGATGATTCTAACATTGTTCTGAAAAAGGACCAAAAATAGTTAAGAAATTTTGAAAAACGCAAGATGAGCGACTCACCCTATGAGACTATAAGACCTGTTAAATTAAGACTGTGTGGCTTTAGCCCAGAAAGAGACAAACAGACCAATAGAACAGAATAGAGACTCCCAAAACAGATCTCTGTACTTGTGAAGACTTGATATATGGCAGAGGTGACATGCAGATGAGTAGAGAAAGGATAAATTATTCAATTAGTGATACTGGGAATCTGATAGCCCATATTGAAAACAAACCCAACAATATGAAATTTTAGGTGAAGAAAAATTTTAAGTAAAACTTTCAGAATTCTAGGAGAAAATATAGAAAAACTTCCAAGATCACAGTATAGGCAGTAATATCATAAAACAGAAAAAGTACAAGCACTAAAGAAAAACATTCGTAAATTTGTGTGCATTAAAATGTAAAGCTTTGGCTGGGCGTGGTGGTTCATGCCTATAATCTCAGCACTGTGGCAGGCCAAGGTGGGAGGGTCACTTGAGCCCAGGAGTTTAAGACCAGTCTAGGCAACCTAGTGAGACCCCATCTCTACAAAAGATACGAAAAAATAGTCGAGCATTGTGTTAGTCCATTCTCACACTGCTATAAAGAACTATCTGAGACTGGGTAATTTATAAAGAAAAGAGATTTAATTGACACACAGTTCTGCAGACTGTACAGGAGGTATGGCTGGGGAGGGCTTAGGAAACTTACAATCATGATGGAAGGTAAAGGGGAAGCAAGCACATCTTCACATGGTGGCAGGAGACAGAGAGAGAGAGAGAAGGGGAAAGTGCTACACACTTTAAAACAACCAGATCATGTGAGAAGTCCATCATGAGACAGCACTAGGGAGATGGTGCTAAACCATTAGAAACCACCCCCATGAGCCAATCACCTTCCACCAGGCCCCTCCTCCAACACATGGGGATTACAATCAACATGAGATTTTGGTGGGGACACAGAGCCAAACCATATCAGGCATGGTGGTGTGCCCCTGTAGTCCCAGCTTCTTAGGAGACTGAGGTGGGAGGATTGCTTGAGCCAGGGAGGTTGAGGCAGCAGTGATCCGTAATCGTGCCACTGCACTCCAGCCTGGGTGACAGAGACCCTGTCTCAAACAAACAAACAAAAAAAGGTAAAGCTTCTTTTCCTCAAAATATGCCATAAAGTAAAATAAAAAATAGACAAACACAAACTGGGAGAAGATATTTGCAATGTAGCAGTCAGGGGAGTGTGCTGTTCGGCTCCTTTCAACAGAGACACACTTACGAGGTGTGATTGGCTGACAGCCTAGAGTTGCCTCATCTTCAGGATCCACCACTGTGTTCTAGCAGAGGCTCTGCTAGCTCTGACCGATCCTAGCCAATGACTGAGCATGGAGGGAGTACCAGAGTTGAGTCATTCCTGCTCAATGTGGGACTTCTTTAAAAGGCAAACTTTCTTCTGGGGATCCCCATTAGCCTGGCTGACTTTCTCAGAGCTGCCCTGCAGATGGAGGCTTTTCCCATCCGATTCTCTTTCCTCTTCTTCCCTTTCACAGGCGTAAAGACCTGCATTGGGGTCTGAAAACTCTCCCCAACCATGCCTGCTCTTTTCCCCATTATCCTGCACAGGTATTACCCCCCATTATTCTGCACAGGTATTACCCCCCATTATTGTCTTGCACTTCCAATTTTGTTTTGATTTCTGCTTCTTGGAAGACTTGAATGAACATAGCCTATAAAGAACAAAAGGCTAGTACCAGGCTGGGCATGGTGGCTCACGCCGTAATCCTAGAGCTCTGGGAGGCTGAGGTGGGAGGATTGCTTAAGGCCAGGAGTTTGAGACCAGCCTGGGCCAAATAGCAACACCTCATCTCTATAAAACAAAAAAAGGACTATTATTCAGAATGTATATGATTTGGAATCATATGCATTATATAGGATTCAAATCATATAGACAAATTTATATACAATCCAAACTGTAGATTGATTAGAAAAAGATAAATGTCTCAATAGGAAATTAGGCAAAAGATATGAACAGGCAATTCACAGAAGATGAAATCTAAAAGGCCAATAAATACATGAAAAGATGCCAATCCCAGTAGTAGCCAGGGAAATGTAAATTAAAGCAAAGCAAGGTACCATTTTATATCTATAAGATTGGTAAAAACAACCATTTGCCAAAGTATTTGAGAAGATACAGAGCAACATGTACACTGTGGGTGGGAGTATAAATTGATGCAACCATTTTGGATAGTGATTTAGTAATTACTTATCTAGTAAAGATGTGGAAGTACCTAACCATCAATTCCACTTAAGAGAGTCTCCCATGTGTACATAAGATATGCAGAAGAATATATTGTAGAATTATTTGAAAGAAGAAAAAACCCAGAACAACCTAAATGTTCACTAAGAGAAAAACAAATAAGTAAATATCATATAACTGTGAAAAGAAACCAAAATAAAAATTTCCAGGAAATTTTTGAAAAGGAAGTGAAAAGTTGACTTTGGCTGTGAAAGTCCTGTAATATTTTTTAATTTTTTTTTTAAAGTAAAAAGAGAGGAAGAGAGAGAAAGAGATACTTGTTTATCTTCTAGTCTACAGAAGCTACATTAATGAGTACTTTTGATATGATTTGTATTGGCCACACTAACTCCTGAAGGAGACAAACTATGATTTTGTCAATCCTTCATCTATCAAAACAGATGGGGAATAGTCGTTTGATAACAATTTATTTTCTTTTCTTTCATTCTTTTTTTTTTTTTTCTCATCAGTCTTGACAACTGTTGAAGGTGCTAGAAGTTTGGTGGTGCTCTCTTAAATGTGTGGCCTGAGTGGGCCTGGCATTCAGAAATACAGATGAGAAGGGGGAAGGGGAGGTGGATTATGGCGGGTGGAGCAGGAAGGAATGTGGGCCCCCCTAGTGTGTGTCCCTGCTGGGGAACTGCCTCGCCACCCAACCTTCATCTAGCACAAGGCTGCCGGCCAGCTGCTGCCTCATGTGTGCTGTCCTGGAATTCTTATTACATCTCAGAAATCCTGCTCTGGCCAGTGATGAAATTACAGACAGCAGAGTCCAGCCTTGCCTATGTGACCTGAGAGGGGAAACCTCTCTTCTGGATCCCAGTTTTGGAAAATCTTCCAGGCCTCTCTGCCAGGGCCTTGTCCTCAGTTGCCTTCCTGATCTGGGACCAACTGACAAACCCTGAACTGTTTACTGCCCCCTCCTTTGCCACTGGAATGCATCTATTGACTGTCACCACACCCTCCCATCAAGCCAGCAACAGGTAATAAGCATCAAAAAAGAGCAAGACCTGGGGCTGGCATTGAACACAAGAAACTAGATCAGATCTGGCTTCCAAAGAGGTTCAATGAAAAGAAGTGTTATTTTATTTTTTAGATCTTATTCAGAAAATATTTATTGAGCCGTACAATGTGCTTGGGGGGAAACATGGAAAAAGATTTATACCTTGTTCTCAAAGTGTTGAAAGCTCAGAGCAGAAGATAGACAAGAGAATAGATGATGACTTTTGGATGAGATAAGGGCTAGGACAGATAAGAGCAAGGTACAATGGCACCTACTGGAGACCCCAGAAGACCTAAACCTGAGAGCTGGGAAGGCTTCCTGGGGAAATGACATCTCAACTGAGACCTGAAGGAACTGAGCCAGGTGCTTTGTGTAGGGGTTGAGGCAGAGTGGGGGTGACTATTAGGAAATAGAGATTGAAATTATAGACAGAGCAAATAGCAAGGTCAAAAGGAAAGAGCAAGGCCAAGAATGATTTGGAGGGGGAAATACTGGAGTCAAGGAAACTAGGTAAGAGATTGGGAATGAAAGGCATCGTTTGCTTCAGGGAGTCTATGGGAAGAGGCTTTCTTCTCCTCTCTCCCCTTCTCTTTATTTTCTCCTTCTTTCTCTTTTGTTCTTCCCCTCATTAAATACTTTGTGATTCTTCTTTGCATTTGGGAGTGTGTTGGTGACTCCAAATGAAGGAGATGGTGGCGGTGGTATTGGGGTAGGAAGTGGTGTGTGGTAGGTAGAATAATGGCCCCCCGAAAGGGGTTCATTTCCTAATCCCCAGAACATGTGGAAATGTTACTTTATAAGACAAAAAGGACTTGGATTAAGTTAAGGATCTTGAGATGGGGAGGTTATCCTGGATTATCTGGGTGGGCCCAAGGTAATCAAAAGAATCCTTAAAAGATGGAAGAAGAGAGAACTTTGTTGAAACTGTAGGGGCCAAGGGAAAATTCCCCTTCACTCTCTGAAGGTTTGCTGAAAAATCAACTCACAAATGGCAGATTATTTGGAGAAAAGGCATATAAACATATTTAAAGCTTATTTATTTAAGGCTGTGTGTATAATACAAGAGCCTTCAGAATGAAGACCCAAAGATACAGGGGAAATTGTCCATGTTTATGCTTAGGTTCAGAAAATTATGGACAGCCATGTAGAAATATGATTGGACAAAAAGATTATGATCTAATGCTAATGTAATTGCCTGATGGATGCTTCTTGCCTGCTGCCCAGAAAAGCCAATTCACTGAGAGCAGCAGGTGTTGCAGCAAAGAAAGACTTCACTAATCACAGGGCCAGTCGAACAAAAGGATGGAAGATAATTCTCAAATCCACCTCCCTGAGAACTCAGAGGCTAGGGTTTTTTAAGGGTAGTTTGGTAGACAGAGAGCTAGGGAATGGGTATGCTGATTGGTTGGGTTGGGAAGGAAATCACAGAGGGTTGAAACTGTCTTCTTGTGCTGAGTCAGTTCCTGGGTAGGGGGTCACAAGACCAATTGAGACAGTTTCTTGGTAATGGGTTAACTGGTCTGGATGGCACCAGCTGTTTCATCAAAATGAAAGGTCTGAAAGATACCCTCAAACACCAATTTTAGGTTTTACAATAGTTATGTTATCTATAGGAGCAATTGAGGAGGTTACAAATCTTGTGACTTTTGCTTCTGAGGCTGCTTCTGAGACCTTCATTTTGGGATATTATTTTCTGAGCCCCAACAATGGTCTGCTGTTTTCTTTGAAGCTGGAGGAAGGGGCCACAAGCCAAGGAATGCAGGTGGCCTCTGGAAGCTAGGAAAGGCAAGGAAGCAGATCCTTTTCTAAAGCCTCCAGAAGGACCACAGCCCTGCTGACATCTTGATTGTAGGAGTTTTGACCTTCAGAACTATAAGATAATAAACTTGTGTTGTTTTAATGCACTAAGTTTGTGGCAGTTTGTTAAAGCAGCAATAGCAAACTATACAAGGTGAATAGGTTCCAGAGTGGTTTAGGAAATAATTTGATTAGAAGGAGGAGGTGAGAGAAAGGCCTCCTTGGATTTCTGGGTCAGGCATTAAGGTGAATTGAGGTACCATCCCCTGAGCTAGGGCCCAGTGGCAAGGGGATGGCGGGGAGGGCTGGTGATGGCGTATTCACTTTTGGACATGTTGGGGGGTTGCAGTAACCATGGGGGTTCAAGGTGAAGGTGTCCAGTAAGCACTTGTCTGTTGGGACAGAGGATGGTCTGGAGACTGAGGGTGTTCATGGTCATTGAAGTCACAGCCCAGGTGGCGGGGCCATGAGAGTGACATTGAGAGGAAAAGAGAACTGGGGCCAGAGCCTGACATTTGAGGGAAGATCTCTTTGTAGGTCAGGAAATAGAACAAAACATGCCTCTGCGGGATTGTTTTTTGCTTTGTAAACTTTTCAACCCATGTAAATTCTTTGCTCCCTGGTGTTTTTTCAAAACTTTATCTTGTGTACAAATGGGCAGATTTCAGTTCTCCACTCCTGGACTATCCCTCTCATTCCTGCTAGTGCCTTCCCGAATACAGAAGGCCATTGAGGGGGGCATTTAAACTGTTTCTGGACTCCCGTTGCCTCTCTTGTGACCCTGCTTTCTTTCTTTTTTTTGTTTTTTTGGGACGGAGTCTTGCTCTGTTGCCCAGCTGGAGTGCAGTGGCATGATCTCAGCTCACTGCAACCTCCTCCGCCTCCCGGGTTCAAGTGATTCTCCTGCCTCAGCCTCCCGAGTAGCTGAGATTACAGGTGCATGCCACCACTCCCGGCTAATTTCTGTACTTTTAGTAGAGACGGGGTTTCACCATTTTGGCCAGGCTGGTCTCAAATTCCTGACCTTGTGATCCACCCACCTCAGCCTCTCAAAGTGCTGAGATTACAGGCATGAGCCACTGTGCCCAGCCCCTGACCCTGCCTTCTATGCTAGGCTCCTGTTCCCAAGCATCCTCTGTAGAGGCTCACAAAGACAAGCCTCAGTGCTAGCTTATGATCCCAGCAATCTCCCTGACCCCCACTTCTCCCCACCCTTCTCTGTCCATGTCCTGACCTGTTCCTGCCTACTTTTTCCTTGGGTTCTTCTACTCATATTTTGAGTCTTGTTCCTGGCCCCGTCCAGAGGAAGCAGCCCTCCTGACTCTGTACCTGGCATAAGAACCTTAGCTTAATTTTGCCGTTTCAGGATTTGAGAACCCCAGCCCCACTCCCCAACTTTTGCACTTAACTTTTCTCCCTGCCTAGGACGCACTTCTAGAAGGGACCTCTGAGTTGGCCTGACTCAACTTTCAAAGCAGTGCAGGATTTTTGTACACCGAAGGTAGTTTTGCTTTCTGTATCACATGGATTGTACACAACTGTTTACTTGTTTGTGTCCCTCTTCTTGATCACGAGTTCCTTGTGAGCAGGGACCCTGGTTTATTCATCTCATATCTTCAGCACCTAACATACCACGTGGTTCAATAAATTTTTCTGTTGGACAGAACCCTTCTAGACTGGATCATTATGTCTTCACTCTGACAGCGAGGTGAGCGTGCGTCGGAGGAAGATGTTTTCCTCGCCTGAGTCCTGACAGGCGGTGTACTAATTAGCAACAGGTGAATAGCAGCGCGCAACCCACATGCTTCCCTTACATAACACACAGTCTTCTCCTGCTCCTCGCTGTCTCCAAGCTTTGCACAAGCCCTGGTTGCCTGCTCCTCTGTACCAGAGGCTGCAGGGATCACGCATCTCTTGGCCTCTCTAACAGATACCTGTGCTTGGCCTCACATATCTGGCTTGACAACCTGAGCCAGGCAGCCAGCAGGAAGGAACCGCCTCTGTCCTGGAATGTCTTGGCAGGTCTGGAATCCAGTCAGGGAGAGTGCTAGTCGGAATGTTTGGCTGGGAGGAGTGGGGAGGCTAAGGGATAACTGCATAACTGAGTCTCCAGGGCTCTAAAATCCCATTTTTCCTGGGGTTAGGGAGAAGACTCAGGGTTGAGAAATGCAAGATAATTGAATTTGGAAGGGAAAAGGAGACGGAAACCATGTGAGCAACCTAGCTGCTGCTGGCGGATCACATGCTGGCCTCTGAGCACTTGTTTCCAAAGGCAAGAGCCAGCTGGTGCAGGTCTTAAAGATACTTCTCAGTTGCCTCAGGCAGACAGCTCAGGGGGAGCAACATGCAGCCGGAGCCCCCCTCCCCACATCTCTGTGTACTGTTTTGCACTCCCCTCAACCTAGAAAAAGAAGGCAGACTGAGTTGATCAAATTACATGCTGGCCCTGCTGTGCCTCCTCCTCACCCCCAAGGTTAAAATTGTGGATTCAGTAATATGCTTAATAACCCCAGAAACATTGAGCTCTATGGCACAGAAACCTTGTTCATTTCTGCAAAGGCAGTTTAAATACAAAAGCCAAAAATAGACCCACAAATAGCACAAGGGTGAAATATTTAAGACTCTGATAGCACAATGGGCCTGCCGTTTTGCTAAACAAGTGGTTCTCGAACAAGATCGCAAGAAGGGCTTATTAAAATACAGATTGCTGGCCCTACTCCTACAGATTCTGCTTCTGTAGGTCTGGGCGGGGCAGACCATTGGTTCAGGTTCTAAGATCCCCAGTGATGCTGATGTTGTTGGTCCAGGGAACCTTGCTTTGAGAACGGTCTTTTTTTTTTTTTAACAGCTAAAGAAACTTATTTAGAGAGAAATACATAAAACAAATAGAAAAGCTGCTGTGTGAGAACCTGGCCTCAGGGCAGTCACAAGCAGAAGCCTGCAGATACTTTACATTGTCCCTTGTGTGGTAGGTCACCCTCTCCCAACGGCTTTTCCAAAGGGTACCCTGGGATTCACAGCCTTTCCGCTTTGTGGTTCCTACAGTGCCCCTTCCCCACAGTGCCTACTGCATCCAACCTCTTGGTACACAGCTAAGGAAAGGTGAATCTAGGATGCAGTCCACCAAAGACTATGAGGTTTAGAGTTTAGAAAGTTCAGCTTGTATAGGCTGGGAGGGGTGGCTCATGCCTGTAATCCCAGCACTTTGGGAGGCCGAAGCCGGTGGATCACCTGAGGTCTCGAGTTCGAGACCAGCCTGACCAATATGGTGAAACTCTGTCTCTACTAAAAATACAAAAAAAAAAAAAAAAAAATTAGCCAGGCATGGTGGTGTGTGCCTTTAGTACCAGCTACTTAGGAGGCTGAGACAGGAGAATTGATTGAACCCAGGAGATGGAGGTTGCAGTGAGCCAAAGTCACGCCACTGCACTCCAGCCCGGGCAACAGAATGAAACTCGGTCTCAGAAAAAAAAAAAAGAAAAAGAAAGTTCAGCTTGTATCAACCAAAAATATCACCAAGTTATTTCCAAGCCTTTCTAGTTTTCTGTTCCCTTCCATGACCCCAACCCCGTCTTTGAGTCTAGTGACTTTAAAAGCCAATGTTTCTCCTTGAATGGTTTCCTCCACTCTTCCCCAAGAACACACATTTCTCTGTGGAAACTGAATTATTGCTTTTGTCCTTAGTTTCCTGGAAGAATCAAGATAATTTTCTGCATGGCGTTCACGTCAACTCTTTTGATTTCACTCCAGTATTACTCTCTCATAGACTCTCAATTCTTTCACGAAAACTTCCTGAGTTAAAGTCCGCTATGTCTTCCCCACTATGAGATTACGGCATCAGTTTCATCTCCCCTTGAGAATTCTCATTCCTCTCCCAACCAGCTGCCTTGGCCTACTTTAGACCACTTTGCTGTGAAAGGAAGTCTCTCTCTCCCCTGGGGTTAAGCTCTCACTTTCTAGCCATAACCTCACATCTGTCACTCAAGTGCAACCCCTGCCCCACCCCCACTTTCCTCTGGTGGATGAGCATTGTGGTGGAGAGGGGGCGGCGGAATGGGAATAAGCGGGGGTGGAAGATGGGAGAGGTGGAGATTATTTGTTACTGAAACATTCATCTTAGGAAAAAATCAGATCCTTGATTTCCTTCCGTTACACTTAAAAAAAAAATGCAGTTTGGTGTTGTCTTTAATTTGGGGTGAGGTTCCATAACGGGTCCTGTCTTTATGGTCTCTGCAGGTCTTAATCGGACTCTGACTGCTGCAGCCCAGTGATCAAGTCTTTTGACTCCAGGCTGTTTTAGCGGGAGAACCTTGCACATTGCTTAACGGGCTGTTTTAGTTTTACACTGTTCAAATATTCACTGAAGGAAAGAGTGAAATATGCTCCATAGGCCTTAGTTTAGCTGGATGGTGAGACTCACAATTGCAGTGTCACACCTCATGTAGACTACCTCAGAAAACATCTTAAATTTAAAAATATTTTTGAGGTTATAAAAGGTAAAATCTGCAAAGCATTTTTTTTTTTTTACCTCCACAAAGAAAAGCTCAATGCCTCCTCCCCTCAGCCAAGTATAAAGAGTGTAATTTTCTCCTTGAGGAAAGTGACACAAGTCATCTGACAGGGCCTGCATGATCCGGGTCACTCACTGCAAGTGCTCCGGCAGCATCTTCCTAAAGCACAAGCTTCCTGAGATTGTACGTTGGCATCCGTTCGTGGTAAGGCTGGAGGATGGAGCTGTGCTATTTCTTACCTTAGGACTTATGAAGCAAGCATCTGTGGAAGCCAGGGTGACAGAGTCCAAGGTTTGGCTTGGGATCTGCTTCAAGGACAAAGACTTTTGTGTCATCTGAGCAAATATTAGGAACTGGTCACTGCTGTGTGCCACTCACAGCTCACATCTGGGTGTTAGGAAATCCAAACCTGCAGCCAAGGCTGTCGTTCTGGCTGGGTATGAATGTGTCAGCTACAAGAGGCTGCAGCCAAGTGCAGAAATCCAGCCAGCAGCTAACCCAACACAGAAGAGTCACTCTAAGTGCAATGGCCACCCTCTTCCTCTCCTGTTCTCCTGCTCCAGAGGGGGCCTTTCTAGGGGTCATCCAGATGATCGTCTCTGGACAGCCTGAATTAGAACCACTGCAGAAAATGAAATATGCACAGCTGAAACCACCCTCTGCCTCGGCCCTTTACCAAGCAGACTGGTCAGCCCAGCGAGGCCCCCAGCATATGGGGCTCAGTTCTTCAGGCTGCCTCCTTGGAAATGGCAGAGCAAAATCACTGCAGGCTGAGTGCCTGCCCTCCCCACCCCGGGGCATGCCAATGGGGTCAGTGACAACTGTTTCCAATTAAGGGCTTTGCTGAGAAGAACAGACTGTGTTCTGGAAATAAAACTCCCTTTAAAAATGTCCACTTCATCCTGGACTCAAGATAGGAAATGTCTATGTTCCCAACCAGAAAACGTAAAGGCAAAGGAAAAGCTGGACAGTCCCTTTTCTAAACCTTCTTTAGAGATATTTAAAGCAAAAATAATTCTCCATGCCTTCCCGAGGGAGCTCTTTAGGCCAGGGTTGTTTCCTTGAGTTCTCTTGCTGATTTGGTGGCATGCGTGGGCTCATGCGCCCCTCTGCAGTAGGGTGCACATCCAGGAAATCATGGAGTAGGGGTTTTGTCCAGGATACCACAAATGAGGCAATCCAAGTGACCATTTGTGGGACAGATGGTTACAAATGCCTTTCTTTTCTAGGGCAGGAAACTGAAGCTCTTGGGAAGGCGGAAGTTGCACGTGGTCTCACAGTCAACTGTGCTGAAATAGGAGGCCAGGAACCCCCTCTGTTGGAGGAGGACCCACCATGCATCCCTTCAAGAATGCCAAGCTCCAGAGCAAGCGCTTCCCTTCTATGGGCACGGGAAGGCTGTGGGAGCCCACAAAATGTGCTTCTGGCCAGAGATATGTGGCATTCTTTATAATAATAGACATTTGGGAGCATTTACTATATGCTAGGCACTTCTCTTGACATACATTAACTTAATTAACAAACCCTATAAAGTCAGTGCTATGTTATTGCTATTTTACAGATGAGAAAACTGAGGCCCAGAAAGGCTAAGTAATTTGTCCAAGGTCACTCTTATAGGAATTGGCAGAGCCATGATCTGAACCCAATCAAGTCTGATTCCAGAGCCAGTGCTGTTAGTTCCATGCTTTCCTGTCTCATGCCCCTCACTGTCTGAGTTTTAAGGACAATTATTTATCTAGTCCATTGTATGACTGAGTATGTTCATGTACATGATTCCATTTGATTTCTTTCTACAGCAGCCCTAGGAGGTAGGTAGATTGAACAACATTGTCCCTATCAGATGGTGAGGAAACTAAGACAGAGGTCAAGCATCTTTTTCAAGTTCACCTTATTAGTAATAAACTACTCAGGCTCCTGATTTTGAAGAAATCTTTGCTCCATTGACCCACGTGGAGTTAATCCTATGTGTAGGGTTAGAAACAAGGAGTAATGTTCAACACCTGATTTGCAATCTCAGTTGATTTAAGTCCCAGGACTTACCTCCTACACATCATGACCTCCTTGCAAAATAGAATGGAATCATCGCCTCTAGGTGATACTAGGTTGCCAGGACAAGATGGGCCTGACCTTCCTCTGGTGATGGGTGTTGACCGTAAGACCACATGAGAAACTGAGTGCCAGGTCGCAGTGCTCCCGGAACTGGCCTATGGGGGTGCCCTGAAGAAGTAGAGCAATGGCAGTCCTTGTTCAGATTACCCTGTCTTCCGGGGTTGCTCCAGCATGTTCTCTGTAAGAACTTCAGTCATCCTCCTGGCATGAGAGAATCTCAGGTCTGGTCACCATCAATAAGGAGGGCCCCCTTTGGACAGAGTGGCTACGGGCCACCTGACTGGTGACTAGCTTCCCTTGGTCCAGTGTATGGATGCTTTTGGCCTGAGCCAGGTTACAAGGCTGATTTCATTCAAGGTGCAGGACACTGTCCAGAACAACTTCACTGAAAGAGCCTCCTGGACCCCTTTGCTCTGAAGGGGGCTGAGGACTTACTGCCAGGCAGTAAGCTATCAGTGGCCTGTTAAACACAAAGATAGAGCTTAGAAGAGGCCTTGGAAATGACATTTTATTTTATTAACAATATAGGCCAAGTTTAAAGGGTCAAGACATTTGCTGAGGGTCACTGGAACTGTTCACTGCTGAGCTGGAAGCAGAACCAGGCTTCTGATTCCAGGTCCGGCACAATACCACTGCTCCCAGGAGATGTCAAGATGTATATTGCCTAGTCAAACAAGCCTCTTAGATTAAGTACAAAGGGATGTGGAGTCTACTACCCGCTCCGCTGGAAGCTTGCCGAGTACTACCCAATATATTTTTTTAAAAGCAGGACTTTCTTGGGTATCAACATTTCCATATCTTCTCTCCTCTCCCAAATCCCTGCTCTGTAATTTGAGATACTTCCCTGATCTGAGACTCAGTGCAGACGCAGTACAGAAAGGATGAGAAGGCATGAGGAAACCCCAAACAACAGAGCCAGGAATCTGTCTGCGGAAGGGAGAGATGCTGGAAGGGTCAAGCAGGTGGGGAGGTATCAGATGCCACATGTCTGCGGTGGTGACCCTGCTGCCCAACGCCAACCCTGCTTCTTGGCAGCGTGTGCTGGACCGTCAGAGGCATGATTCAGCCAGAGGGCACATCCGAACCCGTTAGGCATGGAACACCAAGTAAACAGCCCCTAGGAATGTCTCTGACTTAGATTTCAGCTCATTTACTTGGGAGCATCTGTCCTCTCTGGTTGGGGAAAAGAGGAATAGGGGATAGGGGAGGCTCAGCTTACAACGCCCTTTGGCTAAAGGAGGCTGCGTGGTCTGGGGGGCAGTGGTTCTTGGGATGTTTGGTGGGGGTACTGCAGGGACAGAGGGTGGGGAAAGGGGAGACTGAGGGGGAGGCTATTCTCGGCACTCCCACATCCCTGGCTCTCAGCTACTCAGCTGCTATCTGCTCCAAACAGTGCAATTCTGCTTGAATTTCATTTCAAGTGAAGGTTCTGTGACTAAAACTTTCTGAGAAGCATTGAACTCATGGGGATGTGTAGGATGAGAGCAAGCAAGGTTTCGAGCTCATACCTGCCAACAGCTTCTGAGTGACCTTCATCAAAGCTACTCATCCCAAGAGCCAAACTTCGGTCATTTCCACTGCAAGGAAGATTTGCCTGGGCTCTGTCCTGTCTTCCCACATGGGAAGGGGGTCAGGGCAACCGTCTAAGTGGGTGACCCTGCATTGGAAATGCTCTCATCTTGAGGGCACTCAGACCAGCCCTCCAACCCGCCGCCTCTCCCCTCTTATCCCAGATGAACTCAAAGGTCTGACACTAACTGGAAAGATAAAAAGGATGATTAAAAATCAAGGTATTGGCCAGGTGTGGTGGCTCACACCTGTAATCTCAGCACTTTTGGGAGGCTGAGGCGGGCGGATCACCTGATGTCGGGAGTTCGAGACCAGGCTGAGTAACATGGAGAAACCCCATCTCTGCTAAAAATACAAAATTAGCTGGGTGTGGTGGTGCATGCCTGTAATCCCAGCTACTTGGGAGGCTGAAGCAAGAGAATCACTTGAACCTGGGAGGCAGAGGTTGTGATGAGCCGAGATCATGCCATTGCACTCCAGTATGGGCAACAAGAGAGAAACTCCATCTCAAAAAAAAAAAAAAAAAAATCAAGGTACTATTATCACATAAGTTGACAAGGAAGAAGAAAAATGGGAGAAGACAGAGAGGAGGAGGAAGAATTCTGAGTCTTTTAGCCATTGATATTTACTGTCTAGTCAAGCAAACTTCTTAGATTAAGTAGAAAGGGATGCAGAGAGTTTGAGATGGTTGCTGCTGGCTCAGGTTAGGTAAAGTACGCTGATTAGAAAGGGTGGGAAGCCAGAAAAGACATAATTACCCATCTGATTCCAAATGAGGCTCATTGGGCCAATAGGAAGCTCACCATTGCAACACACCCTACTGGAAAGGTCAAAATCACTGAATGCAAACTGCAGCAGGTCAGGAGTGTGCTCTGATAGTCAACTGAGGACTGACAGGTCTCCAAAAAAAGGACCAGCACCTTTGCCGACTGCTGAATTCCCAAACGCAAGCCTGCTTTCCAAATTCCATGACAAGCATAATGCCCCACCTCCCTCGAGTGCCTCCTTGCTGTTCTGTGCAGTTATCTATTAAAGGAAAGATGACTTTTAAAAACAACATTCTCTAGGTAGTAGGTGTGCAAGTAGGGGGACTTAAGTGATCTGTGGAGTAATGATGATGATGGAGAAGATTAAGCTAAAGAGGGAATCAGAACAAGATTATAGATGGGTTAGCAAATCTGGATTATTTAACAGTAGTTTTTGGAGAATACCTAGGCCCCCAATGATAAAGCTTATGGAAGAAAAAAAAAATCAGACCTAATGTTTCCATGAAGATTCTTAGTAGCAGATGCATTTTAGCCCAAGGAGATGATAGCATAGTAATTCAAATCCCTTGTCCCCATGACTAAAAATAAGGATGATTAAAGAATGGAATCTTAGCTCTCTGACATCCCAGACAGTAGGCCTTGTCCCTGGACTTGCAAATTGAGCAAGGCAAGCACAGTGGAGAAAAAGAAATGCTTTATATTTAGATTGTTTTCCACCCATTACTAAGGCAGTAAGGTTGAGGACCACAAGGTCACTCTTGGATCCTCATTGGGCCTTCTTCTGGCTGACTGCTTTCTGAGAGGGTCATTGTGCATTCCCGAAATGACTCCGGAATCATCCACCCTCAGACCATCTGTCCACATGTCCCAGTATCTACTGTAGCTGGCAGTAATTTGCATGCCCTCTGGAATTTCTTGGGCTGTATCTCCAAATGCCTGCTGCACTATTTGGAATGTCATCCTCATCTCACAGCATCCTGTCTCCAACCGGGGATTTCTCCCATGGTGTTCGCTGCATTTACCTTGAGGGCTGGCATTGCCACAGCTATGCAGAGGAGATAGAGCCTGTAGATGCATGAAGCTGTCTCTTCAACAACTTCTCAGACACAGCAAAATAATTCCAGCAAACAACAGAAACCAAGGAGTGTCTTCCATATGGAGGCCAATCAGTGGACACATGAATGCTTAGGGGCAAGGCTAGTAGCATTGTTTAAATAATTCTGATCAAGGTCAAGGCTAGTACCATGACCAAATGGGGCAGTAGAAGACTGCTCAGGACTGGGGAGGAGGAGAGGTGAGGGATATAAATACATCTTGAAACATCCTGACCTGGGCCAGGGAAGGACAGGTTTAACACCATTTTATGATGGTGTGTGTGTGTTTAAACTACTTTTGGAATTCCTCTATATTAAATTATCTGAAACTTTGACATTACAGCAAGTATAGGGTATAAATTGCTATGTATTCTATCTGCTGTCTATTAGAGGTCCACAGTTTATGGCAGTCTTTGACTCATATGGGTTGGCTATCACAAAACTGCACAGAATCCTGTGAAAGGTGAGGACAGTTTATTAAACTCTCCTGCTAGGCTTTTCAACCCAGAACCCCACATAGGGATCCACACACACACACACACACATACACACACATACACACATACACACACACACACATACACGCCCCACTATAGGACTTCACTATTATCTGTGTTGAGCCCCTGTTTCTGCTGTGTTGGGAAAGGGAGATGAGATGTTAATAATATCTGCACTTACTTGAGCATGCACAGGTTTTTTTTGGTGGAGGCACTAAAAATTGGGCAACCAAACTTAGAAAAAGTGACCCTGCCATCTAGAAATCTTGGGTGACAAGGCAGCACAATTGAACTTGTATTGTTGGTATCCTCAAGACTTCTTCTTGGTTCCAGTCATCCTGGAGAACCCAGGAGGGCAGGACCCTCACCTCCCATAAACCTGAGATGCCTATAGGTGGGCTGACTCCATGGGGTCACTCCATGAGAGAATGAGGCCTGTGCACAGCTGCAGAGGACCCTGGATTGGATAATGAGGGTGATTGTGACATACAGCATGGTGGGAAGAGCCTGATCTAGAATCTGGACTCCACCACCTCTGAGGTATGTGATCTTTCCCACCTGCCTTAAGCTCTGAGCCTCAGTTTGCTCACTTGGTGGAAGGAGCAGAATTGTCTAAAGTGACCGTGGGGGCTTTCCCTAGGTTGCTTGGGCTGGATGGGAGATTCCTATCTCCTCTCTATTGGAGAAGCTGCATCTGAACCTAGCCCATGGCCTTAGCAGTTCTTCCCCTGATAAGAAGGTCTCTTCTGTCTTGTGGGCTCCAAGGGCCAGGCAGTTGGCACTTTCAGACAACTTCTATAAACAGCTGGCAAATCCAGACTGCATTGCACCAGATTGCCTTGTTGAATTTGTTTTTACTTGTAGGATGTGAAAAAAGAATGACAGGTGCAGTGGGGGCCTCCATTGCTAAATAGACCCACAATGTGGTCCAGCAGCTGTGGGAAGATGAATGGGTTCAGGGACCTCTCCCTTCATTTATTTTGCAGGCCCTGGCTTGGTAAATTTGCCCTTCCCCTAGTCAAGCATATTCCTTAACACATGCCTTGTGTCATCATGAAATTTGTCTTGAACCCTGGAATAAGGACCCAACTTTCATGATACCTTGGTTGCAGAAATAGGGTTACAACACCTTAAAGGCTTGTGGAAAAAAAAAAAAAAAAAGCAAGCCAGGCACAAAGGCAATACTGTCAATAATGGCACTGCGTTGTGCCTGGGCCTGGCCTATTCAGAAAATGATGATAAACGCAGTGTGGCTTTGGTGCTGGGTGCGTGGTGGGGGTGGGCCCTGAGGCTGCAGAGGGACTGGGGCTAAGGAATCATTTTTCCCTTGAGAGCCACTGAGTGTCTGCATCCCCACTCTCAGCTTGGGAAAGACAGGTGGAGCCTCCCCTGGCCTCAGCCCCAGGTCCCCAGAAGGTGGTCTGGAGGAGTGTGGAGCAGTTGGAGATTTGAAGGCAAATCGTGATGAGGTCCCCAGTGGAGCACTGAATGTGGTGTTGATGAGAAGCGTCCTTCAGAAGGATGAATAGGATTCTGTGACCATTACATGATGTGGGGAGTGAAAAGGAGAAGCAAATGTGCTCGATACACATCACTTTTCTTCTTTTCCTTCCCCCCAGCAGACAAAGGTACCCAAGAGCCAGAGGGGCCTCTCTGGGGAAAGAGCTGACTAGCTAGTGTTTCAAGGCCAAGATGCTGGCTTCACTCCTTGGGCGCTGGACATCCCCCTGAGCCATTTCACCTGGCTTGGCTGAACCCTCCCTCTGCCCACCTGTCCATACCTGTTTGCGTTGGTCCCCGACATACACCCTTGCCCTCCTTTTTAAAAGAAAAAGGATGGATGCCAATAACGATTATTATTTTGGAACTTTATGAAAGTTACCTAAAAAAAAAAGAATCTGTCAAGAAGAAGAGAGTCAACTATTAAAAATGGAGCTGGCCAGGTGCAGTGGCTCACGCCTGTAATCCCAGCACTTTGGGAGGCTGAGGCAGGAGGATCACTTGAGCCCAGGAGTTCAAGAACACCCTGGAAAACATAGCAAGACCCTGCCTCCACGAAGTTTTTTTAAAAAAATTAGCTGAGCATGGTGGTGTGTCCCAACTACTCGGGAGGCTGAGGGCTGAGGCAGGAGGATCACTTGAGCCCAGGAGGTTGAGGCTGCAGTGAGCCACGATCAGGCCACTGCACTCCAGCCTGGGTGACAGAGTGAGACCCTGCCTAAAAAAAATATATATATATATATATACACACATATATATATAGAGAGAGAGAGAGAGAAAAAAAAGAGAGAGAGAGAGCGCTGAGGTTTGGCATGGGCCAAAGTCTATCTCTGATCTAGGTAATTTTTTAAAAACTGGACCTGGTAAGCAAGGATGAGGTATGCTCAAGATGTGTAGGGGGTGGGACAGGTTCAGCATTTGTTGGGAAGTGGCCTGATATTTTACAGACCTGAGACCTGTAGGTGTCTCATTTGCATAAAAAAATTTTTTTTTGAGATGGAATCTCTCCCTGTCACCCAGGCTAGAGTGCAGGGGTGCGATCTTGGCTCACTGCAACCTCTGCCTCCCAGGTTTAAGTATTCTCATGCCTCAGCCTCCCAAGCAGCTGGGATTACAGGTGCCTGCCGCCATGCCTGGCTAATTTTTTAATTTTTAGTAGAGACAGGATTTCACCATGTTGGCCAGGCTGGTCTCGAACTCCTGATCTCAGTGATCCACCAGCCTCAGCCTCCCAAAGTGCTGGGATTACAGACATAAGCCACCGCATCCAGCCTGTAGGTGTCTCATTTAACTCCCAAGGACGCTGTGAGGTATTAGTGTTTCCATGTCGCAGCTCAGGAAGCTGTGGCATAGACCATATCTATCTGACACTGAAGCCTCTGACCTGGCCCCGAGACACATGCTGGGGATAGGCAGGAGGACCCGTGGTCCTGGGTGTGATTTTAAAGGAGCACACGCTCTGCCCTGCTGTACTTGCTGCTCCCCCCGAGAACCCCACGTGCTCTTCAACCCAAACCAGTGAGTTCTTTGACCATCCTCATTATAATCATCGTTAGGATGATCAACATCAAATGGAAATAAGATTGTTTAAAAATCCCATGAAATTAAAATAAATTGCAGCCCAATTTTTATCTGTCTGTAGCAAATTAAAGCAGGCAGCCTCTGAGAGTGCCGGGCTGTCCTTTGGCCCGTGTTCAAGGATAGGATCAGCTTCCTCACTATCAGCTCAGCACCAGTTCCTGATCACAATGATTATGTTTATATTTGTTTGTTTGTTTGTTTATTTTTTGAGACAGAGTTGCAGTCTGTTGCCCAGGCGGGAGTGGCGCAGTGGCGTGATCTCAGCCCACTACAACATTTGCCTCCTGAGTTTAAACAATTTTCCCACCTCAGCCTCCCGAGTAGCTGTGATTACAGGCACCTGCTACCACCCTTGGCTAATTTTTGTATTTTTAGAAGAGACGGGATTTCACCATGTTGGCCAGGCTGGTCTCAAACTCCTGGCCTCCTGTGATTCACCTGCCTTGGCTTCCCAAGGTACTGGGATTACAGGCGTGAGCCACTGCGCCCATCCTGATTATGTTTAAACAGATGTTAAAAACCAGCAGGTCACAAGTCATATCAGGCTTGCAGATATATTACCAATAATATGTTGTTAGGCCTGGAAGTTGGCTTTAATTTCTTTTTTTAAAAAAAAATTGAAATAGTTGCCAGCAATGAAATGAACACTAAGAGATTTCACCTAAAAAACCTTGTTTTGGCTCATTTTTAAAATCCAGAAGCACTGGCAACACAAGGCCACTTTCCCGCATGGCAGCAAGTGGCTGGAGCCTTGTGGCAACAGCTAACTCCATTTGCTGTCTGCTCTGCCTGGCCTGCTGGGACTGGCTTCATTCACCGGGGTTTCAGATCTGCCCCTTGTAGGCCTCTGAGTCCTTGACTCCTCTATGATGCGAAGTGGGTTACCTAATTAATTATCATGTTAGATTGAGCGCACTCCACACACACTTTGTGTCCCAGGGCCTGGGGTCCAAGGCTATGTGTGTGGTGGTGGTAGGGACTGGGGACCACAGTGGGGAGTCGAGGGAGGGAATATGGACACATAAAACATGTGGCCTCTTGTATCTTAGTGCTCTGCAGCCAGCCTGGTGGGCTCTGAGTCCTGACAGAAGAGAGCACTTCTTTGCTTCTTGAGGTCCCTACGCCCACTACCCTATACCCAGAACCAGCTCCAAAGGTACAGAGAGATGAAGGAACACTATTAGCATCTGTTCAAGGCCTGCCCTACCCTGGGGAGTCTTTAGCTGCCAGATGAAATGACCGAGGTCCTGGGAGATTGCATTTGCCTGCAACAAATTCCAAGAAACTCTGCTGGAGACTGTGTGGCCCTAAAATGGCTCTGGGTGCCAGGAAGAAGGAAGTCTGGAGGGAGACTGTGGCTGAAAATAATGTCACTCTGCTTGTCCAATTATGGGGTTTTGTTTCTTTTTCTTTTTCGTTTTCTTTTCTGGTCTTCAAATTTACACAGCTCTTTGAATTTGACCCAGAATAGTAATCTATTTTTATAACATATTTTACTGAGATATAATTCACATATGATACAATTCACCCACTTATAGTGCAATGGTTTCCGAGATATTACAATAGTTTTTAATCCTTGTGCTAAAATATGTATATAACATAAAATTTGCTATTTTAGCCATTTTTAAGTGTACAGTTCAGGGCATGAAATACATTCACATTTAGCATGCAGCCATCCCCGCTGTTTAGTTCCACCAGGCCTAGCTGACATAGCCCCCAACAGACTCTGCACGCATTGAGCAATAACCCCTCATTCTCACGTCCCTCCCATCTCCTAGTGGCTGCCAGTCTACTTTCTATCTCTATGACTTTCAGTATTCTAGATATTTCATGAGTAGAATCATGTAATAGTTGTCCTTTTGTGTCTCAGTTTATTTCACTGAACATAATGTTTTCAAGGTTCATCCACATTGTAGCATGTGTCAGAACTTCATTTCTCTTTTGTTTTCTTTTTCTTTTCTTTTTTGAGGTGGAGTCTTGCTCTGTCGCCCAGGCTGCATTGCAATGGCACGATCTTGGCTCACTGCAACCTCCACCTCCCGGGTTCAAGCAATTCTTGTGCCTCAGCCTCCTGAGTAGCTGGGATTACAGGTGCCCGCCACCATACTTGGCTAATTTTTGTATTTTCAGTAGAGATGGGGTTTCGCTATGTTGGCCAGGCTGGTCTCAAACTCCTGGCCTCACATGATCTGCCCGCCTCGTCCCTTCAAGTGCTGGGATTACAGGGCCCCCTCAAGTGCTGGGATGACAGGTGTGAGCCACTGTGCCCAGCCAGAACTTTATTTCTTTTTAAGGCTGAAGCATATTTCGTTGTGTGTGTATGGCACATTTCATCCATTCATCTGTTGATAGACACTGCGGTTGCTTCTACCTCTTGGCTATTGTGATTAGTGCTGCAGTGAACACGGGTGTACAAGCTCCTGCCCTAGTCCCTGTTTTCAGTTCCTTTGGGTAGAGACCTAGGAGTGAAACAACATCTCCTTTCAACGACCTCCCCCATCCTGGCAGCTCACACCAAGCCAGAAAATTAACTCTGATCCTAAAAATAGATGGAGATTTCGATGTTCTAGGACAAGCTGACTGCAGTTTGACCACTTAGGAGTACCTGTGTGAGTCCTTTGTCTCTTCAAAGCCCAAATGATGCCCTTTTTCTTTGCAAGTAGCCAGTCCGCCATGGAGGGCAGCGTGTGGAAAAGGCAGATACCCATGACGCAGAAATGTCCTCAGGGGGGTTCCTGCTGCTCCCCTCCTCCCCAGAGCAGAAAGAGGGAAAACCCCCCATTGTGACTGAGGAGAGTGGTCCCTTTAGGAAGAAGGAGAGAGGGAATTAGCCTAGTGAGCTTTTCCTGTGGGGCAGGCACTGGGGTAGGATATTATCTGGTTGCTCATTAAACCCCCAGGAGTATCATTGCTCCCATTTTATAGATCAGAAAACTGGCTCTGAGAAGGTGTCTCACGGACTCAAGAACTTAGTGGCTGACACTGAAAATGCAGAAATGAGGAAATACCAGCAGATGATGCTTCCTGAAAAGGGAACACACGAAATGCTATGGGAATTCAGGACAGGGAGAGATACTGCTGCTTCAGGGTGCAGGGGAGTTTTGGGGAGAAGGTGGGCCGTGCAGCTGGACCATGAAGGGTAATTTTATTTCCACGAGAAGATGGAGCAGGGAGGGGGGCAGCAGGAATAGATGCTGTAAATCGGTTTGGAATTCTTTTCTGTTCTACCTGGTTAAATCCTGGAGTCCAGGAACTCCTGCCTATACTACAATGGCGCAGTGGGTTTCCTGGGAAGCCGACTCCCACGGAGATTAGAGAGCAGGATGTTTACTAGGGAGTGCCTTTAGGATCAGCGCCTGAGGAAGGGAGGGGAAAGGAAGGGAAGGAAGCTGCACTGCAATTCAGGCCCCATGAAGGCCTCAGCCAGGCACCAGGGAGCTCTGGAGTTGGGCGGGCCCTTCACTTGTCCCAGTTGAGGCGGGGGAGCCTGACCTTTCTCCATGCATCGGGGATACCGGCTGCCCTTGAAAGGAGGCATGATCTTGGGTGAGGCAGTTATCTTCAGCCACGATAATCCCCCAAGAGAGTTGATAGCTGAGACCTATCAGCTGACAACCCCTCCAGCATCTGGGGCAATCAGCTTTCCTTTCCCAAAGGGGAATCTGGGCTGCACATCACAGGGTCCACTGGGCACTGACTCACCGGGGTTCTCCCTGCCCTGCTGTTCACTCAAGGCTGAGGACAGTCAGGCTCCCTGGGCCTCTGTCTTTCCTCGTCCAGGCTGTGGTAAAAAAAAAAAAAAAATCAGCTTAAATGTGTTGAGTAGTTCATACGTGCAATATCTTTGATACTAGAAAGGAAGAAAAATATATTAGTTGTTTTAAATTTTATGAATATTGATCATTTGTGTTTCTTCTGTGGATATTTTTAATATTCCTTATACTTAAAAACATTTTTTCTATTTTAATTTTTGTAGGTATGTTGTAGGTGTATGTGGGGTACATGAGATGTTTTGATACAGACATGCAATGCGTAATAATCACATTATGTAAAATGGGGTAGGCCAGGCATGGTGGCTCATGCCTGTAATCTCAGCATTTTGGAGGCCGAGGCGGGCAGATCACTTGAGGTCAGGAGTTTGAGATCAGCCTGGCCAATATGGCGAAACCCAGTCTCTACTAAAAATATAAAAATTAGCCAGGCGTGATGGTGGGTGCCTGTAATCCCAGCTACTTGGAAGGCTGAGGCAGGAGAATCGCTTGAACCTGGGAGGTGGAGGTTGCAGTGAGCCGAGATCATGCCACTGCACTCCAGCCTGGGCAACAGAGCGAGACTCCATCTCAAAAAAAAAAAAAAAAGAAAAAAATATATCAGTTCTTATTAATTGGTTTGATTAATGAGAGTGTTTATTCATCCAAAATGCAAAATTTTAGATACAGTATATATTTTAAGATGTATCTGAAACTGTAATAATGTGTTCTGATGTTATTACTTTTCAGTGGGATTCCCCAAGGAAGGTGTTAAGACCTCTATAATATTTAAGAGCAAAATTAACACAGCTCCAGCCCATGGGCAAGTTAGAGACAGGAGTGGTGTCTGTAGAGTGGAGGAAAGCAGAGGGCCTGCCGGCTGGCCATTGGCTAGAAGCATTTATTTATTTATTTATTATTTATTTATTTTTGAGATGGAGTCCCGCTCTGTCACCCAGGCTGGAGTGCAATGGCTCAATCTCGGCTCACTGCAAGCTCCGCCTCCCAGGTTCACGCCATTCTGCTGAGTAGCTGGGACTATAGGTACCCGCCACCATGCCCAGCTAATTTTTTGTATTTTTAGTAGAGACAGCATTTCACTGTGTTAGCCAGGATGGTCTCGATCTCCTGACCTCGTGATCCATCTGCCTCGGCCTCCCAAAGTGCTGGGATTACAGGCATGAGCCATCACACCTGGCCCATGAGTAGCTAACTTTTAAGGAGCTGGAGGACTGATCTCAGTAAGCCAGTGACCACCGCCTGCATGTTCAAGAAAATAATCAAAGTGAGTCTTTGTTTTTTTTTTTTTTTTTTTTGAGACGGAGTCTCGCTCTGTCGCCCAGGCTGGAGTGCAGTAGCGCAATCTCGGCTCACTGAAAGCTCCGCCTCCCGGGTTCACGATTTCCTCAGTTGGTACTGCTCAGCCCCCACCCTGGTATTTTTTTTTTTTTATTTAGCTCACCGTCTCTCTCTATCCCCCGCCTCCCAGCTGGAACAAGCCCCCCCCCAGGAGTCTTATAATCCTCATGTTTCTGCAGAAAAAAAAAAAAAAAAAAAAAAAAAAAAAAAAAAAAGCAAATATCAAGGCTTTTTTTTTTTTTTTTTTTTTTTTTTTTTTTTCTAGGTTTTAGCTTGAGCAAAAGTCCTGAGGTTTGATCAGCTTCAGCAGCCCACAGTCATGTGACTGCCTCAGCCAATTACTGTGGCCAGGAGAATGAACTATGTTAATTGTCATGCATTGCAACCTGAGATTCTGGGATAAAGCTCCTCCCTTCTCCCCTTGAACATATGGACTGACCCAAATCAAAGTTAGAAACTGTGGAGAGAAGGGGGTGGCAAACACAGCTAACTGCTGTGGTAGATTTTGGGGGACTGGAGCTCAGTGTCTTCCACCCTTCTTCTGTGGTGCCTTCCTGTAATTGCAGGGGATTGAGAGCTCACAATTGCATTTCCCAGACTCTCTTGCAGCTATAATTTCTGCTGTAACTTGATTCTGCCCATTAGGTGCTCTCCTGTGACATTTAAATGGCTGAAGTTGGGGGATGGGCAAGATTCTCTTAGAAAATTTGGTTGGGGAAGTGTTTGGTTTCTCTGCAGTAGCCAGAGTGGACATCTCAGTGTCTGGTCCCTGGCCTTGTGGGTGTTAAGAGGCAGGCTGAGTCACCTTTTGGGTGGTGTGCCCTATGGTGGGCACCATGTAGTCACTGAGATGGCAACACTCCTGGGGGCTTCCTGAGTTTGGCTGTGGGCGTCTGGCTATGGAGCCCTTGGCTTTCTGAGCACAGACCAAGTAGCAGCTCGCTTGGTGGCCCAGGTCTGCAGGGTGACCGTTAAGATTTCTTCAGCTTTCACAGCAATTTTGTGGGCCAGTTAAAACTCAGAAACAAATTCCTCTTGCTTTGCTTTAGCAAGAATGAACTGAATTCTTGCACCTGAGCCATTCTGTGCACTCGAACCCTCTCCCCATCCCTTCAGCTCTCTCCTCCATACCACCCCCTCACCCTGTCCTTCTTCCTTGCTGGCAGGGCCCACTGCCTCCAGAGAGGTTGGGTCTATATGGAGTGGGTGTGTGTGAGAAGGAGAACATTTCTGAATATTTTCTGCCCTAATAAAAAGAGACATTGGAGAAAAATCTCCCCTCCTGCTTTTGGATGTAGCTGGGGGAGAATGCACTGTGTGGCACTAAAGCAGCCTTTGTGACACCCTGTGGCAATAAGCCTGAGGACATCAGCCAATGTAGGAAGGAAATGGGAAGTTCTGAGTCCTTCATGGCACTGAGGTGCCACTAAATTAACACATCTTGGAACTGGAACTAGTTATGAGAATTTTCTATTGTTTAAGCCTCTTTGTTTCTTTCTCTTTCTTTCTCTTTCTTTCTTTTCTTTCTTTCTTTCTTTCTTTCTTTCTTTCTTTCTTTCTTTCTTTCTTTCTCTTTCTTCTTTCCCTTCCTCCCTCCTCCTCCCTCCTTCTCTTCTTTCTTTCTCTTTCTTTCTTTCTTTCTTTCTTTTTCTTTCTTTCTTTCTTTCCTTTCTTTCTCTTCTCTCTCTCTCTCTCTCTCTCTCTCTCTCTCTCTCTCTTTCTCTCTTTTGACGGAATCTTGCTCTGCCACCCAGGCTGGAGTGCAGTGGCGCAATCTCGCCTCACTGCAAGCTCCGCCTCCCAAGTTCACGCCATTCTCCTGCCTCAGCCTCCCAAGTAGCTGGGAATGCAAGTGCCTGCCACCACGCCCAGCTAATTTTTTTTTGTATTTTTAGTAGAGATGGGGTTTCACCGTGTTGGCCAGGATGGTCTCGATCTCCTGACCTCATGATCCGCCCACCTCGGCCTCCCAAAGTGCTGAGATTACAAGTGTAAGCCACCACGCCCGTCCCTGTTTAAGCCACTTTCAACTGGGTTGTGTGGCTACCTGCAGCTGGAAGCATCTTGATGTCTATGTCTTTTTATCTCTATCTCTACCTATACCTATACCTCTAACTATCTATACCTATGTATCCACCCAGTGGGTTCACCTTGCCTGCTGTCTAGACAGAGCCAGTTTATCAAGACAGGGGAATTGCAATGGAGAAAGAGTAATTCATATAGAGCTGGCTGTGCGGGAGACTGAAGTTTTATTATTACTCAAATCAGTCTCCCAAGCATTCAGGGATCAGAGTTTTTAAAGATTATTTGGTGGGTAGGAGCTTGGGAAGTGGGGAGCGCTGATTGGTCACATTGAAGATGGAATCATAGGGGGTAGAAGTGAGTTCTTCTTGCTGTCTTTTGTTCCTGGGTGGGATCGCAGAACTGGTTGAGCCAGATTACCGGTCTGGGTGGTATTAGCTGATCCATCAAGTGCAGGGTCTGCAAAATATCTCCAGCACTGATCTCAGGTTTTACAATAGTGATGTTATTCCCAGGAACAATTTGGGGAGGTTCAGAGTCTTGGAGCAAGAGGCTGCTTAACCCCTAATCTGTAATTTCTTTTCCTTGTTGTTTCTTTTGAGACGGAGTCTTGCCTCTGTCGCCCAGGCTGGAGTGCAGTGGTATGATCTCAGCTCATTGCAACCTCCTCCTCCTGGGTTCAAGTGATTCTTCTGCCTCAGCCTCCAGAGCAGCTGGGATTACAGGCGTGTGCCACCATGCCCAGCTAATGTTTGTATTTTTTAGTAGAGATGGAGTTCTATTATGTTGGCCAGGCTGGTCTCGAACTCCTGGCCTCAAGTGATCCACCCCCCTCTACCTCTCAAAGTGCTGGGATTATAGGTGTGAGCCACCGCGCCTGGCCCCTAAACTGTGATTTCTAATCTTGTAGCTAATTTGTCAGTTCTGCAAAGGCAGACTGGCCCCCAGGCAAGAAAGGGGTCTTTTTGGGAAAGGGTTATTATCAATTTTGTTTCAGAGTCAAACCATGAACTGAATTCCTTCCCAAAGTTAGTTCAGCCTATGTCCAGGAATGAACAAGGACAGCTTATAGGTTAGAAGCAAGATGGAGTTGGTTAGGTCTTTCTTGCACTCTCATGATTTCCTTAGTTATAATTTTTGTAAGGGCAGTTTCACCTATACTGATATTTATACTTATCTATATCTATCTATTTCTGTTTCTAACTATATCTATATCTATACCAATTTATATCTATATCTATGTATATACCTATACTTATCTATCTATCTAATCTATATATCTATATCTGTATCTGAGGATGGAGATGGAGGGGGTGGAGGAGGGGAATAAACTCCAATTCTGCTTTCCTTGTGGAATTAGCAACTTTGGTGTAGGCAGGTAGCCACAGCCTTTGTTTGGGAGGGATTCAGAGATTGATCTTTTGGCTTCTTTAGTTGAGGCCGTTGAGCTTGGTGGAGGGGGATGGTAGGGACTTCTTGGCTGGTTGACATGAGTGATACCACCCTCATACCTCCTATTTTCATTCCCACTTCATGAAACAGCGTTGCTCTTGCTCATGCATTTCCAAGGCTTCTTGTGCCTGTTTTCTCACGTGATCTTCATATGAAACCTTCAATGCAAATATTATTTGTCCTGTATTTCTGATGAGGGAACTAGGACATAAACTTACATTACTTGGCCAATCTCACACAGCTAATTAAGGGAGCTACAGGTGTGTGACCCTGCTCTAGTTTAATTTCTGCTGGACCACATTGCTGACTCTAAACTTTGGCAAACTGATTTGTAAAAGAAAAAAAACCAAAAAACATATTAAGCGCCTAGCGGGTAAACAGAGCTGTGGGTTCACCCTTTTTGTTCCAAAACGGGCAAAGGGCTCTAGGAAAGACCACCCTGGTCTCCTTGGGACCATATCATGGTTTCCACCCTTTGTGCTCAGCAGAGGCAGGAGGCTTCTGGCATAACTGCCATTTGGCTCATTTGTTTGCCAGAACAGAAACTTTCTCAAGCACACTCAAGTAAGGGGGGCTTGGGGGTGAGTTTGATGGTGCACCAAGTGGAGTGACGTGGAGCATCCCACAGATATCCACAGATATCTAACAGATATATCTAAGACAGGAGCCAGATGGGGTCAAGCCTTCTGGGGGCTGTGTGGTGGGGAGGACAGCAGGTGGCTCTGGAGCCTGTCTGTCTGGCTCTAAAGACCCTGCAGTGGCATTGGCCACCTTCATCCCAGGTCCCTCCACGTGCCTTGGCAAGCTCTGGGCCTCCTCCTTCCCATCCTGCCACCAGGTTCTTCCCTGACTCCCACTTGCCTTTGGCTATTCATGCCCTGTCTGGCTTACTCCACATCACCAGGAGAAAGTCACATTCAACAGAGCAGCGTGCAACTAGCAATAGATGTAAAACAATACTGTCCCCAGCCATACCCAGTGGAGTGAGGCTGCTCTGATTGCCATGAGAGAGAAGACAAGTGGCCCTAGCCTGTGTCCATACAGGGCCTGAGGGCCTGGGTCACCAGTTCAGCAGATGGCCCTTCCCAACCCTCCTCCAGTCAGTATGGAGAGGGAGGGGATGGCAAGAGCACAGGGTCATATGTCATACATCCTGGGATCCTGGGCTCAGCACTTTATCAGGGGACACTTCTTGTAGGAAGGTGGCAGGTGGAAGTCACCATGAAACTCCCCACAATCCCCAGCCTGGGCCCTGATTCCCACTCTCTCCCTCAACAGTGGAAATTCCTGGGCAGCTGTGTCTTTGCCAGTCTCACGGATGAGCTTTGAGGAGGAAGCTTGGTTCTCGAGACCATTGCCCCGGGTTACAACTGAGTAGATGCGAGCTGCAGCACATCTGGGGCCTTACTTCCCTCTCCTGTATTTCTCCTGGGCCTAGCAAGCACCTGGCATACGGGAGATGCCAAGTAAGTGTTCAGGATTTTTTTTTTTTTTTTTGAGACGGAGTCTCACTCTGTTGCCCTGGCTGGAGTGCAGTTGCGTGATGTCGGCTGACTGCAACCTCCGCCTCCTGGGTTCAAATGATTCTCCTGACTCAGTCTCCCAAGTAGCTGGGGTTGCAGGCACCCACCACCATGCGGGGCTAAGTTTTGTATTTTTAGTAGAGATAGGGTTTTGCAATGTTGGCCAGGCTGGTCTCGAACTCCTGACTTCAAGTGATCTGTCCACCTTGGCCTCCCAAAGTGCTGGGATTACAGGTGGGAGCCACCATGCCCAGCCAAGTGTTTGGAAATTTTATGCCTGACCCCACTGCGGTTCTACTTTTGTTTGTCTAAAGGGAGACAAATCAAAAGGGAGATTTAAGAGATGAATTTTCCTTGTAAATCACTCCCAAGTCCTTTCCAACCCTCAGCAGCTCCTGTTCAACATTTCTTCCTGGTTCCTGAAACTCTAAGTTCTTGACCTCGGCCTCAGATGATGCGAGTGCATGGATGAGGATGGTGGAGGGGACTGGGCATGGTGGCCTCACATCTGTAATCCCAGCACCTTGGGAAGCTGAGGCAGATCGCTTGAGCCCAGGAATTGGAGACCAGCCTAAGCAACACAGAGAGACCCTGTCTCACAAAAAATACAAACAAACAAAAGATGGTGAAGGGGACCCTCTTTCCTTCCAATCTTGGCCTGGTAAAGTCAAAGAAGGCAGCAGACAAACTGTGAACCCAAATGAACTTGAAACCTAATAGGGTTCGGCTACTGCGTGGAATTAGACTATTTTTAGATGAACAATTTAAATATTGTCCCCACCTGTTTTGCATCCATATTTTACTACTTTCCTGAAATTTCCATTTATCAATATTCTGTCTCATTTAATTCCAAACTGCTGTTAAAGGTTGATATGAACAGGTGGTCTGCCCTCTGAGTTATTGTGGGACCAACTGCTGTCCCATCGGCCAAATCTCTTGATATTGATAGGTGTCAGAGTGCAGTTTTAGCTTGCTAATCAACTTCGCTAAACTTACTGTTTTGTATAACTGTACTCTGTACTAAGCCCAGATATTGAATTAAGGTGGGCATGTTGATGTAACATAAATGCCTTTTGAATTAATAAATAAATGAATAAGACAATGGTGAAGTAGCTATAGTTCAGGCCCCCAGTGGTACTTTGCCCCTGTGCATTCCCTGCCCTCCTCTGGTGGCCTCTTCTCTTGGACACTAGTGTCCTCATTGGTGCCGCCAGATACCTTTAGATCTCCCCGTTGGCACAGCATCCAGGCCTGACCTCCAGGATTCTATTTTCAAACAGGATTCTGAGAGAATGAAATATTTATCCCAAAAGGAATGAGGAAGAAATGCTGTAATGCCAGACATTGGCAAATAGGTCAGAGGACAATTTTTTCTTGGCAGGGTGTTGGGTGTGCATGTGTGTATGTGTGTGCGTGTGCAAAGAAAGCTTTCTGGGATTCCAGCTCTGTGAGGCTGGCCCTGGATATCTGAAACCCAAATCCTAGCTAGTGGAAGCAATGACACTTCTCATCCAAACCTTTAACCGAATGAGCTAAGCAAAGGGAAAAATACGTTTCCAGATGAGGAAATCTGAGACCTGGAGAGCTGTCCCTCATGGAGCCTGAGTAGAAGAACCAAAAGATACCAAGTCACTGGATTCCAATTTAGATTACAGAACATGCCTGTAAAGCTTAAAAACATATGTTCCAGAACTTACATGCCCACATGAGGACTGTCCTATAGTGGAGAAAGATCACTTGTTTCAGCGATTCTATAAAAAAATTTTTTTTAACAAAAAAAACAACCACCTACAATTGAGAATTGGCTCCAAGTCAATTTGGAAGACACACGAGAAAAGTATTTTCTTACATTTTCACTAAAAAAAAAAGGAGGGGGGATTCCTCAGCTTGGTGATTGGACCTTAGTCACTACTTTTTACAGCAAATCACTTTTTTTTAAATTATACTTTAAGTGTTAGGGTACATGTGCACAACGTGCAGGTTTGTTACATATGTATACATGTGCCATATTGGTGTGCTGTACCCATTAACTCGTCATTTAGCATTAGGTATATCTCCTAATGCTATCCCTCCCCCCTCCCCCCAACAATAGTCCCCAGTGTGTGATGTTCCCCTTCCTGTGTCCATGTGTTCTCATTGTTCAATTCCTACCTATGAGTGAGAACATGCGGTGTTTGGTTTTTTGTCCTTGCGATAGTTTGCTGAGAATGATGGTTTCCAGCTTCATCCGCGTCCCTACAAAGGACATGAACTCATCATTTTTTATGGCTGCATAGTATTCCATGGTGTATATGTGCCACATTTTCTTAATCCAGTCTATCATTGTTGGACATTTGGGTTGGTTCACAATAGCAAAGACTTGCAGCAAATAACTTTTTAAAAATAGCTTTCTCAAGGTAGAATTGACCTACAATGAACTGCGCATATGTAAGTGTACAGTTTGACGAGTTTTGACATATGTATTCATTCATGCAACCATCACCACAATCAAGATAAGAAACATGTCCAACACCTTTCAAAGCTTTCTTGTGACTCTTCTGTATTCCATCCCTCCTGCTCCATGACCCCACCTCCCTGTCCCAGGCAACCACATATCTGCTTGCAGCAAATGACATTGCATCTCTACTGAAAATCAAAATTTTCCTAAAAGGATGAGAATTTTCTAGCTCTTGGGATAGGTTATGAAGGCAAGCCCCCTTCAGAAGCCTTGAGTAATTCTTAGCAGTGACATCACTGTAGGAGGAAACGCCTAGCCTCCAAGGAGGGGATATTGAGATATGTAAATCCTGGTTTTTTTTTTTTTGAAGAAATTTAATGACATTTCCTATCTCATCTTGTATTTTGTGATATTCTGTAGTTGGAATCTACTAACCCAAATTCATTGACCGGTTCTACAACTACTGTGTTAAAGCCAACATCTGCCTTCTATGAGAGAACAACTCCCTTTTCCCCTACCCTCCGGCTGGTGTCAATCCTGTCTTCACAATAGCCATCAGTTTCAACCCACCCTTTCCCGTCTTCTGTCAGTCCCTCTGGGCGGGCCCAGGGAATTTCTCGGCTGGATTACCATGGATCTGTCAGCCTCTTCACTGATTCACCTGCTTATACACTCTCCCTCTTTTCATCCCCTGTGTATCAAGGAAATCTTTATAAAAGGCGAGTCTGATCAGTTTTTCTGCTGTAAATTAAAATTTATGATTTTATGTGTGCTCCTGTCTTCCTCTCTAGAGCCTCCCCATGACAGTAGCACACCCCAGCCCACTTCTTTCATTTCAACTAGGAAGGATTTTAATAGTGTTACAGAGAGCATTTTAATAATGTACAGAGAGTACAGTGACACCCACATTTCTGCCCAATTCTATCATCCTTCCTTTCTTTCTTTCTTTCTTTCTTTCTTTCTTTCTTTCTTTCTTTCTTTCTTTCTTTCTTTCTTTCTTTCTTTCTTCTCTCTCCTCTCCTCCTCCTCCCTCCCTCCCTCCTTCCCTCCTTTCTTTCTTTCTTTCTTTCTTTCTTTCTTTCTTTCTTTCTTTCTTTCTTCTTTCTTTCTTTTTCTTTCTTTCTTCTTTTTGACAGTGTCTTACTCTGTCGCCCAGGCTGGAGTACAGTGGCACAATCTTGACTCATGGCAACCTCTACCTCCTGGGTTCAAACAATTCTTGTGCCTCAGCCTCCCAAGTAGCTGGGATTACAGGCATGTGCCACCCCGTCTGGCTAATTTTCATACTTTTAGTAGAGACAGGGTTTTACCATATTGGCCAGGCTGGTCTTGAACCCCTGGCCTCAAGTGATCTGCCCGCCTCGGCCTCCCAAAATGCTGGAATTATGGGTGTGAGCAACCATGCCCAACCTTCTATTTCTACTTTTTGCTTGCTTCTATCCTCATTTGTTGACACTTACCTCCCAACCAGACCAAACAGCTAGAGGATCCCTGAATGCACCATCCTCTCTACCTCTGTGCCTTTATGCCTGCTATTTCCTCTGCCTGAAATTATCCTTCTTCCTATTCCGGAAGACTTGCATGTTGTACCTCCCTCCTTTGCAACATTCTTACTGTAATTGTAGCCTGACCAGCGTGGACAGTCATTTTTTGATTCGTCACTAATATCAGGTTGGCAGGGATCATCTGTATCTTTCAGCACAGAATCCTTAGCACATGTGCTTGCTCATGGAATGAAACAGTGCAGTGTCTTCTCCCTAAATCGGTATCTAATTAACCTCTAGGGGCCAGGCGTGGTGGCTCACGCCTGTAATCTCAACACTTTGGGAGGCCGAGGCAGGTGGATCACCTGAGGTCAGGAGTTTGAGACCAGCTTGGCCAACATGGTGAAGCCCCATCTCTACTAAAAATACAAAAAATTAGCCGGGCATTGTGGCAGGTGCCTGTAATCCCGGCTACTCGGGAGGTTGAGGCAGGAGAATTGCTCGAACCCGGGAGGTGGAGGTTACAGTGAGCTGAGATCATGCCATTGCACTCCAGCCTGGGCAACTAGAGTGAAACTCAATCTCAAAATTAAAACAAACAAACAAACAAACAAGCAAAACTAACCTCTAGGACAGTGTCATCGGCAAGGTGGAGTTGATGTCAGAAATCACTGGTACTTGGTGGGAGTTATCTGTAGCCTGACACAATGCTGTTTTTCCCCGGCCAGGAGCTCTCTTCTCCCAGACTGTGAGCTGCCGCTTGCCCTTACTTTCTTCAGACGTCTGCTTCTTGATTCACAAGCCTTCTTTGACTACTTTCCATATGAAATAGTAACCACCCACCCTCAGCAATCCCTATTTTCCTCTAGCCTGCCTTTCCCCACTCCTTCGACTTCATTGCCATCTGACCCACCATGTGCTTATTTGCTTATTTGTTTATTGTCTGCTTATTTGTTACTATTAGAATGTAAGCTCCCTAAGGGCAGGGATTTTTCTGTTTTGTTCCCTGCTGCATCCTTAGTGCCTGATACATTATGTGTATGTGTTCAACGAACAAATATGCACAGAGAACAGTGCATGCCACCGAAGGACAAGGCTATGCATTTCGGTTTCCCAGGGTTTATTCTCCATATGATAAAACTCATTAAATAGTGGCTTATAGGCAGAAACGGGTCACAGGAATGGTTTAGGGAGTTCCAAGAATGAAAATAGCTTCTCTCAGCCTCAAGCAATATAAAAAATATATTTTTAAAAAAGGTTATCACCCTGTGTCTCGAAAAACCAATAATGTATGTGAAGAAAAAAGATCAGAGCAAACAAAGAAAAAGAAAAGGAGAGGGGCTGGGTGTGCTGGCTTACCCCTGTAATCCCAGCGCTTTGGGAGCCAAGGCGGGCGGATCACGAGGTCAGGAGATGGAGACCATCCTGGCTAACACGGTGAAACCCCGCCTCTACTAAAAATACAAAAAAAAAAAAAAAAAAAAAAAAAAAATTAGCCAGGCGCGGTGGCGGGCACCTGTAGTCCTAGCTACTCAGGAGGCTGAGGCAGGAGAATGGTGTGAACTTGGGAGGCGGCGCTTGCAGTGAGCCGAGATTGCGCCACTGCACTCCAGCCTAGGCAACAGTGCGAGACTCCATCTCAAAGAAAAAAAAAAAAAAAAAGAAGAGGAGAGACGAGAGATGGAGAGAGAGACAGAGAGAAAGATGCTCAACCACATCACACCAACCTTTTGATGCTACCAGCAGATCTTTGGTGTTTGTTCTAAATTCTGTAAAACCAACTGCACTGAGCTATAAGAAAAAGCAAATGGCAATAGACAAGCTAAATGCTGTGCTTTCATATTAAGAAGCAAGCCCAAGGGTTATTATGTGTGATTTCACTAAGATTCAACCCAGTCTCGCAAGAGAGTTGGACAGGTGATTTATGGGCTGAGGTCTTGGCTTGAACGCTCAATTAGCCTTAGGGCCTAGGGCAAGCCACTTTCCCCTTCTGGGCCTCAGCTTCTGCCAGCAAGATAGTGAGGGAGTTGGTGAAAACCGATTTGCAAAGTCTCTCCCACCCATAATGTTCTATGACTCTGTGTCTTGACAAGGGTTTTTCAATTTGTCCTCATTAATGAAGAGATTCAATTAACCAGGACATTAAATTCCCTGAGTGTTCTGGTTAATTGGATCTTTACTAAAATAGCTTCTAAATATTGTTTACTACATTAAAAAAATAAAAGCATTTTTGCATTAATTTCTACCTGCAGGGAATATAAAAGCCTTGAACTGTAACAGCTGGGAGTTCCTCCAGAAGTTATTCCTTAAAGCACAGTTTTCAAAACATTTTGACAGTGACCACTGTTAAAAAAAAAAAAAAAAGCAAACTTTTTACATCACACACACATACACATGGTATCAAAGCTTTTGTGAAATAATATTTTACTTTACCATATGATACAGTGTTGATATTTTATATTCTATTCAGAAAGGCTATTCAGTCCACAAGTTGATTTCATGATCCAGGGTTTGAAAAGCACAGCCCTACGGTTCCACAGGAGTCCATCTGTACCTCATGGACCTCTTTGCATGTCTGCTGGGGGTAAAAAATGCCCAAGACATCCCAGGGCTGTCATGTGGATATCTGAGGACATTGTAGTTACTTTATTGGTTTCACATTCTAATTCACACTCTTTGAAATGTCTTCGGCATTGCCTGAGAAGTGCTCCTAAGCAGCACAGTGGAGAGAAAAGAGCACTAGACAAGAGTCTCTGACTTCTAGTCTGGGTTCTGTTACTGTGTGGCTGTGTGACTTTGGATAATTCACTTAACCTCTCTGAGCCTTAGCTACCTTCAAACATGGGAATGAATGACATATCCAGGTGCCCCTCTCCTGTACCCTCTGTGATCAGGTGATCCAAGAATAATTGCCGTTTTCATCTAGGGATGGGGAAGAGGATGGACTGCTGATCTGTTCTGTCCTCTGTAGGCATGATGAGAGGGACTCGAATTGTGCTTTGCGTCCACTTTAGGTGGGACTGGGACAGAAGAAATGCCCATAAAGGGCTTTTGATTTCTGTGGCAAAATGGTTTTAAAGCTCCACCCAGCTTTAAAGAATTATTTCTGGACTAAGTAGTCCTCGGCAGAGTCCTGCTGTGTCTCAGAGCTCCTCATGGACTCCTTTCTCCCACTTTCCTGTATGAGGTAGATCCCTAGCTGTCCCTGCTGGTGTTAACAATTCTTCCTGGAGTTGTGTGCTGTTTGGCTGTTTTCCCGTCCTTATATGTAGATGTGGTGAAATAGCCTTCCCGGTGGTGACAAGTGACATGGAGTGATGGACCACAGTGGGAACCCCTGGAGAGAGGACCTGGGAAGACCCGAGCCGAGATCAGAGTTGAGGCATGTGTGGTCGTGGGGTGCACACCAAGCAGAACTGTCCAGCCGATACCTGAGCTGCGGCAGGAAAGATGGGAATGCCCCTTACTACAAATATGGCAACCTCAGATCTCCTATTTGCCTGCGAGTTTTTTTTTTGGTTTGGTTTTGGTTTCAGTTTGGTGTTTGCAGTAACACCAATCTGAAAAATTAACAACATTCTTCAAAAATATTCGCAATAACCAGCTTTGTAGTCCAAAGGGCAGCCTTGATTCCAGCTTTCTGCAGCTCACTAAGCCTAAAGTTGGGTGTATTATTCATTTTCTTTCCAGACGTGAAACAACCATTTCAACCAGCTTGGACAAAAAAGAGAAGCCAAGATGGGGCTGAGAAACCAATGCAGGCAGGCCCAGGGACCCAGGAGTCAGGGACCAGGTGCCACCGGATGCTTGCTCCGACTCGTGTTGCTGCTGTCTTCTCTGTGCCTCAACCCTGTCCTCTGTCACTGCAGGCAGCTTCCTCCCAAGGTGGTAAGTAGGGCTGCTGCCAGCCCTGGTGAATGACATCTTAGCTTTTACACTGGAGATACACTGACCCCGCTTCTTGGTTCCAGGATGAAAAAGTCTGGGGAGGACTTTGACTCTTACCCACCCCCTGGAAAAATCAACTGGGGAGGTGGAATTCATGGAATAACGTGGCAGCTCCTGAGGCGGATGTGTGGGTTGGGAAGAAACACACCATTCATTCATTCATTCATGTGGCACATTTTTTTTTTTTTATGGAGTTTCGCTCTGTCGCCCAGGCTGGAGTGCAGTGGTGCGATCTCGGCTCACTCATGCGGCACATTTTTATTGAGCAAAACTGAGAGGCTGAGTGAGGGGCCAAAGTCTTCACTGATGAGGGAGAGGGTGCCCAGAGATTGGCAGATGAAGGTGAAGAGAAAAGGCAGAGGACACCAAGGGCCCTGCCAAGCAGCAGAAGTAGGAGGAATTGAGGAGCTTCTTCCGGAATGAAATCAGTTGCACTTTTTTATTTTTATTTTTTGAGACAGGGTATTTCTCTGTCGTTCAGGCTGGAGTGCAGTGGTGTGATCTCAGCTCACTGGCGACCAACCTCTGGCTCCTGGCTCAAGTGGTTTTCCTGCCTCAGCCTCCTGAGTAGTTGGTATTACAGGCACGTACCACCACGCCTGGCTAATTTTTGTATTTTTAGTAGAGATGGGGTTTCACCATGTTGTCCAGGCTGATTTTGAACTCCTGAGCTCAAGTAATCAGCCCGCCTCGGCCTCCCAAAGTGCTGGGATTTTAGGCGTGAGCTGCCGGGCCTGGCCCAATTGCTCTTTTGAAAGGAAGTCCTGCTATGAAAAAGAGTAGCAGTTGAACTAAGTGGTGAATTGAATGATGTAGCTGCTTTACATCCTGGCTCAAGCTCCTGACCTTGTTGTAAAGCAATAAAAGTTTGGGCACCAGCAGTGAGTCTGCCGGCTACACTTTGAGTAGCCGTGCCCAAGGGGAATTCTTGCAGATACTCTATGGGAGATGTGTACAAGAATGTGCATAGTAGCATTGTTTATAATAGCTAAAAAAGGAAACAACCCAGATATTCATAAGTAATAGAATAAAGAAGAAATTTTGGCATAATGAAATCCCATATAGCAAAGAAACCAAATAAACTACAGCTACACCCATCAACATGAACAAATTTCAAAAATACTGTTGAGCAAAGACAGCATGTTAAGAAGATTACAATTAGCATGGCTTTGTCATATGAAATTCACAAAAGGCACCACTAAGCAGTATATTGGTTAGGGATCCACAACAAATGGATTAAAACTATAAAGGAAAGCCAGGGAATGAATAACACCTGTGTCAGGTCAGTGGCTTGCCCCAGGGTTTGGGAAGGGAGAGCAAGACCACTGGGAAGAGTGGGCATGGAGTGAGCTTCAAAGGTATTGGCAATATTCAATTCCTTAAGCTGGGTGGTGTGGATATAGGTGTCTGGTTTTTATTATTATTCTTTAAGCTGGACATATACGTTATGCACATTCTTTTGTAATACGATCTATTTCACAATGAAAAAAAATTTGTAAGGCATATATAGCCAAAACCAAAGCTCCCCCACACCCCCAATAAAAGGTAGAGTTTGATGTGGTTGAAGAGTCTGAGCCTCAATGGAATTAGGACTTTTCCAGATGTGGTGCTGTACTGGCTGGAATAGCATGTGGGAGAAAGGAGGATGGCAAACCAACCCACACTGTCCCCTTGCCAGGGCATCGGCAGCTGGACTGAGGGGTGCCTGGTATCCCCAGGACCTCCTTTTCCTATGGCTCTGGGACTGCAGCATGCCCACTCTATGCCCCTTTCTTCCTGCACCACAATCCTCAGGGATTGGCTGGCTTTTTGGAGTCGCCACCACATACTTTATTTCTCACAGCTTTCCCACGGCTGCCTGCTGAGTAGGAGGCAATCATCCTAACTTCTTATGTTTTTGACCCCCAAAGCAAGTGCCCCAGCCCCTTTGGAGTTAAAAATGTGAAAGCATTTTGGACCACATCCAAAATCTGGTCACTCACCATGTGATTGCCTTTTTAGGGAAGGTTTATCATTTGCCTGCTGAAGTTTACTTTAAATTCTGACTGTTTTGCAAACACATTCTTTGTTGACAGCTGTAGTTGGAAATGTTTCGGCTCACCGTGTTCTGGGTAAAACACATTGTCAAGTCTTTTTTTAACCCCTCATGTTAGATGGTTTTTCTTGGCCTGCATTTCAGCGTCCATTAACCTTAGTGTCGCAAGAGCTTGGAGTTAGAAGGAACCTTGGAAGCCACCCATCCAACTTCCCACCCAGTGGGAGAATTGTTCTGAAGCTTGTCTGATCACCAGTCTCAGATAGCTTGCTTTTTAAGGGCATTGCTGTACGGACACAGAGTACCATAGTTTAACATTTCCCCATAACATTTTGCATACATTTTCATGAATCTTGGAGAATCAGAAAACAGTGTGAGCAATTCCAAGTTTGTTAATTAAATTAAAATGAGCACAGACTCTTGTTACAAAACAGGTTTTAGAGTTAAAGGAGGCCTTACATGGTCAAAGACATTTTCCACCTACTTAAAATAATCCTATCCTGGTTAGGAGGGACAGAGAGACAAAGGAGTTGGACATATCACATGCTTGGAAGAAGAAGCAGAGAAGGATTGCTTGGCAGTCCTGTGTGTACATTTTCTTCTGTCCCTTTGTTAGTACTTTCTTGCCTCCTTAAAGGAACAGAGATGGCCGGGCGCGGTAGCTCACACCTGTAATCCCAGCACTTTGGGAGGCCGAGGTGGGTGGATCATGAGGCCAGGAGTTCGAGACCAGCCTGGCCAACATGGTGAAACCCCGTTTCCAATAAAAATACAAAAATTAGCCGGGTGTGGTGGTGGGCGCCTATAATCCCAGCTACTCAGGAGGCTGAGGCAGGAAAATCACTTGAACCCGGGAAGCGGAGGTTGCAGTGAGCCGAGATTGTACCACTGCACTCCAGCCTGGGCAACAGAGTGAGACTCGGTCTCAAAAAAAAAAAAAAAAAAAAAAAACCCAAAACAAAAAAAGAACAAACGGTACAGAAATGAAGAATATAGACATTGCCCTGCTGAAGGGTGCTGGACTGGCCTGTCATCCTCCCACTGCCACCCTCTGTCTTCCCACCTAGTGGTAACTGGATGCCTTGTCCCATTAGTCTGGGCCCACCCCAGTTTCTGAGCCCACCGAGAGATAGTGCAATGTGTGTTAAAAGTTGCCCCTTCCGCCTGTCTCCCCACCTTTTGTTCTGCTCCAGTAGAGCTTGGAGCCAAGCGGCCATGGTGGTTAAGTGGGCTCGAGCCTTGAGCCACGCTGGGACCTTGGTGGCACAGGCCCCTCAGAGTGAGGGGAGGAAGCCGGCTTGGGAAAAACTGAAGTTAACCCATCAGAACAGCAGGGTTGTTCTGTGCCTAACCCCTCTCTCATGCAAGCTGAGGAGAGTTTCTGGGCTAAAGAAGGTAGTTGAAGATTTTTTTTTTTTTAAGTTAGGGGTAGGAAGCTCAAGCAGGGGTGAGGAGAGAACAATGCAAGGTGCTGGCCCAGCCTGGACACACAGGTGCAAGGTCCAGGGGGTGTGTGAAGCTCAGGTAAGCTTAAGTAATGGTTGTGCGAAGGCCTAGTTGGTGGCACAGGGCCTGGTGGACCCTTCACAGCATGATACCCCAGTCAGAGGCTATGCAGAGAGACAGGCTAGAAGTGGCAGGATGTCGGGGCCACAAGCGGAAGCTCAGGGCAGGCCAGCATGCCCTGCAGGCCACCAGGGGCAGGAGCCTCCTTCAAGGTTCTGATCCCGCTGTGTGGTCCCTCCCCAGACACCCAGATCTCCCCCAGCATGCTGAGCACCTGGAGACTGGCCCAGGACTGATGCACTCACAGATCTGCCTGGGTCCCGTCTGACAACTCGAAGGGGCCAAAGGAGACTGGGACTGACTGCCTGAACTGCTGGGCCCCAAGTTCCATCAGTTCAAATCAACAGATACCGGACTGTGTATCTGTGGGTGAGGGAGTTGGGGTAGGATAAAGACAAGCGGCTGGGTGGCTGACTGGGAGGGAGATTAGGAAATGTCGATAATGTCATATCATATGAATTATACAGTAGATTACACAGCCAGAGGACACTGCTTCGTTAGTCCATACAGGCATCCATTTGCATGGGGCATTTGCATGGGAGAAGGAGAGGGGGAAGACAACACAGGGAGAGAGGAAGCGGGGGAAGAATTTTGCATAGAAAAAAGGCAGTGCCAATCCCTGACTTTGTCTTCCAGTCTAGTGGCAAGTGGCAGCAAGGAAGGACTAAAGGAGCCATTTCCACAGGGCGTCAGGCAGACAGAGGCCACAGCTATCTGCTTAGGTTCCAAAGTAACTTCAGGGATACTGAGTGGAGGAGAGGGCCATTGTCCTCACCCCGCTGTGCAGCAAAGCGTCTCTGCGAGTGTGAGGGCAGCAGAGGTGTAAGTCCATGTTGGCACCTACACCGCTGGTGTAGTAGAAGCAGCACCCTTGGCACGCACACAGGTGTATCCCCAGAGGGCAGCCTGAGAGCGCAGCACAGAGCATCCGCAGGACTTGAGTGGGATTGGAGGGCAGGAACTAGTGACGTTCTGGACACACCTGTTATTTTCAACTGGTTGGTGCCAGGTTGGGCCAGTAGGACCTGGAAATACTCCAGATGTGGAAGTTAACAGAGTGTCCTCTCTAGGCACTTTAATTGCCACCTTCATAACAGCCTTGAAAAATTCCACCCTCCCCAAACCTTTTTAATTTCTTTTCTTTTTTTCTTTCCTTTTGAGACAGAATCTGGCTCTGTTGCCCAGGCTGAAGTGCAGTGGTGCAATCTCAGCTCACAGCAGCCTCCACTTCCTGGGTCCAAGCGATTCACCTGCCTCAGCCTCCCCAGTAGCTGGGACTACAGTGGCGTGCCACCACGCCCGGCTAATTTTTATATTTTTAGTAGAGAGGGAGTTTCACCATGTTGTCCGGGCTGGTCTTGAACTCCTGGCCTTAAGTGATCCGCCCAACCCGGCCTCCCAAAGTGCTGGGATTACAGGCATGAGCCACTGCACCCAGTCCCTACCTTTTAAATGTCATAGAACTTTTCTGAACCTGCAATTACCTTGTTTTTTTCCTTTAGTCCAGGGGTCAGCCAATTTAAAAATTTTTTTTTTCTGTAAAGAGCCAGATAGTAAGTACTTTTGGCCTTGGGGGCCATATGGTCTCTGTTACAACTGCTCAGCTCTGCCACTGTGGTCTGGAAGCAGCCATTGACAATGCATAGACTAACAAATGTGACTGTATTCAAATAACAGATGATTGATGGACTCTGACACTGGAATTTTATACACATTTTCACAAATTACAAAACATTCTTTTTGATTTCTTTCACAAATCCAAAAATGTGAAAAACAATTTTAACTTATAGGGTGCAAAGACAGTCCCTGGCCGTAGTTTACCAATCCCTGAGGGTCAGGAAGGGCTCATAGTTGTGTCGCTAGTGCCTAGCACAATGCCTGACATACAGTAGGTGCTCAATAGATATTTGTTGGAGGAGTGAACTGCACTTTACATACAAGGAGACCACAGCTCAAGAGGTTAATCAGCTCTCTGAAATGTGGAGTTAGAACTCACACTTTCAGGGTTTGCAATAGTTTGGAGAGTGAGGTGGTTGGCAGCTCTTCCAGCTCCAAGTCCTCCACTGCTTCTACCAAATCACAGCTTTGGCCTTCCCAGAAAAAAATATTGTCATATGGAATTTCACAGAATTGGGGGCCGGGCATGGTGACTCATGCCTGTAATCCCAGTACTTTGGGAGTCCGAGGCAGGTGAATCTCTTGAGGTCAGGAGTTCGAGACCAGCCTGGCCAACATGGTGAAATCCCATCTCTACTAAAAATACAAAATTTAGCCAGGCTTAGGGGTGTGCACCTGTAATCCCAGGTACTTGGGAGGCTGAGGCAGGAGAATTGCTTGAACCCATGAGGCGGAGGTTGCCGTAAGCTGAGATCATGCCACTGCATTCTAGCCTGGGCAACAGAGCCAGACTCTATCTCAAAAAAAAAAAAAAAAAAAAAAAAAAAAAAAAAAAGGGATTGAGAACTGCTTTTGAGCAATAAATCAACCAGTGAGGTAGACTCTTGTGGTATCACCTTTCAACATGGTCAAGCTATGGAAACGTGATTTTAATTTCTCAGGTTTTTGTTTGTTTGTTTGTTTTTGTTTTTGTTTTTAATCTGCCAGAAGGAGACCATGCCATTGCTAGTCTACCTTGAAAGACAGATGTGAAGAATCAAGTCAGGGGCTTTGCAGGTATTAAAAAGTTTCCATGAGGGCTGAATCATATGCATATTGTTCATTTGAGCATTTTCTTTATAATCAAAATTTGTTTGTTTTTAAAAAAAACAACAACCAATGGTTTTGTGTGAGCTAGGGGCTACATAAGACCTAAAAATTTCCTGCTTTTGGTAAAAGCAAAGATTAGATCTACTCTAGAAGGCAATCTGACCTTAAAAACATCCAGGTCCCTGGTTGGAAAAACAGGTTCTTTTTCAAAGTCAGTCCTTGCAAGTCTGTATCTCCACCCTCATTTCTGTCAACTCCTACACTTGGTTTCAGCTTAAGTCTCTGTTGGTTGCTACGCTTTTTTCCCATCTCCCATGACTCACTCCCAGGCTGTGTTCTCACTTGGCCTCAAGCCTGCTCTGCTCCTCAGGCGGTGAGGTTGACCACAAACCATATAGCATTCTAGGAGGTGAATATGTGAACTCCTCTGGAATCTGCACCTGTATTTCTTCCTCAGCTTTAAATTTCAGTGGCTTCCTACACTGAAGCCTCTCTTGGGGCCTTGGCCATCAGCTAGGCACCACCATGACGCCTCCTAACAGGCCCTTGGGTGCTGTTCCAACAAGCAACAGAACTGGAGATTGAGGTGAGGCGCTCTCGCCCTCGCACTTCCCACTGTTCCAGAAGTTTGCCCAGCCCAAGGGTGTGGTGTAGCAGGGGCTGGGCAGTGGATGACACTCCCTTCGGAAGGCCTCATATCTGATGTGTTTTAATTGTTCTGATCCTAGGAAGCATAGTTAATATCAACACATTCTTCCCCTCCCCCCGGCCATGCCCTGGCTCCAATTTCATTTTTTATTTTTTATTTTTGAGACAGAGTCTCACTCTGTCACCAGGCTGGAGTGCAGTGTTGGGATCTCGGCTCACTGCAACCTCTGCCTCCTGGGTTCAAGTGATTCTCTTGCCTCAGCCTCCCGAGTATCTGGGACTACAGGCATGCACCACCATGCCTGGCTAATTTTTGTCAGCCTCCCAAAGTGCTGGGATTACAGGCATGAGCCACCACGCCCGGCCCCAATTTTTAAAAAGTAATATACACTCAGTGTAGAAAGTTTGAAAATATCAATAAGCAAAATGCAAATAAAACCCACCTCTAGAAATAAACACTATTAGACATTTTAGAATATATCCTTTGAGTCATTTTATATTCTTAATTTTCTAAATATATTGCATCATGTTGCAATGCTGCTTTGCCACCTGGTTTATGTTTTTACTTAATACATTATGAGCACATTCCTATGTCATGAAGTATCTTTTTATAATTTTTTTATTGCTATACTGGGTTCTATGATAAGTGTGAGCAAAGTATATTTATTTATTTATTTATTTATTTATTTTTTTTGTGCTTACATGGATCAATTTTATTTCTTTATTATTTTTTTTTTTTTATTATACTTTAGGGTTTTAGGGTACATGTGCACAATGTGCAGGTTTGTTACATATGTATCCATGTGCCATGTTGATTTCCTGCACCCATTAACTCGTCATTTAGCATTAGGTGTATCTCCTAATGCTGTCCCTCCCCCCTCCCCCCACCCCACAACAGTCCCCGGAGTGTGATGTTCCCCTTCCTGTGTCCATGAGTTCTCATTGTTCAATTCCCACCTATGAGAGAGAACATGCGGTGTTTGGTTTTTTGTCCTTGCGATAGTTTACTGAGAATGATTTTTTCCAGTTTCATCCATGTCCCTACAAAGGACATGAACTCATCATTTTTTATGGCTGCATAGTATTCCATGGTGTATATGTGCCACATTTTCTTAATCCAGTCTATCGTTGTTGGACATTTGGGTTGGTTCCAACTCTTAAGCAAAGTATATTTAATAAACACCAATTGTTGGACATTTAGCTTGTTTCTGATTTTCCATGCCAACATAAACATCCTTAATTATAAATTAATTATAAATGCTTTTATGCATCTCTTGCTGCTTCCTCAGGATACATTTCTAGAAGTGGAGTTAATTAGGTCAAAGGCTCTGCACATTTTTAAAGGTCATATTGCCTTCCAGAGATGATCCAATTCTTGCTTCTACCAATAGTGCAAAACGTCCCTGTTCCCCAACACTTGCCAACATATTATTGCATATTAATAAGATGGAGTCTCACTCTGTCACCTAAGCTAGGGTGCAGTGGCTTGATCTCAGCTCACTGCAACCTCCGCCTACCAGTTCAAGCAATTCTCCTACCTCAGCCCCCCAAGTAGCTGGGATTACAGGTGCACGTCACCATGCCTGGCTAATTTTTGTATTTTTAGTCGAGACAGGGTCTTGCCATATTGGCCAAGCTGGTCTTGAACTCCTGACCTTAAATGATCCACCCATCTCAGGCGTGATTACAGGGTGTGAGCCACCATGCCCGGCCAGTATATTTAATAACTTTTGATTGGTAAAAAACATTACTGTTCGAAAGTTGATGAGTGAGGCTGAATTTTTCAATGTGTTTTTTAGCCATTTGCATTTCTTTTGTGATTTATCCTTTGTGAGCATAATTATTTGCTTCTTCCTTCCTCAAATGTATTTATTGTTAGATAGCTCTCAGTTTCAAATTTTGACTCTACCAATAACTAGCTTTGTGACCTTGGAAAAATCACGCCATTGAACCTCAATTTTATGATCAATGAATTAGAATAATAATCCCTACTGAATAGAGTTGCTCTTAGGGTTTAATGAGATAGCATATGTAAAGCAATTTCCATTATCTCTGGCACATGGGAGGTGTCCAATAAATGCTAATTTTTCCCCTTCCCCTACCATGGGCAAGGTGCCCATGGAACACATGAATGTGAAAGATACTCTGTTTGTCTTCAGGGAACACACAATCCAATAGAGACCATAAAATATACACAAATATTTGACATAGGCTTTATAAGATGGGTAGCATTTTGACAAGTTGGGAAGAATTCCAGGGAAAGAGAGTGGCAGGGGTGTGTTTGGGGAGTGGAAAGTAGCTTAAGTTGACCGCAGTGGAGGGTTCATATAGATAATTCTAGATATATAGATTAGGACCTCTACCATGAAGAGACTTTGAACACCAGGCTCATGAATTTGTGTTTTGCTCCCAAGGCAATGAAGAACTATTGAAAATTTTTGAGTAGCAAAATAACGTAATCACAAGTATATTGAGCACTAACTAATATGACAGAGACTGGAGTTGGGGAAATCAGCAATAAAAATTTAACTATGATCAGGCTGGTCACAGTGGCTTACATCTGTAATTTCAATACTTTGGCAGGCTAAGGCAGGCAGTTCGAGACGAGCCATGGCAAAACCCTGTCTCTACAGAAAAAGCGAACATTAGCCAGGTGTGGTGGCATGCACTTGTAGTTTCAGCTACTTCGGAGGCTGAGGTGGGAGGGTCGCTTGAGCCCGGGGGTCAAGGCTGCAGTGAGCTGCAATCATGCCACTGCACTCCAGCCTGGATGACAGAGTGAGACCCTGTCTCAAAAAAATAAATAGGCCGGGCACAGTGGCTTATTCCTGTAACCCCAGTACTTTGAGAGGCTGAGGCAGGTGGATCACTTGAAGTCAGGAGTTCGAGACTAGCCTGGCCAACATGGTGAAACGTTGTCTCTACTAAAAATACAAAAATTAGCTGGGCATGGCGGTGGGCACTTGTAATCCCAGCTACTTGGGAGGCTGAGGTAGGAGAATCACTTGAACCTGGGAGGCAGAGGTTTCAGTGAGCCGAGATTGTGCCATTGCACTCCAGCCTGGGCAACAGAATGAGACCCTGTCTCAAAACATAAAATAAAATGAAATAAAATAAAATAAAAACCATGATTAAAATTATACCATGTATTAAGTATTGAATTCAAGAGACATTGTGAGAAAAGAATTAACAATAGCTGGCACCTGCATGTGGTGGTACACACCTATAGTCACAGTGACTTGGGAGGCTGAGGAGGGAGGATTGTTGAGCCCAGGAGTTCGAGGCCAGCCTGGGCCACATAGAAAGATCCTTGTCTCAATAACAACAACAACAACAATAATAATAATACCTTGCAAGTGAGTGATGTGGAATCAGGGAGAGGTAGAGATCAGAGATGCATATGAAGCCCAGTGATTGGGAGACTAACTCTAGAAGATTTTATCATTGTTTAAAAAACATGCTTAGGCTGAGTGTGGTGGCCTATGCCTATAGTCCCAGCACTTTGGGAGGCTGAGGCGGGTGTGTCACCTGAGGTCAGGAGTTCAAGACCAGCCCGGCCAACATAATGAAACACCATGTCTACTAAAAATTCAAAAATTAGCCGGATGTGGTGGCACACACCTGTAATCCCAGCTACTGTGGAGGCTGAGACAAGGGAATTGCTTGAACCCAGGAGGCAGAGGTTGCAGTGAGCCGAGATCATGCCACTGCACTCCAGCCCAGGTGACAGAGTGAGACTCTGTCAAACAGCAACAACAACAACAGATGCTTAAAAATTTGTTTCAAAAATCTTCTCCCCTTCTCTATGGGTCCCTTACGAAGGCGATATATCCCACCTCATGAAATCAGGCTTCACCACAAGATTGCTTTGACCAATGGGATGTGAGTAGAAATTTGAAGAACCACAGGCTGGTCCATCACCTTGTTTCTTATCCCTCTGACATAAGCAATGTCCCAGATTGGGGCTGTTCTGTTAGCCTGGCTCCCAGAATGAAGACAGCTGATCCACATGGCATATGTAACATAAATAAACCTTTGTTATTACAAACCACTGAAACTTGGGGCTTCTTTGTTACAGCAGATGAATTTAGCCTAACTATCCAATACAGGTATCTTGAGAAGAAACAGCAACAGGAGAAGAAGAAGAAACAGCAACAGCAACAGGACAAAGAGTTGTTTCTGGGGAAAAAAGGATAATCCAGGGTGAAATGTAATAATTCTGAGGTGGCCGTTGAATACCTGAGGGAGTGTCAGATGGTTGACTTATAGATGATGAAACTGAGTCTCAGTGAGATCATTTGCCCATGGTCACACAGAAGCTGGAGATATAGATTTGGAAACTGTGTGTGCTGAGAGGGGATGGTCACTAAGAGCAACTTTGTAGAGAGAAGGATGGAGAGAAAGTAAGAGTCAAAGCTGGGTCTCTCAGAAAGTCAAGAGACAAGCCAGGATGGGCCATGACAGAGCAGGGGCAGATTTGTTAAGAGAAGAAAACATGGACAGGAGGTTCCCAAAACTGAGGAAAGGCCTTGGGGTGTGGCAATTACAAAGTCACTGGAGGCCTTTGGAAAAGCTATTTTTGTAGAATGCCAAGAGTGGCAGCCACATAGCAGACGGTTGAGGAGGGACTGTGGGTTGAGAAAGCGAAGGTGCTTTTCTGAGAAGTTTCTCTGTCAAGGTGAAAAGTAAAGAGAATATGTGAGCAGCAAGGTCCAGTGAAGAATTTTTTTGGTGGACATCTGTGTATGTTTCTGGGCAAAGGGGAGAGAATGAGGAAAATGTGAGAGGCTGGAGACACTGGAGAGCCCTTGAGGATCACCGGCTGGGATGCGAGCAGGAGCCAAGGCATCGGGAGTCCTGGAGAACGATGTGGCCTGGATGCTGGGCAGACTCTGCTCCTCAGAGCAAGAAGCAAAGGGGAATTGCTTGAAAGGCGAGTGATATGTGGAAGAGGAAAGCAGGACAGAGGGAAAACCTGGAGTGGGCCTAATGGCTTTGACTTTCCTGACAAAGTTGGAGGGGAGGCTGAGAATAGAAGGGCAGGAAAAGGTGAGGAAGGGGCTCCAGGAAGCTGCAGGAGATGAAATGTCTTGGGCAGCAGTCTCCAGTCCAACAGCAGAGGCAAACAGCATTGTCAGCAGAACGAAGTAATCATTCAAAGCAAGAATGCGCATGTAGTTAGGTTCTGTGGTTTTCTGTGGCCATCTCTTCAGCCTGAGAACAAAAACTAGAGAATGAGAGGCAGAGAGAGACCCCAGATCAGACATTTGCCTAAGACAAGGGACAACAGTGAGGCACACATGAGTCTAGGCATTGGAGCAAGGGACTGCCCATGGCATGGGTAGCTGACAAGGATTTGAGCAGGGCCACAGGGGGTGAACAGAATGGAGACACTGAACTGCTTGCCAGGGATTGGAGGAGTCAGCAGTGAGATGTGGCCTTGGTGGTCTGGGGTGGCTGTGGAGAGAGGGAGATTTGTGAAGTTCTCCAGGAAGAAGTAACTATTTTATTTTATTTTACTATTTTTTTTTTTTTTTGAGATGGAGTCTCACTCTGTTGCCCAGGCTGGAGTGCAGTGGCACGATCTTGGCTCACTGCAACCTCTGCCTCCGGGGTTCAAGTGATTCTCCTGCCTCAGCCTCCCGAGTAGCTGGGATTATAGGCACCCATGACCACGCCTGGCTAATTTTTGTATTTTTAGTAGAGACAGGGTTTCACCATGTTGGCCAGGCTGGTCTCAAACTCCTGACCTCAAGTGACCTGCCCGCCTCAGCCTCCCAAAGTGTTGGGATTACAGGCGTGAGCCTCTGCACCCGGCCACAAGTAACCATTTTAAAGTATACAGTTCTTTGATATTGAGTACATTGGTAACACTGTGCTACTACCACCTCTGTCTAGGGGTGAAGGGAACTTTGTCCACCTAGAGCCAATATTCTTTGAGAAGAGCTCTTAGGAGAGCTAAGGGTGAAGTATGAGGCCAGCGGGTGGACAGGAGTGGAATGAAGCAGATGACAGTAGGGTGGGAATCAGTTAGTCTGAGGTGCCAATGTGGTCAGGGAATCAGGGGTGATGGAATCCCAGAGGAGAGACACACTAGAGGCTGGAGAAGTGACATGGTTTGGCTCTGTATCCCTACCCAAATCTCATCTGGAATTGTAATCCTCATGTGTCTGGGGAGGGACCTGGTGGGAGGTGATTGGATCATGGGGGCAGATTTCCCCCATGTTGTTTTAGTGATAGTGAGTGCTCACAAGATCTGATGCTTTAAAAGTGTTCAGCAGTTCCCCACTTTGCTGTCTCTTTCTCTCTGCTGCCACTATGAGAAGAGGTGCCTTGCTTTCCCTTTGCCTTCCACTAGGATTGTAAGTTTCCTGAGGCCTTCCCAGCCATGCAGAACTGTGAGTCAATTAAACCTCTTTCCATTTTAAATTACCCAGTCTCAGGTATTCTTTATAGCAGTGTGAATATATGGACTAATACAAGAAGTAAAGACAGAAAAGAATAGCTGCTGGAACTCACAGATATGTGGGGAGAAGGCCCATGTTTCCTAAGGGTGAAGCATACAGGCACCAGCACTGGAGCACTGAGGAACATGTGAATTACACACCCAGGCCTAGAAGGTCAGGCTTTCCTCCAGCATTCCCAGCTGGGCAGCTGGTGACCAGTGGCCAGCTTGTCCTCACAGACCCACTTCCCAGCAGGCAGAAAGGGGATGTTCTCTCCCAGGACTCTCTCTTAAGAGGGAAGAAAATCTTTTCCGGAAGTCCAGGTGGGCTTTTCCTTACGGTTCATTGGCCAGAACTGGGTCACATGCTTATTGCTAAACCAATCACTAGCAGAGGAAGATGGTATTTTCATGACTGGTTTAGAGCAATTACCATTCAATCCCAGGCCCAGTCCATTGTCAGGTAAAAGAAACCCAGGTTCTGTCAGCCAGAGAGAAAAGGTGAATGGCTGTCGGGTGGACAAACACCAGCTATGCAGCAGACCTCTGGCATCCCTCCCAGCTTTACTCAGTGGGTTGAAGGGTGATGGAAGGAAGAACAAGGTCAAGGACGGAGTTACAGAGTAAGTGAAACACAGCCCCTTCAGGAATTTATAATAGGGGAGATGGGACCAAAATGAAAATATACATGAGGACCTAAATAGTAAAGAATAGGAAAGCAGGCCAGTCGTGGTGGCTCACGCCTGTAATCCCAGCACTTTGGGAGGCTGAGGCGAGCAGATTACCTGAGGTCAGGAGTTCGAGACCAGCCTGGCCAACACAGTGAAACCCCTTCTCTACTAAAAATACAAAAATTAGCCGGTTGTGGTGGCATACGCCTATAATCCCAGCTATTTGGGAGGCTGAGGCAGGAAAATGGCTTGAACCCAGGAGGCAGAGGTTGCAGTGAGCTGAGATTGCGCCACTGTACTCCAGCCTGGGCAACAGAGCAAGACTTTGTGTAAAAAAAAAAAAAACCAACAACAACAAAAAGAATAGGAAAGCAGACACAACCAGTGGTAGAATGCAGGAAAGTGCAGTGGAGTAAGTGTGGGCTGGGACTTTGAATACCCATTTTGACGTGTATTTAGCTACGTGACCATGGGCAAGTTTGCTAACATTTCTGTGTCCATCTTCTCTTGTGAAGTGGGGACTGTAAGATTACACTATTAGAAATTAGTGGGAAAACAATCCAGCAGTTCCTTGAGTGGTTAAATATAGAATTACCATGTAGCCCAGCAATTTTGCTCCTAGGTACCCAAGAGAAAAACATGCATCCACAGAAACATCCACACAAAAACTTGTATACAAATGCTTATAGCAGCATTGTTCACAATAGCCAAAAGTAGAAGCAACCCAAATGTTCATCAACTAATGAATAAACAAAATGTTGTGTCTGTATACCATGGAATATTATTTGGCCACAAAAAGGAATGAAGTACTGTTACATGCTACAACATGGGTGAAACTTGGCAACATAAATGCTAAGTGAAAGAAGTCAGTCACAAAAGACTACATATTGTATGATTCGATTTATGTAAGATGTCCAGAATAGGCAAATCTCTAGAGACAGAAAGTAAATTAGTAGTTTGCTGGGGCCGGGAGGAACAGGGGAATAGAGAGATGACAGCCATAGGAAATGGGGTTTCTATTTGGGATAATGAAAATGTTCTAAATTGGTTGTGGTGGTGGTTGCACAAATCTGAATATACTAAAAATCGTTGAATTTTACACTTTAAATGGATAAATTATATGGTACATGAAAATCTATCTCAAAAAAGCTGTTAGAAAAGAAAAAGAAAAATTATTGCTGGAGTAAGGTACTAGTAAGAGGGTATTTGGCTGGGAAATGTATCTATGAGGTGGACATTTGTCATACTTTGTCGATGGTTCAGCATTTGGGGAGTGCCCCATCCCGTTTTATGAGGACTCATCTCCCACAAGAGAAGGTAAGTCAGTACTTGCTTCCCTAGCCTCTCTTGCTGCCTAGGGGCCAGCATATGAGCCAGGCTCAGCCTGACACACTTGCTAGACTCTGTAATTGGTTATTGTAGGAAAACAGGCTGTTGCATGGCAAGAATAATGACATCTTGAAGCAAAACCACCATAATGACGAACATCTAACTCCCTTATACCAAGGCATTCCCATAGCAAGTTCAAGAAACAATGCCTGTAGCATAGATAACCCTTCACAGAGGTGTGTATCTAACTTCCTCAGCAGCCACGAGTCTAAAGTGTGACTAGCTGCCCATGCTTTACCCTAAAAGCTTACTATAGAAAGGATACTTTCTGGAGGGTGGATCGCCGTCTTGCAGCAGCAGCCCCAGACATGGCTGCTATTCCTAAGTTCCCTATTAAATGCTTCCTTCTGAGAAACTGAATTTGTCAGGCTCTTTCTTCTGCCTCTCAGCGTCCTTGGCCTTTGGAGATAGGTCTGCAGGTCGGCATAGACCTGCTCAGCATGGCAAGTCATATAAGGAGTGGGTGCTGTGTGAACCTATTGAAGTAAGAGTGGCATCAGCCACATCCACTTTCTCAGGCAGCGTGGATGAGGTTCCTGTAGTAGCATTCAGTGCTCCAGGCCTGGGTGTTGATGGGGCGAGCTCTAGTGAGCCCAGGAGTGGCAAGAACGCTGACTCCCCAGGACCACTTTTGTGGAGTGATTTGGGGCATTATTCCAGCTGCCCAGCCCCTAGGCTTGTTTCTTTGACCTTCCCAGAAATTCTGTGAACTACCCACCACTCTCAAAAAAACATATTTTCTACTTAAATTAGACAGTTGGGATTCTGTTGTCCAACTAAGAACCATGACTGACAATCTGGCCCTTTCCACCTTGAGCCACCTGTTCCAGTGAGAACAAGGAAGCAGGTGACCCACCATTTTCCAGGTAGATTAATCTTCAGGCCAAGACTGACTTCATTCTGCAGACCTCTTGACAGAAGCGAAGCCAATGGGGAGAAAAGAAGGAGGAAGAGGGCAGAGTCTGGTTCTTTTAATGGTTTGAGTTTAAAAAAGAAACAGAAGAAAACATACCGTATGTTCTGAGATTTTTAACCAGGCAGAATGACTCCACTCACTAACACAACAGCCATGAAAACATACCCCGTTAGGACACCCAACCCCTGCATGGGGAGGACTCTCAGCTTCCCTGGGAGGCCAACATTCACTTGTAGGAGGTTGTGATCAATGCAAAGCACCTGCCTCTCAGTAGGCATTGATTCCAAGAATGTTTATTGAGTACTTACTATGTGCCATACACTGTTCTAGGTGCTGGAAAAAGAGAACAAGATAGACAAAAATCCCTGCTTTCTTTTTTTTTTTTTTTTTTGAGACAGAGTCTCGCTGTTGCCCAGGCTGGAGTGAAATCCCTGCTTTCTTAAAGCTTACAATCTTGTGAAAGAAGACAGAAAGCACATAAATAAAAATAAATTGTGTCAAAGGTGAAAATTTCTGTGGGAAAAAGTAAAGTCAGGTTAGGAGATAGGGAGTGCTGGAGGGGGGAAAGGGCCACTTCAATTAGCATATCTGAGAAGGTCTCCCTGGGAGGGGGCATGAAGAGGTGAGGACCTGGGAAACAGGATCCATTATTATTACAGAGATGTGCGCCCCAGACGCTCTTTCCAACCTCTGCCTTCCCCACTGAGAACACCTGTTAGACACAGCCTACTTGTGGGGACTATGGTGAAATCTTTGGAGGGAAACCCTGGGCCATGTGGGTGCCTCATGTTGTAGTAGGTGAGGGTTAAGAGCTTCCTGGGGTGATCTGGCAAACAAGCTGAATGGAGTCAGCTGGGCAGGGATTCCCAGAGGAAATGATTTTCGAAGATGGGAAGAGTGACCACCTAGCCATGCTCACCAGGCAGGCAAAGCCTCGGTATAGCCTTTGGGGCCTCTCCCTGATGAAAGAGGAAGTCTCGCTGGGCATGGTGGCTCACACCTGTAATCCCAGCACTTTGGGAGGTCAAGGCAGGTGGATCACGAGGTCAGGAGTTTAAGACCAGCCTAGCCAACATGGTGAAACCCCATCTCTAGTAAAAATACAAAAAATTAGCCGGGTGTGGTGGCAGGTGCCTGTAATCCCAGTTACTTGGGAGGCCGAGGCAGGAGAATCGCTTGAACCTGGGAGGTGGAGTTTGCAGTGAGCTGAGATGGCACCACTGCACTCCAGCCTGGGCAACAAAGCGAGACTCCTTCTTAAAAAAAAAAAAAAAAAAAAAAGAAAAAAGAAAGAGGAAGTCTCATCATTATAACAGTCTTTTTCCTTCAAGCAGCAAATCTACAGATGGCACTGAGAAACGTTTCCTAGTCATATTACTCTATTAAAACAAACACAGGCCAGTGTGCTGGCTTGTGTGTGTAATCCCAGTACTTTGGGAGGCCAAGATGGGAGGATTGTTTGAGCTCAGGAGTTCGAGATCAGCCTGGAAAACATAGCGAGACCTTGTCTCTACTAAAAAAAAAAAAAAAAAAAAAAAGAAAAAGAAAAAGAAAATCAGCCAGGCATGGTGGTGCATGCCTGTAGTCCCAGCTACTTGGGAGGCTGGGGCTGGAGAACCTCTTGAGCTTGGGATATCAAGCCTGCACTGAGCTATGATGATGCCACTGCACTCCACCCTGGGTGACAAAGTGAGACCCTGTCTCAAAAACAAAATAAGACAAAACCCCACAAAAGGCCGGGCATGGTGGCTCATGCCTGTGATCCCAGCACTTTGGGATGCCAAGGCAGGCAGATCACTTAAGGTTAGGAGTTCGAGACCAGCCTCGCCAAGGTGGTGAAACGCTGTCTCTACTAAAAATACAAAAATTAGCTAGGTGTGGTGGGCGGGTGACTGTAGTCCCAGCTACTCAGGAGGCTGAGGTAGGAGAATCGCTTGAACCCAGGAGGCAGAGGTTGCAATGAGGTGAGATCGTGACACTGCACTCCAGCCTGGATGACAGAGCCAGACTCCTTCTCAAAACAAACAAACAAAACAAGCAAACAAACAAACAAAAAAACCCCACAAACAAAGCCCACTCTGGATTCTCTGGGATTCTGATTCCCTCAGGGTCATTATAAGCCAGGCTGGGCCTTTGCTTCCTTTTCAAACAGACTCCTCTTTTAAATGTATCCACCCTGGGCTATAATAATCCATTCATATTCATCAACCACCTGCTTTCCCCAAGCTCTCACATTCATAGTGATTCCTAAGAGATCAGGAAAGGGAAGCCCAGAAGATGTTCTCTGGATTGCTGATGGCAGGGAATAAAGATAACTCCTAGGTTGTTTGGCCCTTGCAGATTTTTATTACTGAGGGACTCTGTGCCTTAGAAATTCTATTTTATAGGTTTTTGTTGTCTTTAGGAGTGATGCCTTGTACACACCATTGTGCATGGGGACATAACTGAATTCAAAGTACCCAGCTGTGATTCGTAACCAGATTTTAATGTATCTTCTCCCAATATGCAAGGGGAAATTCCTGTATGAGAATTTGTTCTCCTTAGATCCTGTGCCAGAAAAGAATCCAGTGGGAGGATAGAGCCTTGCATATATGTCTTTTACAATATTCCAGAGACTCATTTAATGTCTTCCCAGAGTTCTTAATTTCTTTGCCTTGCACATAATTACTGCCGAGGGATTTTTGGCTTGAAAGCCTTTTGAGGGGAGCATACATTGAGAAGCCAATTGGTGTGATGTATCTTTTTTGCTTTGCAAAATTCTCATATGCAATCTAACCCAGCCATGCAAAGCAGCAGGATCTAAAGCCTTTGGATTTAATGTCTCAAGAGAAACAGGTGGCAGGTAAGGGAAAATGTTAGTAAATATTAAGCTCATGTCTCCCCAGCCTTGGATTTTGTATTTCCTGGGTACTGATATTCATATGTATCAGAAATCATATTCAACTAGTCAGTTGAAAAAATATCCATGCATCCATCTACAAATATTTATTGACTATCTACTATGTAGAAAGACCCTGTTGGCCACAGGATCTTAGTTCATGTCCTCAATGAGCTTTACAATTTGGTGAGAGCAGGAAGCAAACAGCCAAGCCAGAATGAAGTAGACGGCTGGGCACGGTGGCTCACACCTGTAATCCCAGCACTTCGGGAGGCTGAGGTGGGTGGATCACCTGAGGTCAGGAGTTCGAGACCAGCTTGGCTAACATGGTGAAACGCTGTCTCTACTAAAAATACGAAAAATTAGCTGGGCATGGTGGCACATGCCTGTAATCCCAGCAACTTGAGAGGCTGAAGCAGGAGAATTGCTTGAATCTGGCAGATGGAGGTTGTGGTGAGCCAAGATTGTGCCATTGCACTCCAGCCTGGGTGACAGAGTGAGACTCTGTCTCAAAAAAAAAAAAAAAAAAAAAAAGAATGAAGTAGAGCTAAGTACAGCAAACAGGCAACATTGTTGCCTTCCCAATCTTCCCAGTCAAAAGATAATGACAGTCAAAGGGAGATTACTCTCTCCCACCCCAGACCAACAACACATTATTGGGCCATTTGTTGAGCCCTAGTTATGTACCACGCATTGTGCTACACACATTACATGCACTCTGTAATTTAATCATCACATACATTCTATGAAGTCCATACTATTACTAACTTCATTTTATAGAGAAGAAAAACTGAGACTCAGAAAAATTAAGTAACTCTCCCAAGATCACACTGTTCAGAGTTGCAGGAATGAGATTTATAACCAGGTCCAAGACGAAGTTCTGAGGATTAGTATTTGGTAGTTCCAAACACAGCCACAATGAAGAACAGTGGAGAACAATCTGCAGTTTCAACACTCCTGCTGAATGGCTCTTGTTGGTTTCTGGAACTGTACAGAATAGTGTCCCATGTCAGGGGCCTACAGGCTGAGAACTGAAGACTGGTACCAACTGTAAAGGAAGGGAATGAAAATGCCCATTTATTACTCTTGCTCTGAATGTAATGGCTCTTTAAGACCTTGATGTTTCCTTCAACCTGTGTTCCCTGGGGAAGAGAGAAGGTGAGCTGTTTTGCAATAATTCCTCCAAGTCTTCAGACTCTAGCAATAAAGAAAAATGTTCAGAAACAAAACTACACCTTCCCCATGGCAGCTCAGAGAAAGATGAACCCAGCTGCCTGCATCATTCTCTTAAGGGCACAGCTGCAGGATAGCTTCAGCTGCATTGGTCTGGAAACTCTCAAAAGTGGGTCAAGACTCTCAGACTGGTTTTAGCATAGTTGTGTATTCCTGACCCATTTCTGCAGGGAAAGGGAAGGACATGAAGACTGCAGTTGCAGGCTTTGGACATATGAAAAAACCAACAGATAGCGGCACTGCCAAATTACAGGCAGAATGCATGGGGTGGCTTGGCCTTCCCCACCACCTGCTTCCTCTCCTTTGACACCTTTCCTCCAGGATCAAAGATATGTATTTGTGCCAGGAGAAAAATTGCAATAGAGCTTGGCTTAGTTGTCACTGGGGCAACACTCAGAAGACTAATTGCCGTGACGGTAGCAAGTGAGCCCTAGAAAAATCTGAGGATGTAAAACCATCTGAGACCATTCAGTTAAAGCTATCTTTAAGAGCTGTCAGACTTTATGGTCAGTCCTCTACTCCTAGCAGAGAAAAGAGCCTTCGGGCTTGCTATTTCCTCTCTCTAGTCTTACTGTCTTTGTATTCCCAATGTCTAGCAAAGTGGCTAGCACATGATGGATGCTTAGATAATGTTTGCCAAACCAATCCAGAAGGAGATATTTAGGGAAAGCTTCAAGGCCATTTGGAAAAATGGCCTTTCTGTTTGGTAGGTAGTGCCCTGGAATAAAGAGGAGCTGCTAAATAAAACCTTGGATCCACCCAGAACCCTACTTTGGGGATGGTCTCTTTTGGAGGCTTTAGATGATGCTGAATGTTCTGGGGTTAGAGTCTGGGAGAACTTCATGTTGAGGTAGGAAAATTCTATAGCTAAATCTAGAGAGACAGAGGCAAGAAGCTCCTTCTAAAATCAGAGTAGAAAAAAACATAATCTGGAGACACAGAGATGTTTTTACTGAATACTCAAATGGTCAATAGTGAGGCCCCAGTCCAGTAATGCTGGCAGTCAGACTTAAGGTCTAGGGCGGTAAGAATCTAGCCTTAAAAAATAGAATCAGGCCGGGCGTGGTGGCACACGCCTGTAATCCCAGCACTTTGGGGGGCCGATGCGGGTGGATCACCTGAGATCGGGAGTTCAAGACCAGACTGACCAACACGGAGAAACTCGGTCTGTACTGAAAATACAAAATTAGCCAGATGTGGTGGTGCATGCCTGTAATCCCAGCTACTCGGGAGGCTGAGGCAGGAGAATTGCTTGAGCCTGGGAAGCAGAGGTTGTAGTGAGCCGAGATCACGCCGCTGCACTCCAGCCTGGGTGACAGAGCGAGACTGTGTCTCAAAAAGAAAAAAAATAAAAAATAATAAAATAAAAATAATAATAATAGTAATAATAATAATAATGGAATCAAGTCAAGCAACCTGATGGAGAAAAAGCCTGTGAAGGCTTCCAAGCATTACCCTGAAAGAACACATTGACCCATCTGATCAATAGGTGCTACAGAAACTCTAGATGCATATGTCGTGTTTTTCATTTTGACTAACTTCTTTTAAACTTGTCCTCAGCATTTCTTTCACCCCTTATTTGCAACTACCTTAAGGGTGCCAAGCTGAGCCTCCACCCCAGAATTTCTCTAGGTGATTTAAAGCTGCCAAGTTTCCCAAGAAGAGCAGCTTTTCTGCCTGGACATTCCTACCAGACCTCATTTCCAGGTAGCATGACAGTCCTGAGTCTACACTTGTCTGAGAGAGACAGTCTGGGCCAGCCCTACCAGGCCTGCCTTGCCCAACTTCCTTACCTCCTCCTGCAGCAAACGCATCTCCTGAAAAACAGCCAGGAGCTTCCTGCAGAGCCAAAGCCTTGGGAGGAATTTCGCTGTGAGGTTACACTCTTCAGTTTCCTCGGGAGGAATGCAGCCTGTTTGGAAGGTGTTCATCCTACCGGTTTCAGCAGAGCACCAGGTAAAGCTGACATACATGTGTGTTTAGTGGGAGCCTTTTCTTTCCCATCATTCTCTCCACCCTCTCCTGCACTTTGCTTCTGCCCTACATATACATAGACTTAATCTAACATCGCAACTGCCACAGGGGAAAGAGAATGTGCAGAGAGACTGTTGCAGATAAAGCTATTCCTTTTAGTTTCAGCAAAGCTGCCCTCAAGCAGAATTCTGACTGCTGTGCTGATTCAGGTCTCTTCCTTCAGTTGCCAGCTCAGATGCAAGATCTGGACTTTCTTGCCTGGATGTACAGCCCACAGGGAGCTGAAGGACTCTCAAATATGTCTCCCTCATGGCAGGCAAGCTGGCACTGTGGAGGCCACAATTTTTTCCCTTCAAATTGCTACGGCATCTGAAATTCTCATTAATCTTCCAGCGCTTTAAAAAGGTAATCTCCTGGGAGGATTAGGATCGCAACCACTAGTGCATACCTTAAGTGTATCAATTAATCAGAACCGTCTTCATAGCACTCAGCTAAGATTCAAGATTCCTGGAGGAAGAAGTGCTTCTGGAAGACATTAGTTACCCAAGGAGGCCAGGGAGAGGAGCTAGTCCGAGGGAGAATTGCCCAGATGACAATGACAAGCCTCACTTTTCCTGGGCACAGCAGTAAATATTAAGCTTATGTCTCCCTAGCCTTGGATTATGTATTTCCTAGGCTTGTCCTCACCTTTCACTCCCTGCCCTACTAAAAGGCTCCTTGGAAAGAATGCCCCAGAAGCAGCTCTTCAAATGCGGTTTGCAGCCTTGTGATGGTCCTGGAAAGTCCTTCAAGTGGTCTTGTGGACAATTCAAATGACATGGGTATGATTCCTCAGTATAATCCTCTGCCCTGTGCTCCAAATGATGCTGGACAGTTAAATCCGAGGCGCCTACTTATGAGGGATTACATCATCATCCTATAAGCATCATCATCATTACTATTGTAGAACACTTCGCTAGAATTCATGAAGTCAGCCTTTGGCATTCATTCGTTTGATGAGTTTTTATCAAGTATTTTTTCTATGCATTGTGTTAGGACAGGAGACAATAAAAAAAAAAAAACAGTGCCGCTGTTTCAAAAGAGTTTATGTGTCAGCAATGGGTTGGGGAACGGGGTACATGTGTAAAGTCATAACTACTGATGACATGGGACAATTCTCTTAATACTTACAGGAATATAGAGGTGCTGTGGTTCTAGGGGCCAAGGACATCTTCCCAGAGCAGCCGACTTTAAGCAGAGTTTTGGAGGAATGGTAATTTACCATGCAGATGAGAAAGAAGACTATTCTCAGGAGGCAACATGCCTCCTGCTGTTCAGGACAGGGATCATGGACTTGCTGAACTTGACTCCTTCCTTCATTAAAAAACTCGATTTTTGCCTGGTGCAGTGGCTTAAGCCTGTAATCCCAGCACTTTGGGAGGCTGAGTTGAGCCTGGACAACATAGCAAGACCCTATCTCTATAAAAAATAAAAAAATTACCCGGGAATGGTGGCATACACCTGTAGTTCTAGCTACTCAGGAGGCTGAGGTGGGAGGATTGCTTGAGCCCAGGAGCTTGAGGCTGCAGTGAGCCATGATTGTGCCATTGCACTCTAGTGTGGGTGATAGAATGAAATCTTGTCCCTAAAAAAAAAAAAAAAAAAGCAACAACAACTAGATTTTTGAAGGAAGTGGAGAGTGAGTTGTTCAGTCCAGAGTATATGAAGGAGAATAGGGAGAAGTTAGACTTTTCTACCCCTCGGATAATCTACCATCTCTCTCCTATCAATTCTACTCTCTAAATGCAATGGCTGGCTGGGCACAGTGGCTCACGCCTGTAATGCCAGCACTTTGGGAGGCTGAGGCAGGCAGATCACCTGAGGTCAGGAGTTTGAGATCAGCCTGGCCAACATGGTGAAACCCCATCTCTACTAAAAATACAAAAATTAGCTGGGCATGGTGGTGCAGGCCTGTAATCTTAGCTATTCAGGAGGCTGAGACAGGAGAATCACTTGAACTTGGGAGATGGAGGTTGCAGTGAGCCGAGATCATGCCACTGTACTCCAGCCCGGGTGATAGAATGACACTCTGTCTCAAAAAAATAAAAATAAAAATAAAAACAAATAAATAAGTGCAATGACAGGGACAGAGCTAATTTGTCCTCTGCTGTCAGTCTACATTGCCAGCTCATTCAGACCCTCATCATCTCTTCACCTCCCCTCTCAACTTCTCCTCCTGTTTCTGGCTTCTTCCCCTTCCAATTCATTTTGACACCACCATTAGGGTCCTTTTCCTGTTACAAGTTTTACTTTATCATTTTTCTGCATAGCATATCTCAGTGCTTACAATCATTTCAGGATAATCCCCAACGCTTAGAATGGCTTCTACTATCAGGCCCTTTGTGACCCAGCCCTTACCTACCTCCATAGCTCTGATTCCACTGCTCCTACCTTGTACCTTGCTTTAGATAAACCAAACTACAAATGCGCTGTGTTGTTCATGCCTTCAGTCCTTTGTCCATGCTATTCCCTCTCTCTGGAAAATGCTTGTGCATCCTGTCCTCTCAACAAACTTCTATTCATCTATTAAATGTGGACTCAAATGCCACCTCCCTCAACTTTCCCATATAGACTTAATCACTGCTATTACTTATTTATGTTGATATTGTTACTCATCACTCTGCTGCTGGAATGAGCTCTTCACAGTATGCTCCTCTGCCACATGCTGAGCAGCTTCAGAAGCAAGTTGATTCATTTTCACAGCTCCAGTCCTTAGCACAAGGCTTGGCTCATTATGGTGCGAAATGGAACAGACCACTGAGTCAGGCTAGGCCAGCGTACAGGGGTTCTCAGTGACTATCACCTGGGGAGCTATAAAATACCCCAGACCACAAACACTGGGGCTGAGTATTTTTTGTTTTGTTTTGTTTTTATGAAAGCTCTCTAGGAATTTATAATGTGAAGCCAAAGTTGAAATCTATTGGGGATACAAAGTGAAAGGATCTGAGAATCAGAAGACCTGAATTCTGAACACTGCTCCGGATTTATTTCACTATCTTAGGCAAGTCAGTTATTCCTCTGGCCTCATTTTCTCATCTGTAAATTGGGAGTTCTGAACCAGAAGATTGCTAAGGCCCTGTATTAGTTCGTCCTCATGCTGCTAATAAAGACATACCTGAGACTGAGTAATTTATAAAGGAAAGAGGTTTAATTGACTCATAGTTCCACAGGGCTAGGGAGGCCTCAGGAAACTTACAATCATGGTGTAAGGGGAGGCAAACACGTCTTTCTTCACATGGAGGCAGCAAGGAGAAGTGCTGAGCAAAATGGCACTTATAAAAGCCCCTTATAAAATCATCAGACCTTGTGAGAACTCACTCACTATTAGGAGAACAGCATGAGGGTAACTGCCCCCATGATTAAATTACCTCCCACTGGGTCTCTCTCATGACACCTGGGGATTATGGAAACTACAATTCAAGATGAGATTTTGGTGGTGACACAGCCAAACCATATCAGGCCAATTTCACATCATTGACACTTCTCCAAATGTCATTAAGCGTTGCTAGGTCAGAGTGAGATAGCAGGTGCCTGGCCATTGAGGCTTGGCTCTGCTCTTTACCTCTTTCCAGGTAGGGGACAATCACTGCTTGTCTTTTAGCCTTTCCTGTTCTTCCCTCGGCTCCTTCTCCTTTTGCCCTGTCTTTCCCACTGAGGTTGGGGATTTTCTCTAAGCCACCCTTGCCAGGAGGTAGGAGCACTTCTGGCAGCAAGCAGCCTCCGACTGATTGTTGGCTCAGGGTTTCACACTGCTATGCTGAAGAGGGATTGCCAAGAGCCACAAGCAGGGTCTGTTTCTTGTCCCTGAAGATAATTTCTTTCAGGAATGAATGGGTTGCACCTATTGCATTTTCTTTTCAAAATGTCATGCTGCATTTTTGAGAGTACATGTAGGAATATATAAAATGTTAACCGCAAAGAAAAATAAATATAAACAAGGCTTCCTTTGTACTTTGCTGACTGATCTGGAGGAGCGGGGTGCTGGGTGGGAGCCCTCACTGCTGTGAAGTTCAGGCTTCCTGGTTGGGCATCTGGAGATTCTCCAACACTTAGTCACTGAGAACAAGAGCCACCTCTTGCAGCCCTTGCAAACAGTTTCTGTCAGTGGCAATCCAATATGTCCTGGTCATAGGTGAGACTTTGTCTTATGGTAATGGGCAAAGACAGAGCCCATGAAGGCTCCATTTCCATTTGAAATAAATCATGTCAGCCTGTCCCCACAGTCAATATGAATTTGATATCTCACAAATTAAAGCAACTCTAACTTGAGCAGACACAATCCATTATCCTGCCATCTGTTGTCCTTGTTTCCAAACAGGGATAATGAAAAGATATGCATTTCTTGAAAGCTTGGCCCTTTGGGAGCAGAAGAAAACACACATTCTTTTAAAAGATGTTAAACTGGCTCTCTTAGATTAATGCCATGAAATCCAGCCTTGAGTCTTTATAGGCTGCAAATTGCTGACTTTTCTCATTTCTACTGTGTTGTATTCCCATGCTGATTAGGGAAAAGTAACAAAACTCCTTTTTCTTTCTCTGCCATTTTTGATTATCAGTTCCTAATCCCAGCTGTACATTAGAATTCTTGGAGGAGTTTTGGAAATACACGGATGCCAGGACTTCCCCTTCCTTCAAAGATTCTGATGTAATTGGTCTAGGATGGGGTCCAGGTTCCTATCGTTGTAGGACTTTTCCTTAGTTCAGCTAAGAGCTGGGTCCTTGTCACATGGCTGTGAAATAGGCTCACAGACACTTTAATGGATGAGAAAAATGGAATTTATTAGGCGAAAAGGAACCCGAGAACAGAGGACGCCTGGCTCTTCCCTCCTGCAAATGGTGTGAACTTCCCAAGGCTCCACCCTGTTCTCCCAGTGCACAGGTTGGTCGGAGTTGTGCCAGGGAGCCCTTCCCACCTGACAGTCTCATTATAATCTTTTCTTTTTCTTTTGAGATGGAACTCACTCTGTTGCCCACCCCGGAGCGCTGTGGCGCCATCTCAGTTCACTGCAGCCTCTGCCTCCCAGGTTCAAGTAATTCTCCTGTCTTGGCCTCCCGAGTAGCTGGGAATATAGGCACATGCCACCACACCTGGCTAAATTTTGTATTTTTAGTAGAGATGGGGTTTCACCATGTTGGCCAGGCTGGTCTCCAACTCCTGACCTCAGGTGACCCACCTGCCTCGGCCTCCCAAAGTACTGGGATTACAGGTGTGAGCCACCACTCCCGGCCCTCATTATAATCTTGAAAAGCTCACTAGGTGATTCTAATATGCAGTCAGGGTTGAAAACCACTGGACTCAGCATTATAGAGCATGGTCTGCCCTTATTTTATGAAAATAATTCACAGAAGTTGAATATGTTCTTATGAGTCTTTTTTTTTCCTTCAAATTTAGCATTTATGGCACTGTTGTGGATAGATACACGTGAGATAGCAAGATAAACATACCAGACCAGGCGAGGTGGGTCATAATAGACTCTGCGTCACTCCCCAGCTTAAGGTAACATAATCACTCCCCACTTCCTCAGCTAACAGCCAAGACCTTCCACGATTGGCTCCTGCCCCAATTTCTGGGCTCTCCTCCTGCCTCTCTGCTTCCTCAAGAACACTTGCTGCTCTTCTGCTGAATGCTTACGGTTCCCCAAACACCCAGCTCTGTGCCTAGAAACTTGTCTATTCTGGCCCTGCGCTTTTAAACCAGACCCACCCACCAAGTGGCTGCCACCAATAAACAGGAGGCTCCATCTCCTGCAGCCCACCTCTTTGTTCCTGCTCTACCTGCTTCTGATCCTTTGACTCTGTTGCCATCTGACCTGGATTTGTCCATGTTGACCTCCCAGCTCTCTAAAGGGCTTGACTGGCACTCCTCTCTGGCTCTCCTGACTCCTATTCAGCCTGGCTTTAAGGCTCCTGGCCAGCTTGCTTTGGAGGGCCCCATTTTGGCTCCTGGTGAGCAGGGGTTCAACAGCTCTTGCTTTTCTCTTTCATCTGAAGTGCCCTTTCCTCACTTCTCAGCCAAAGGAGCTTCTCAAGACTTAGTTTAAAAGCCACGTCCTCAAAGATATCCTTTTCAATGTTCCCAGGAAGAATTAGCCACTCCTTTCTTGGGGCTGTCCTGGTACTCTGTGCACACATGGAACGCTGCCCTTATCACATCACTGGTTTACATGTCTGCCTCCTCCTTGGGGCCAGGAACTTATCTTAATAGACCTGTTGCTGTGCCATGCACTCAGTGAGTGCTTCCTAAATGTTTGTGCAATGAACAAAAGCTTGCTAACTTCTGTCTCGGTTACATTCTGGCTTCCATATGTTGGTTGTCTAGGGGACGCTAACCACAGATTGCTCCATTAGTAACAGAATAAAATTTAGAAATGTGCGAGTCTTAACAAGGCCATTGTTCCTCCTTCCTGGGCTGGGTCATTCAAGCCTCTTAGATGTATTTATGGCTTTATTGCTCATGGGTACCTTATTATTTTGTTTTATTTATTTATTTATTTTTTGAGACAGAGTTTCGCTCTGTCACCCAGGCTGGAGTGCAATGGCGGGATCTCAGCTCACTGTAAGCTCTGCCTCCTGGGTTCACACCATTCTCCTGCCTCAGCCTCCCCAGCAGCTGGGACTACAGGCGCACGCCGCCACGCCCGGCTAATTTTTGTATTTTTAGTAGAGACGGGGTTTCACCATGTTAGCCAGGATGGTCTCGATCTCCTGACCTTGTGATCCACCTGCCTCGGCCTCCCAAAGTGCTGGGAGGTGCCCAGCCACCTTATTATTTTATATGCTGCACACTTTGACATTCCTGCTCAACATTGCTTTACCTTAGGAATTAGTCCACCTTTTTAGAGTTGCACAGTATCTGAGTGGGATTCCCAGATGATAATTACCATGAGTCCCTCAGCAACGTGTTAATAATTATAGACAGGAAGAAGCTTAGCAATGTTTAATACATGTATCCTTAAAACCCAATATGTAATGCTTACAGATGAATAATGCAACCCTTGTTCTTGTAGTTAATTTCAGCTTTTCCTTTTTATTACTTACCTCACTAGAGGCCGACCTGTGAAAACACAGAGATCTGTGTAAGGACAGATTCGTTGACCTTATCCAAGAGTTGTTTTTTCCGGCAACCCCAGGAAGAGCTCATTATAGTTTTGCTTGTGGCCTTGTCCCACAGCATAGCCTCTGATGACAGCTCTGAGCCATCGTCAGGCTCTAGTGTATACTATAAAAAGTCATGAGAGGTACAAGACATATACAAAAGACCCAGGCCTCCACTTGAGATGCAATACTCAGACACCAGAAAAGCACAAAATATGTCTAGTGTTACCTTGTAACGGACAATGACTTGATGGTATTCAGGAAGAAGGACTAACTTTGGCTTAGAGATTGGGATAATTGTCATCTTTTCAATAGCAGCCATGACAATGCCATGTAGGAAAAAAACATCAAAGATAGTTTTTAATTTTATAGGCATAATTGTATTTATTTTCTATAGCCAAGCATTAAAAAAAATTTTTCATAGGCAAGGCAAACAAGGTTAAGCATTTTGACCAAGATCACAAGAAAGAGGGACTTTGCAGGTAGGCTTCTGGATTTAAAATCCAATATTTTACATGCAGTGTTGAATTCTGTTTCCCATGAAGTGGCTGAAAGTGCCAGTTGGAGTGTTGTGGGCAAGGTCATGGATTTTGTACCCAGTGACTCACTTAGCTACAAGAGGAAAAGGACTGTACATTTCATCTTCATCCTTACCAGGACGCATGGCTTCCTAAATATACTTGTTGGTGTTTCAGACAATCACACTTTATTGAACATTACCTTTATGCCAGGCTCTGTGCTTCATGCTGGAAATGTAGTCTTGTTCTCAAGAAGAGCAGAATTTAATAACAAAGACGTACAAGCAAATACACTGTAATAAGGACTCTGATAGAGGGAAACATGGGCATGAATGGAGCCAGGGGAAGTTTGTCTAACTCGAAATGGAGGTTGGGGTCAGCAAAAGTTTCTGGGAATCCCCTGATCACAAACATCATGAAAACTGGTTAGGCTAGTTGGAGCTAGCCAGAGGAGGGGCTTTCCAGGAAGAGGGGACAGTGCTGGCAGTCATGCATTGTAGTAAAAGAGCATGAGATATCTGGGAAATAGCAAGTGATCTAGCATGGTGAGATTTTTTAAGGAGACACTGCAAGGTAGGAGAGGCAGGCAGGGTCCAAATTGAAAGTAGTCTTGGGGCCCACTCTAGGGGAGTTTAACTTTATCTTCACTGTTTTAACAAGACATGAAGGGTCTTAGACTGGGGTGGGAGTGTATGTTTCATGAAGATCCATTGCAAAGTCATATGGAAGAGGAACAGGTGGGAAACATCTGTTCCTAGAGGCAGAGCCTTGGATTCCCTGGGGAATGGCAGGAAGGGGAAGATGGCAGAAAACAGCAGAGGACATCACTGAAGACCAAGTCTCTCCAGTGTCATTAAAGGCCTTTTGTGTCCCAGGTGCCCTGCTAAGTGCTCTTCATGCCTTGCCCCAAATTATCCTCACACCAACACCAGGAAGTGACTATCAGTTATCTTCATTTATAGAGAGTAAAGCCGAGGCTGTGTGTCATACACCTATAACTGTTGGAGCAGGGATTTGAAATGATTCCTAAATTAACTCCAGAACCTGTGAAGTTAACCTCTTTGTTATATTGCCTTTTGTTGAGGATTGGCCTCATCCAGAATACAGAAAAAAGCCTTTTTCTAAGACATAGGGACTCTTCAGATTGGGCAGCTCAATTTTTTTTTTTTTTTTAGTTACATAGTAATAGAGAAGGGATCCTTTGTATTGCAAGCCAATACTTGGTAAGGATTCCAGAAGTGGCTTGTGGAAAACAGACTGTAGCCTTCATCTTTGGACATAGCTGGGACACAACAGGGGAATTCTTGTTTTGCTAGACGGGGCTGGGATTGGTGGAACTGAGAACCAAGATGAGGTGATAAATCTCACCTATTCTGGCCCTTTGCAGCAGTTCCCTTCTTTTGGGACTGTCATGTCATGCTGTACCTTCGCCCCCATCAAGGGACTGCAGTAGAAGCAGTCGTATTACAAGGTGGACCAATGGTTCCTTCTGAGGATTTAGGATGGCTGACTAGAGGAGAGCGGGGATGGAGGTCCTCTCTCCGGTGGATGAAGCTGCAAGATGAAATAGCCAGGAGTTAGGCTGGGCGTGGTGGCTTACGCCTGTAATCTCGGCACCTTGGGAAACCGAGGTGAGTGGATCACGAGGTCAGGAGATCGAGACCAGCCTGGCCAACATGGTGAAACCCTGTCTCTACTAAAAATACAAAAATTAGCTGGGCGTGGTGGCAGGCGCCTGTAGTCCCAGCTACTCAGGAGGCTGAGGCAGGAGAATCGGTTGAACCTGGGAGGCAGAGGTTGCAGTGAGCCAAGATCATGCCACTGCACTCCAGCCTGGGCAACAGAGTGAGACTCCATCTCAAAAAAAAAAAAAAAAAAAAGAAAGAAAGAAAAGAAAAAGAAAAAAAAGAAATAGCCAGGAGCTGTTGGTGGCCAGGTTTTCAACTGTGAAGAGAAAGCTGGACTTTAGAGATGAGTAGGAACTTGACCTCCTGTAGGAAGAAGCAGAGACTGTCAAAGATGTAGCTCCTGGTTTTAGCCGTTTGTGAGGTTCAGCTGCATCCAAGCCTTTTTAAGAACTGAATTATTTGATTCTTCCTTGAATCTTAGATATGTTCCTAGTATTGCCAGTGATGACTCAGCCTGTAATTTCAGCACTTTGGGAGGCTGAGGCGGGCAGATCACCTGAGGTCAAGAGTTTGAGACCAGCCTGGCCAACATGGTGTAACCCTGTCTCTACTAAAAAAAAATACAAAAATTAGCTGGGTGTGGTGGTGGGCACCTGTAATCCCAGCTACTCGGAAGTCTGAAGGGGGAGAATCGCTTGAACCTGGGAGGTGGAGGTTGCAGTGAGCTGAGATCATGCCACTGCACTCCAGCCTGGGTGACAGAGTGAGACTCCATCTGAAAAAAATAAATGTTTCTAGATCCATCTAATGTAATCTTTTTATTTGCTCTCAGCAAAAGCAAGTGTTTGTGCCAGGTCTATTTGCAGCTGTTTTTCAAAAGGTGTGTCTACCTTAGGTAACTCATGAATCTATGTAGCCTGACTGGCAAAATGAATTGGCCACTTCTGGTTCTCTGTGTTGTACTTGGATATCTCTGAATGAGGTGAGATTCTAGGGAGGGCCTGGTAATCACTTTTTCTAGTCATAACAACTGACTTATCTTTCGTTTTTGTTCAACCCTCCTCCATGAGGGAAACCAGAACTTGTCTAGTAGGAGAGTTGGAGGGGCCTCACTGATGCTGATAGGCTGGGGTGTGGTTACAAGGGAGCTTCAGGGCTGGTACCAGCCCACTGCTAACAGTCAAATGCAAGGACACAGAATTAGATCATACTCAACCAGGGCTGGGGAACAAGACACAAAGCCCAAAGGGTTTCAAGCCAGCTAGACACCAAAATGGAGCAAGGAGTCAGAGCCCAGTGGAAACAAAGTAGATAATCTAAGAAAGCGGTTGTCAATGGGATGGGCATGCCCAAGACTCACTTGTGTTGGCCTCTGACCTGTGTGTGTAGTGGGTCTATTTAGAGTAAACACTAGCCCCAGGTGGACAATTCCAGCAACCACTCAAGGATTAGGTAACCTGATGTGCAATGAACCATAGGTTTGGGGGTGGACCTGGTGTATGTACACAGAGGAGGCGAAGAGGAGGGCAGCAGATTAAGCAAGCACATTCTTACACAGATTCCCAGCCCAAGGAAGCCCTCTTCTCCTTTTTTTGGCCATGGAAACCACATAGCCATGAAATGGAACACGACTCACCAGTATACCACTCCAATTTATGTTAAAGCAACAGATAGGGAATTTCATACAACATCTTTATTTATCCAAACATTTGGCTAATATGGGTGACAATAACAAGCATTATCTGGGCACTCTGTGGAGGCTCGCCTTGACACAAATAGACCCAAAGCATGATTTTGTTGCCCCAAAGCATGATTTTTGTTCTAATAGCTGTCTGGTACTCACTAATCAAGGCAGTTGAATAAACAGTGCTTCTTTCTGACACTGTATCAGGCATGGTGTCTGGTGTCTGTCTTTTCTCACAAAGACATTTTTTTCCTAAGTAAGTATAGTATAAAGACGATTATTGAATCAACAAGCCCAGAGGCTTCACACTGCTTTCTTGCAGAGGACCAAGTGGAGAAGGAGGCAGCAGGTTGACCCAAACAGTGATCAGAATCATGCTGGGGGTTGGGAGAAATGGGTTTGACCATCAAAGGAAGGTCAAAGTGAACTAGTAGGAGGTGGAGGAGGAACTTGCCTAGCAAGCTCTCACTTCCCATCTGGGAAGCTGAATCCTGCAGCCCAAAGCTGAGGTCTCTTTGTTTTACCCTTGGCTGTAGAGCTAGCTATTTGATAAGTTGAATCTGAGAGGTTAGACCCTATTTGGAAGGCAAGGTTTTTGCATTGCCTAGATATTGAAAGATATCCCTTTGTTTTTACGGGAATGAACAATGGATAATGCAATAGAGGCCATGGCCAACTGCTTCCCTGTCAGCTATGGGGAAACGTGGGTGGTGAGTGATTCAACAGAAGCCCACTGCTCTCCTCCTTTCTTCCAAAAGCAGGATGTGGCACAGGTAGCAAGAAAAAATTCTTGATCTCATCAAGAATTGGCAACAGTGGCTGGGTGTGATGGCTCACGCTTATAACCCCAGGACTTTGGGAGGCCGAGGTGGGCAGATTACCTGAGGTCAGGAGTTCCAGACCAGCCTGGCCAACATGGTGAAACACCATCTCTACTAAAAATACAAAAATTAGTTGGGCGCCGTGGCCGACGCCTGTAATCCCAGCTACTCAGGAGGCTGAGGCAGGAGAATCGGTTGAACCTGGGAGGCAGAGGTTGCAGTGAGCCAAGATCATTCCACTGCACTCCAGCCTAGGCGACGGAGTGAGACTCCATCTCAAAAAAAAAAAAAAAAAAAAATTAATTAAACCCAAGCCCATGGGCTACACATCCCCACCAGCGTGGTGGCAGGACCTCAACTCCCCTTTCTAGCCTCCCTTCCATCTAGTATATTTCCATGGGTGCTTTGGTGAGGTCTCAGTCATAGGACCTCATCCCTCTGGGTCACTGCCTGTCTTAGTTCACTGTGCTGCTGCTTCAGCAGAATACCACAGTATAACTTAAAAGAAAAGAGATTTATTCCGTTTATAGTTCTGGAGGCTGGGCAATCCAAGAGCATGCCACTGACAATAGGTGAGGGTCATCCCATGGTGGAAGGGTGAAGGCAGAAGTGAGCACCGAAGACCAACAGGCACCAGGAGCCAGACTTGCTTTGTAACAACCCACTCTTTTAATAATGATGTTTATCCATTCGTGAGGGCTTTGCTCTCATGACCCAGTCACCTCTTACTAGGTCCCACCTCCCAACACTGTTGCACTGGGGATTAAGTTTTTAACACATGAAATTTTGGGAGACACATGCAAACCATAGCCCTGCCCATGCTGCGGTGAACCTCTCTGCAGTTCTGGGGATGCCACAACTACCCTGGCCCTAGAGGATGCCAGTGTCTGGAACCATGCCAGCCCAAAGGGTGGCCACAGACTTGTTCTTAATTCTACTTCACTGAAGGCTCTAGGAAAACCGGAAAGAAAAATAGAGAATCTTCTGCCTGGCTTCTGGATGTGGCTGTTCTCAGAGCCCACAGGCATAGGTCTGTTCCCGTGTTTCTCATGGGAGCTTCCTTATCAAACGGCAAGGGCACCTTCCGGAGCTTTCTGGTCAGAGTCAGCTTCTCTTACCACACTCGCAATGCCATCTAGGTGCACAACTCTAGTGGGCAGTGTTTTCATAAAATACAAATGAATGACACCCCCGGAGTTGTCCAGTAGAGTATCCCTGAGTGTACCTACTTCACAGACTTCTCAGGACACAGGGTCTGGAGAGGAAGCCCAGAAAGCCCAAGAATTCTGTTCTTGCCTTTCCCCTGTCCAAGGCCCTCCTTGAAGGCGCTCATTGGATATTTTAGCTTTAGCCTCTTCCCAGTATGCCTGACATTGGGGTGAGCTTGCCCCTCACCCACAGAATGGGGTGCCCTGTGGGCCCCAGAATTGAGTACATATACAGTCCATGACTAACTTTGATTACACCACCATGTGTTCACGAGTCTGTCTCTCCTACTGTGTGCCCCCTAAGGGCAGGGACTGGGTCTTAATTCATCTTTGTATTTCTAAAACACAGCAATATTAGTCACTGGTGAGTAGTTGGTGAATGGATGACTAAGACTCAATAATGGCATTAGCTTTAAAAGGCATCAGCAGGTGATTTCTGAAAACTTGCCAGATCCCCATGTCTGAGTTCTCCTTTCATCTCCTCCTTGACACCCCTAAGAATCCTTGCCATGGCCCCCTTCCAATCCATCTCACCACCTCCTCACCTGGGCCAGGAATGGCCTAGCCCAGTGTTTTTTTAATTCTTGGCTGCATATTAGAATCACATGGGGAGCTTAAAAAATATACTGATGCCTAGATCTCGCTCCAGACCAACTAAACCCAGTGTGCAGCTGAGGTTGAGAACCTCCACGCCCAGGCCACCAGAAAGTTCCACATCACATGCTCTGAGGCAGCAGGCTCTTTGAAAGCATGGGTTGGTATTCACAGCACTTGGCATTCATAGTATACATGGAAAGTCTAGAGAGAAATAAAAAAAAAAACAAAGAAAACAGGAGGGGAATTAAAAACAGAAAACAACAACAACAGAAAAAACACCTTTATGCCCTGGAAAAGAGCCTGCCCTTTTGTAATGCCCTGGGCAGCTGGATTAGGAATATCTACTGTGAGGTACTAGATGTACTTCTGCCCTGAGACTTTGGTCCTGCAATCCGCTGTTGCCCAGTCTTCCATGGGACTTTCAGGCTTTTACTGTGCTCAGCATGTGATCAGCTTGCTGAGGCTCTAACACCTACTGTACTCACTGCAGCCTACTGTTCACTTGCCGCTCAGTGAAGCCCAGGCTGGCCATCATCCTTGCCGAACCCCGGTGACCTCTAGTTTAATTGGCTTTGGTGGCCTCCCAGGAGGTCAACTTGAGATGGTCAGTTGATTACCCAAGGGCCTGCACCCGCCTGGGAGGGCAGCTGGATAACTGCATAATGCTCAGGGCTACAAGGCCATGCCCCTAGGCTGGGCCAGAGCACATAGAGAAACTTAATTTTGACTTTTTAGCTGCCACTGCGGCTATGAGTCTCTGGAGCAGTTTTTACTTAAACATGTACCATTAACCTTGCCCTCATGGCTGTCTTTTCCCCAGCTTCCTTCTTCCAGGGGGCCAGAGACTTAATTAAAGACCCTTTACCTTTCTTTACACTTTTGGTCATTTTAATGGGAATGCTTGAATTGGGTTCTGTCCAGAGAAGCCAAGTCAAAAAGCAGTTACCTATTATCTCTCAGGATCATAGAGTGTCAGTCAGAGAGGGAATCTGAGACATCACCCATCACAGAGGTTCTCAAGCCTGGCAGTAGAGTAGAACCATCTGGGGAGTTTGAAAAGGACTGGTGGCTAGGCCTGACTAATTCAATAGCATCTCTAGAGGTGGGGCTCAGGCACCGGTGTTTGCAAAGCCTCCTTGTGATGCTAATGAATAGTCATGGTTGATAACCATTCACTATTCAAAATTCCTTTATTTTTCATATGAGGAAAATAGGACTGAAGTGCTTGGGGGCAATTCTGAGCTGCTAGCCCTGCTTGGATGTCCAGGTAATCTGGAAGCAGAACAGTAACCCGTGAAGTTCTGTTCTTATCTGCCAGTTAGATCTCTCTGGAGACTACTAGCCTGCTCTCTCGCCTTCTTTCCACTGTTTACATTTTTTTTTTCTTTTTTTTTGAGACGGAGTCTCGCTCTGTCGCCCAGGCTGGAGTGCAGTGGCGCAATCTCGGCTCACTGCAAGCTCCGCCTCCCGGGTTCACGCCATTCTCCTGCCTCAGCCTCTCCGAGTAGCTGGGACTACAGGCGCCCGCCACTACGCCTGGCTAATTTGTTTTTTTTTTTTTTTTGGATTTTTAGTAGAGACGGGGTTTCACCGTGGTCTCGATCTCCTGACCTCGTGATCTGCCCGCCTCGGCCTCCCAAAGTGCTGGGATTACAAGCGTGAGCCACCGCGCCTGGCCACACTGGCCACATTGTTTACATTTCTGAGTCAGAAATCTGAGAGGGTCAGCCAGATGTGGCGGCTCACGCCTGTAATCTTAGCACTTTGGGAGCCCGAGTCCAGTGGATCTCTATAGGTCAGGAGTTCGAGACCAGCCTGGCCAACATAGTGAAACCCCATCTCTACTACAATACAAAAATTAGCTGGGCGTGGTGGTGGGCACCTGTAGTCCCAGTTACTCAGGAGGCTGAGGCAGGATAATTGGTTGAACCTGGCAGGCAGAGGCTATAGTGAGCTGATATTGTGCTGTTGCACTCTAGCCTGGGAGACAGAATGAGACTCTGTCTCAAAAAAAAAAAAAAAAAAAAAAGGAAATCTCTGAGGTTCTAGAATCTCTCTTCTTTCTAAAACCACAACCCCCCCTTTTTTTTTGAGATAGAGTCTCACTCTGTTGCCCAGGCTGGAGTGCAGTGGCACAAACTCGGCTCACTGCAACCTCCGCCTCCCAGGTTCAAGTGATTCTCCTGCCTCAGCCTCCTGAGTAGCTGGAATTACAGGCGCCTGCCACCATGCCTGGCTAATTTTTGTATTTTTAGTAGAGATGGGGTTTCACCATGCTGGCCAGGCTGGTTTTGAACTCCTAACCTCAGGCAATCTGCCTGCCTTGGCCTCCCAAAGTGCTGGGATTATAGGCATGAGGTTTTAGCCCCCAGCCTAAAACCCTAAACTCTTAATATACTCATTCAATAGATGTGCCAGTCAAAGTGCACCTTGCCTTGGGTCACCCAGCAAGTGTCTTTGTCCAGGGTTCCATTTTCAGTCCCCCATGGCCACAATCTGCTGAACTTGGGCTCTCAATAGGGGGTGCCAGGAGCATGGTTCATCTTCAGTCCTATTTCAAAGCTGGAAGTTAGGACACTTTGAATACTTAACTGAGGGGGAAGCTAGACGTTTTGGGTTTTTTTTTTGGCCCTCTTTTCATTTTGTAGGTGCTAAGTCATTATGACAACACAGTGGGGCTGAAGCTGCAGGTGAGGAAGAGGTAACCACGCTGTGTGACAAGCAAAGGATCTAGCGTGGAAAAATTATAGGAGACATGCGCTCACTCTCACGGTGGTGCAAGAGCCTCCATGCATGTTACGCTGTCGGCTCCTCATCTGCCTCACCCTAGACCCAGCTCTAAGGCAGGAAGAGGGAGGGCAGGGGAAGGGGAAAAATTCCATCCTAGCTGCGGGGCTAAATCTAGAATTTATTCCAAGTTAAATATAGATGGAATGCTAGTATGCCAGTCTTAGCTTGCCTTAGGCAGCGAGTCCGGCTCGAAGACCAATGACCTTGCAAGCGGAGAAGGCCATCGCCGAGAGCCCCCCATGGACGCCGACGCTGAGGAATGTTCAGCCTTTCTCCCTCCCACTGTAGCTCCCTGCTTCACCGGCCTAACGGAGCCTCTGAGCGAAGGTGGCCCCTACGGAGGCACAGTACAGCGACTCCTCAGAAGGGGCAAGTCTAAATGTTTCTTTTTCTTTTTTTTTTACTTGAGACCTTGCTTCATAAGTCCTGAGGCTTCGCATCGCTCCTAGAGTACAGGGCAGGAAGTGTGACTTCAGAGCAAGGGAAAGTAAGTCTCTCTTCTTCTTTGTGGAAATGTTCAACTTCATGGTCCACTCTGCCCCAGAGTTCATAATTAGAGCTTTATACCCTTTGCCTAATGTGAACTGCAAATTCCTTGGGGAGTTAGCGTACATTGAACCATATTAGTTGTTATTGAGAGCTGGAATGCCTGCCCCAACTCTGTATGAAACAACCAATCTCACACCCCTGCGGGTGCGGCTTCCGTCCCTTCACTGCTGAGATGCGTGTTAGGCGCCCCTGACCCGAGGCAAAGCTCTTTTCACCATCTGCATCTGATAATCAATTATCATGTGTTATCCTGTAACTTCACTGTATTGTTTCATTAAAATGTATTAATGTTCAGTGCAACACGCAATCCTGGACTAAAGAACATTAGTGGAAAAACTGGTGCCATCCGAATAAAAGTCTGTAGTTAATAGCATTGTAACAACATTGATTGCTTTTTCTTTTTTTTTTTTTTTTTTTTTTGAGACGGAGTCTCGCTTTGTCCCCAGGCTGGAGTGCAATGGTGTGATCTTGGCTCACTGCAACCTCTGCCTTCCGGGTCCTAGTGATTCTCCTGCCTCAGCCTCCTGAGTAGCCGGGATTACAGATGCCCGCCACCACATCCAGCTAATTTGTGTATTTTTAGTAGAGACGGGGTTTCAATATATTGGCCTAGCTGGTCTCGAACTCCTGACCTCAGGTGATCCACCCACCTCGGCCTCCCAAAATGCTGGGATTACAGGCGTTAGCCACTGTACCCAGCTAACAACATTGATTTCTTAGTTTAGACAAATGTACCCTGGTTGAATAAGATGTTAACATTAGGAGAGGCTGGGGGGCAACTATATGGGAGCTCATTGAGCTATCTCTGCAACTTTTTTATAAATTTAAAATTATTCCAGGCCTGACATGGGGGCTCACGCCTGTAATCCCAGCACTTTGGGAGGCCAAGGCTTGCAGATTGCTTGAGGCCAGGAGTTTGAGACCAGCCTGGGCAACATGGTGAAACCTCATCCCTACTAAAACTACAAAAATTAGCGGGGCATCATGGCTCATGCCTGTAATCCCAGCTACTCCGAAGGCTGAGGCAAGAGAATCGCTTGAGCCCAGAAGGCAGATGTTGCAGTGAGCCGAGATCGCACCACTTCACTCTAGCCTTTTAAAATGCACTTTTATAAATATCTTTGACAAAATGCCTTTAAAATGTCTTTTCTGGTGTGCATACGTGCGTGCGTGTGTGTGTGTGTGTGTTTGAGTTTCCTTCAGATAACTGAGAGCTTGTTTTCACATGAAGCAAAAATCTGCTCATGCATATTGTTTGGGAAAGTCTTGTTTTCTTGGAGGTCTGGAGGCTCTAAAAAATACCTACGGCTTCCTTCTATTCATTTTATATATTTTGGTCCAAAGATTTCATAATTCCGTCCCCACCCTGGCTATTCCCTAGGGTTATGAGAGAAAAAGAAAAATATTTTGTAAAGAGCAGGGATTGTACTCTTTTCTTGGCATGTTCCCCTACAAAGCATTGTGTATACTTAAGCCTCTGTATAAATAAATGACACAAATATAGATGTTATGGGGGAGGGTTTATCTTGCCTGATGGCTTTCTAGGGCCCAATGCAACTGTTTTGTTCACGTGTTTATGAATTGAGGCTAGCTTGGGCTTTGAATTAGGACCAAGAAGAGATGTAAACACCCACCATATTGATTGTCACACATGACCCTTTTTTGGAATTTGAGGAAGAAGATGATGAAAAGGGAAGGGGAAAAGAAGAAAAACTGGTGGCCAGGCAGTGTGGCTCATGCCTGTAATCCCAGCACTTTGGGAGGCCGAGGTGGGTGAATTACTTGAGGTCAGGAGTTTGAGACCAGCCTGACCAACATGGTGAAACCCCGTCTCCATTAAAAATACAAAAATTAGCTCGACGTGGTGGCGGGTGCCTGTAATCCCAGCTACTCAGGAAGCTGAGGCAGGAGAATCGCTTGAACCCAGCAGGCGGAGGTTGCCGTGAGACAAGATCACGCCATTGCACCCCAGCCTGTGGAACAGAGCGAAACTCTGTCTCCAGAAAAAAAAAAAAAGAAAAAATAGAAGAGGGAGGGTGGGCACTGTGCCTCATGTCTGTAACTCCAGCACTTTGGGAGGCCCTGGTGGGGGGATGCTTGAGCCCAGGAGTTTGAGACCAGCCTGGGCAACATAGCGAGACCTTGTCTTAATTAAAAAAAAAAAAAAAAAAAAATAGAAGAAGGAGATAGGGTTGCAAGAGCCCTAAAAAAGGTGAAGGCTCAATCTAAAGTGCATCCAGTTTCTTGGGGATCCTGTTGAAATGCAGATTTGGATTCAGTAGGCCTGCAGGGGCTGGGATTCTTCCGGTCAAACCAGCTCCCAGTGAGGCTGCTGCTCCAGGGACCTCACTGGAGAAGTAAGGCCCGGCAGAGACTGTACCTTCAAAGCAGTAGTGCAATGGCACTCTCTGTCACTGCTACTACTCTTGACTTCTGGTTTTTTCTAGCACCTCCCAGATCACTATTACTGCCTGGATCACTGCCAGTGCTTTTTTTTTTTGTACATGATGTCAAAAATGCTAAAGCTTTACAAAGCTTCCCTCAACATTGCATAGGGGAAATCTTCTCTTCCAAAGTCTCTCAGGTAGCTTCTTTTTCCCTTCTACCATGACTTTTTATTTCTTGATCTAATTTCCAGTCCTTTCTTAGTTTGAATCACTCATTCACTCAATTCTCTGTCCTCCTCTTTCTATCCAAACTAGTTTTACTTCTCTAGAGATTTTTTGTTTTTGGAGATGGGGGGTGATCTCGCTATGTTGCCCAGCTGGTCTTGAACTTCTGAGCTCAAGGAATCCTCCCTCCTCAGCCTCCCAAGCAGCTGGGACTGCAGGTGTGCTCCATCATTCCTGGCTAATCTAGAGATTTTAATGCACAGTCTGCACCAAGAATAGTTTACACCTTTTCTTTTTGGTCCCACTTGGGAACGAAATTAGCATCTCTTAATAGTGGCTGAAATTAGAGTAGACTCAGTGTTTAGCTTTCGTTCATCTCCCAGGCCACTTCTTTATGAAGTAACCTCCATCGCAATGCATAGTTTCTAGAAAGTCTGAAGAAGCACTGATGTTTTCCCTCGAATGCGGTTTCTATGTCACCGTGGTAAACAAGAATTTTCAGGATTGCAGTCAAGGACAGCCTTTCAAATTCTCTTTGGATGAAACTGATCCCCAAGGCTGCCCAACCTCTCTATAACTAAGAAGTCTTACAAGGCCAAATATTTGATGCACTGGCCTGAAAACAATGATTTGGATGTCAATCACTGACGACACATCATAATGCTTACCACCACCCTTCCAAACCCACTCCCGACCAGTAAACAGTGATTATGCTGACAGAGCTGAAACAAACCTTTACATCCGTGAGTATCCATTTAACTCCCGAAACCTTAAAGCTTGGCTTGGTGATCATCTCATTCGATTTTTCTGCAGGGTGCCAATACCAAAATGATACAGTATTATTTAAAAGTGGCTTATGTACCATTCTATCAAATGAAACTGTCTATGAACTGGTATATGCGCAAATTTATGTTGTAATGGTAAATGATACTTATCATGAAGAGCCTGGAGCACTCGCTTAAGTGCCTTCTGAATCATGCAAGAAAGCTGCAATATTTGTATAATATTTTATGGTGTTAAATATATTTGAAGTTAATTCTTGGGAAATTGGCCATCTATGCCTAATAATACCTTAAACCGGCAGATTTATTTTCAGCTTATTCCGCATTTTCAGCAAGAACATTTTATAAACCATATTTTAAAACTGAAGGAATTGAGATGAAGTGACTTGCCCAAAGTCCATAGGTGGTAGTAAGTGGAAAATCAGGACAAGAACCCAAGCCTTCTGTTTTCTTTTATATGGTTCTTTCCTTGATTAACCAGAGCATCCATTCCTCTTAATAATCACTAATAGATAAAGTTAACTGAGTGTAATCCTGGGTCTAAAGTGTGACAATAAACTAAGGAGAAAAATTTGGTTTTACCTCCATCTACATCCTGACAGAATTTTCTTTTTCTTTTATCTTTTTTGAGATGGAATCTTGCTTTGTTGCCCAGGCTGGAGTGCAATGGCACCATCTCGGCTCACTGCAGCCTCCACCTCTCAGATTCAAGAGATTCTCCCACCTCAGCCTCCCAAGTAGCTGGGATTACAGGCATCCGCCATCACACCTGGCTAATTTTTGTATTTTTGGTAGAGACAGCATTTCACCGTGTTTGCCAGGCTGGTCTCGAACTCCTGACCTCAGGTGATCTGCCCGCCTCAGCCACCCACAGCACTGGGATTACAGAAGTGAGCCACCATGCCCGGCCTCCTTTTTTTTTTTTTTTTTTTTGAGACAGAGTCTCACTTCTGTCGCCCAGGCTGGATGGAGTGCAGTAGTGTGATCTCGGCTCACTGCAACCTCTGCCTCCCAGGTTCAAGCGATTCTCATGCCTCAACCTCCTGAGTAGCTGGGACTACAGGCACCCGCCACCACGCCTGTCTAATTTTTGTATTTTTAGTAGAGACGGGGTTTCACCATGTTGGCCAGGCTAGTCTTGAACTTCTGGCCTCAAGTGATCTGCCAACCTCAACCTCCCAAACTGTTGGGATTATAGGCATGAGCCACTGCGCCCAGCCCAGTATATCCATATCCAAAATTCACATGGAAGTTGTCTTTTAATTTGTCTGGGGACGATATACACTTATAACTTTATTTTTCTTCTCACACTTTTTATGAGTCAACCAAGAAAAAGAAAATGACTTGTTACCTTGGAATCACAGCCAATTTAAATCCAATTTGATTCAACAAACATCAGTTAAGTATCTATGTGGCATGCACGGTGCTGGGCTTTGGAAATAGAGTGGCTGATAAGACATGGTCCTCTCCACTTGGAGGGATTTACAGAGTTGTTAAATAGGTGCTGAGGCTACTGTAGTGGCCCAAGAGGGAATGGTCAACTGGGAGATGAGTTACTGGGGAGGGAGCAGCTAATTTTTGAGGATGAGCGGGCAATTCCAAGGCATATGGGCACATAGAACATGTGATTATTCCAGAGGGAGAAAAGCTGACATGTGGTCACACCGCTGGGTCAACCAAGCTGCCAATAGTCTGGAGGCCCGAAGGTGAGAGTCTGGAGGTCATGTGAAGAGACCTAGGTCAGGCACTATGGCACACATCTTTAATTCCAGCACTGTGGGAGGCTGAGACGGGAGGATCTCTTGAGCCCCTGAGACTAGCCTGGGCAACATAGTGAGATCCCCATCCCTACAAAAATTTAAAAAATTAGCCAGGTGAGTACCTGTAGTCCCAGCTACTTGGGAGGTTGAGAAAGGAGGATTGCTTGAGCCTGAGAGGTGGAGGTTGCAGTGAGCCAGCCATGATTGTGCCACTGCACTGCAGCCTGGATGACAGAGTGAGACCTTGTCTCGAAAAAAATAAAACAAAAAAAAAAAATTAAAAAAAGAGAGAGATAGGGCTGAGCCAAACCCTGTGTGTCACGTTAATGGGCAGTGGAAATTGAAGTTTCCCCATTGACAAGGGGAAACCAAAGAAGAATTTTAAGTAGGAGAGTAACTGTGGCAATTCCAGCTTTTGGCCCACATGAAGTTCCCTCCTCTTCTTCTCTCACTGGTCACTCTTGCCCTCTGACAGGATATACCTTCTGCTCTCCACATTTATAACCAGCCAGCTCTAGCAAAACCCCTGATGGCCATTTTACTCAGAGGCCCTGCATCCTCCCATTATAGAGACTGTAGGATTTTCGGTCCCAAAACATGTTACCCACTCAATGACCTGTTTTATTTGCCAGACTTGACCTAAATGGTTAATCATATTTCTTAATAGTTGATATGGTTTGGCTCTGTGTCCTCACCTGAATGTTGTTGAAATGTAATTTGCAATGTTGGGGAAGAGACCCGATAGGAGATGATTAGATTGTGGGGGTGGATTTGCCCCTTCCTGCTCTCATGAATGTGAGTTTTCGTGAGATCTGGGTGTTTAGGTCTTATTGTTTAAAAGTGTGTAACCCTTCCCAATTGGCTGTCTCTCCCTTTCTCCTTTCCAGCCATGAGAAGACATGCCTTGCTTCTCCTCTTCACCTTCTGCCATGATTGTAAGTTTCCTGAGGCTTCCCCGGCTATGCAGAACTGTGAGTCGATTAAACCTATTTTCTTCATAAATTACCCAGTCTCACGTAGTTCTTTATACCAATGTGAGAATGGACTAACACAATAGTCAAGATAAAAGAAGTTGGGACTTCCCACTAAACAAAGTATGAATCTCAGTTCCAGATGCTTGGATAGTCTAAGTTTTGGGCTGTAGTCATCCTTGGTGCTACAAGAATGATGAATTTTAGAGGTCAGTAGATTGAGTTGTGACTGCAGGAGAAAACAAATCTCACTCTGGTCCAACAGCTTAAAATCTGCTTTATTTGAGGATGACCCAGTGTGGTAGTCAGGGTTCTCCAGAGGAACAGAACCAGTAGGATGTGTGTGTGTGTGTGTGTGTGTGTGTGTGTGTGTGTGTGTGTGTAAAGAAAGTGGCTCACTCAGTTTTAGAGGCTGGCAAGTCTCAAGATCTGCAGGGTGATTCAGCAAACTAGAGACCCAGGAGAGTCAATGATGTAGTTCCAAAGGCCTAAGAACCAGAAGAGCTGATAGTGTAGTTCCAGTCTGAAGGCCAGTAGGCTTGAGACCCAAGAAGAACTGATGTTTCAGTTTGAGTCTGAAGGCAGGAAAAACCAATGTCCCAGTTCAAAGGCAGTCAGGCAGGAGGAATTCTCTCTTACTTAGGGGAGGGTCAAATTTTGTTCTCTTCAGTCTTTCAACTGATTGAACGTCAGACAGGGGAATCTGCTTTACTCAATGTATTAGTCCATTCTTGCACTGCTATAAAGAAATACCCAAGACTGGGTAATTCATAAAGAAAAGAGGTTTAATTGGCTCACCGTTCTGCAGGCTGTATAGGAGGCATAGCAGCTTCTAGGGAGGCCTCGGGAAACTTAAAATCATGGTGGAAGGTGAAGGGAAAGCAGGCACATCTTACCTGGCCAGAGCAGGAGCAAGAGAGAGGGAGGAGGTGCCACACACTTTTAAACAACCAGATTTCCTGAGAACTCTATCATGAGAACAGCACCAAAGGTGAAAATCTGCCCATTGATCCAATCACTCCCTACCAGGCCCCACCTCTAACACTGGGAATTACAATTCAACGTGAGATTTGGGTAGGGACACAGGTCCAAACCATATCACTCAGTCTATCAAGTTAAATGTTAATCTTATCCAAAAACACTCTCACATACAAAATAATGTTTGACCAATATCTGGGTACCCTGTGACCCAGTCAGGTTGACAGAAAATTAACCATCACACCCAGTACATCAACAATATTTATACACTATAAAATCATCAATAGCCAGGTGCAGTGGCTCACACCTGTAATCCCAGCACTTTGGGAGGCCAAGGTGGGCAGATCATCTGAGGTCAGGATTTCGAGACCAGCCTGGCCAACATGGCGAAACCCCGTCTCTACTAAAAGTACACAAATTAGCCAGGGGTGGTGGCAGGCACTTGTCATCCCAGCTACTCAGGAGGCTGAGGCAGGAGAATTGCTTGAACCTGGGAGGCAGAGGTTGCAGTGAGCTGAGATCAGGTCACTGCACTCCAGCCTGGGCGACAAGAGCCAGACTCCAACTCAAAAAAAAAAAAAAATCATCGATAATTCGTGCAGCACATACAAGGTATGTTTATTTCACAGGCATCCTGGTTTTGCAAGCTTTATCATTTTTTTTTTTCTTTTGAGATGGAGTCTCGCTCTGTTGCCCAGGCTAGACTGCAGTGGCGCGATCTTGGCTCACTGCAAGCTTCGCCTCCTGGGTTCACGCCATTCTCCTGCCTCAGCCTCCCGAGTAGCTGGGACTACAGGTGCCTGCCACCACGCCTGGCTAATTTTTTGTATTTTTTTTTAGTAGAGACAGGGTTTCACTGTGTTAGCCAGGATGGTCTCGATCTCCTGACCTCGTGATCTGCCCACCTCAGCCTCCCAAAGTGCTGGGATTACAGGCGTGAGCCACCGCCCCCCGCCAGCTTTATGGTTTTTATCAGCTAAGTTTTTAAAATTGAAAGTCCCCCCCAAAGGGGCAGCATATATGTAAATACCTATTTTTATCTACCTGTACTTCCTTCACTAATATTTTAATTATCTTTGATCCTTTCTTTGAAGGATGAAAAATTTAAAACTACATGTTTCATATTTCCTTTGAGCCTTTTATCTTGTGCCTTTCTTGTTTTTGGTGATATTTTTAGAAAAAGATATTAAAAATGGTCATTATCAGTACTGTGGGCTCCTAATGAGGAGGAGGGAGCTAATTGGAACCAATGTTGACTTACAGTGGAGGGGAGAGAGCTGGGGAGAATGGCTGCAGATCCCTCCTCCTCAGGAGGGGGACCTGTGGTCCAAACCACTAAGCTAGGGTAGAGCTGAGTCTGATCCAGCTGGTCTGCTCTGTGGAGATTCTATCTGGGCTGAACATGCAGGGCACAAAATGAGATTTCTAAGGAGAGTTTGGGTGCCCTATTTGTATCCAACATGTTTATTCAAGCATCCATCTGTCCTGGGGAAGAGACTAGAACAAACAGGGCCCCAGCCAGTGCTACCAGGGTTCATGGAAGGACAGGGAGCTGGAAAGGTAATTGGAACCAGAGGTCACTGCAGAGAACAGTAATACAGATGGGCCACGTGCAGTTGCTTGTGATAGGGAGACTACAGGTGCACACTCCTATAGACACAGATTCATTCTTGCCAGGAACACTGGGCATGGGATTCTTGTCACCTCCCCCTCAACAGTAGGTGATATGGTTTGGTTGTGTTCCCAATCAATCTCATCTTGAATTGTAGTTCTCATAGTCACCAGGTGTGTGAGTGAAACCAGGTGGAGATAAATGAATCATGGGGGCAGTTTTCCCCATTCTGTTCTCGTGATAGTGAGTTAGTTCTCACAAGATCTGAAGGTTTTATAAGGGGCTTCCCCCCCTTCACTGGGCACTCATTCTCCTGCCGCCCTGTGAAGAGGTGCCTTCTGCATGATTGCAAGTTTTCTGAGGCCTTGCCAGCCATGCAGAACTGTGAGTCAATTAACACATTTTCCTTTATAAATTACCTAGTCTCCAGTATTTCTTCATAGCAGTGTGAGAACTGACTAATATAGTAGGGAAGGCTCTACATGCATTGTGAGCCTGACCTTGCATGGGCTCAAGGACCAGGCAGAATGAGCCTACAGATCTTGGCCTTCCTTTCTTCCAATTCTGAAGAGCTTTCCTCTTTGCCCTCTTTGGTATCTATTCCACAGTTACCACTGTCTTACATTTACATTGTTACTTTACATCAGAGCAGTTTCATGCATAGTGCTTCAATCTGAATCTGATATCAGCCTTGAAAGATGAGTAAAGGAGACATGAGGGAATGGACAGCAAGCAATTTAACCAAAGCCACATACAGTTATTTTGCTCCCCGCTCAAGTTCAAGGCTCCCACATCCTGAGATCAGTTCCAAGAGTCTACAGGAAGCTGCTGGCTCAGAAAACCAATGGTTTTGCATAAAGAGATATCTGTGGTTCTGCTAAGGTTTGCATCGGGCATTGGGAGCCTCATCTGGGTGAGTGCCATGGGCCCCAGTCTCTGAATCAGTCTTTCCCAACTACTTGTAGCCTGATTCTGAAATCTGCAGCTCATCAGCCCACCCTTGAATGCTCTCTCCCTTGAATGATGACCCTGGATTTGACCTAGATCCTCACAGTTTGTCTGCAAAGCCCATACCTATCTCTTTAATGGAAGGAGATACAGGACTTAGTTATCTCCAGATCCCTCAGGGTAAGAGTCTAGGGGAGCAAGCACCTGTCTGGGTAATGAATATTTCCTTCCTGCCTCACATTTTATTCCCTTTCATGAGGAATTTCTTGTGTGTCCTTTTCGATGATTAAAAATTATGTCTTGGCCAGGGGCAGTGGCTCACACCTGTAATCCCAGTGCTTTGGGAGGCTGAGCCAGGAGGATTGGTTGAGGCCAGGAGTTTGAAAACAGCCTGGTCAACATAGCAAGACTCTGTCTTTATCTTTTTTTTTTTAGACAAAGTCTTGCTGTGTCAACCAGGCTGGAGTGCAGTGGCATGATCTCGGCTCACTGCAACATCCACCTCCTGGATTCAAGCAATTCTCATGCTTTGGCCTCCTGAGTAGCTGGGATTACTGGCAAGTGCCACCAAGCCCAGCTAATTTTTGTATTTTTAGTAGAGATAGGGTTTCATCATGTTGGTCAGGCTGGTGTTGAATTTCTGACCTCATGATCTGCCTGCCTTGGCCTCCCAAAGTCGTGGGATTACAGGCATGAGCCACGATGCCCAGCCTATCTTTTTTAATTTTTAAAAATTATGTCTCTCTTATGGATGGCAGTCCTGCTGTTAATGATGATCCTTTTCAGGAACTTTGGTCTTTGTGAGATGTGGAAGTAAACCTGCATGCCATACATGGGAGTGCTAAAGGGCAATGAATGATTAATTAATTTTAAAGTCACAAACTGAGTACAAGGTGAGACAGAAGCAGGCTCTAAATCCCTTTACTCCTAAACTCTGCCTCTCTCTAAACTGACAGACAACGTTGGAGAGCTCTTTGATTCCTCTATTTAGCCAGGACAAAGAACTAGCTATAAATCTCCTGCAGGTAGAAGGTGCCAAGAGAATGACTGAAAGTGACACGATGCTACTGTTCATGCTTTTCTCATCTTTTGGTGTCTTTCCTAACACCCATAGCTAAAGATTCTGAGAGGACACTAGGGTGGTTGGTCACAGTGTAGGGTATTACAAAATAGCTCTTCCACCTTCACCCTCCCAAATATACTTATTCTGAAGGTACTTAGAACTCTTAACTGCGGACTTTGGGGCACAGGATGGGTCTCAGACCAAGTTGCTGGTTGAGGAACAAATATATACACCCATCTCTACCGTAGACTGAGCTGCAAGGGGTTTTGGAGGCTTATGGCTCTTTGACTATGTTTGAAAGTGAACCAGACAGTCTTCAACATAGGAAATAAATGGCACTCTTCTTATCATTTTGTGTCTCAGGTTGGGTGCCCTAGAAGCTGATCCCTAGGTGAGGGTTCGGGTACACATCTCAGTGGGGCAGCACTGTAGGAGAAAGGGGTGAGTGAAACAGGATGAGACATGGGAAGGAACCAAGCAAGAATGTGATCCCAGATGGATTCTAGCTTCAGTCTGGCCCCTAAGGACATGACTTGCACCACAGAGTTGCTCCGACCTTCAGGCAGGGGTGCAGCCTTGTGTATAGGGGATCACTCCCCGTCAATCAGGAATCGGTTGGCTATCCTGGATGGGAGTGGTGGTGTACACTCCAGGATGAGGGGCTCTTGTGCAGCTGAGGGCACTTCTCTGGAGAAGAGGCCAGCTGTGAGCCCTTTGCAGCCATCAAGGAGCGGCACCAACAGAGTTCACCTGTGACATGAGGAGCCATAGTGACCAACACAGGCCATTGGGCAGAGCTGAGATCATAGAGACACCTGTCGTATTTTGGCTTCCTAGAATTAGGCTGAGGAGGTATACTATTATTAAGAGGTTGATCTAGGTTTTGTGTGGCCTGAAATTGTAATTTGGGGAGACCTTTTTAAGGACAAGAACACAAAACTGTGAATTCAAAATTAGGTTCACAACCTGTGCAAGTGGCAGGCCCTGAAGCTGAAGCTGTGAGCTTCATCTGTCTCTGGGTGTTTCAGTTCCTTTGGCCAAAAGAAAAAATTGAGGTTCAGAGCTTAAGTGAAATTGCCCAAAGACATCAATTAAAGAGGTGGCTGGAGATAGAGCCTGATTCTTCTGGTTCATAGTCCAACACCTGCTCTGTTTTAGCACGAGCCATACCCACTACAGAGGACTGCTGGGAGGGCTAGAAGATAATAAACAAGAACGTGCTTTGTAAGCTGTCCCTGAAGTGCCACGTGTCTATAAGGCATTATGATTAAATGGGCAATTGATCCGTGAGGTGGGATGTTGCCAACTTGAATAATCTGGTCAAAGGAGATATATTTTTTATCTCCTGAGTTTTCCACACTGGCTTGCTAGGTTTGTATAATTTTTTTCCCTTTTTTTCACATTCCTAGTTTGATTCAAAGTTGCAAGCTTCCAAAATTGGCATAAGTCATAAAATAATAAATCTCTCAGCCTTGCAGCTACTTGCCTCAGCATGAAAATAGAAAATGGAGGCTTTGTCATAGAAAACAAGAGCATTCTTCCTTATTCTACCAGAATGAATCGTTGATGAGCACTCAACCATTCTTAAGAGGCAAGGCTGAGGAGATAAGAAAGGGTGCTCTCCGGAATTTATGGTGCAGAGCAATGATAGAGTGGGTTCCTAAAAACATTTCTCTGTCCAAAAATTGTTGACAGCTGGCACAGCTAACTCGAAGTTCTGGATGCTAGATTTTTTGTTTTTTTTTTTTGTTTTTTTTTTTTGAGACGGAGTCTCGCTCTGTCGCCCAGGCTGGAGTGCAGTGGTGCAATCTCGGCTCACTGCAAGCTCCACCTCCCGGGTTCATGCCATTCTCCTGCCTCAGCCTCCTGAGTAGCTGGGGCTACAGGCACCCGCTACCACGCCCGGTTAATTTTTTTTTTTTTTTTTTTTTTTTTTGTATTTTTAGTAGAGACGAGGTTTCACCGTGTTAGCCAGGATGGTCTCGATCTCCTGACCTCGTGATCCGCCCGCCTCGGCCTGCCAAAGTGCTGGGATTACAGGCGTGAGCCACTGCACTCGGCCGATGCTACAGTTTTTACCCAGTAAGTTCTCCCTCACCCAAGTTTTTATTAACAATGGGTTGGGGAGGTTTCACTTATCTGCTAAAGGTAAGTGGATGTTACTTAGTTGGGATTGAGTTGCCCCTTGCCTTCTTCCCTGCAGATTGGACAGCTCTATTGAATTGTTGGACAGTAGCACGCTGGAAGAGCTGAACAGCATTATTGAAAAACGCCCTTCTTTCAGAGAACTTTTGTTCACTCTGTCGAAGATGAAGTCCAAGACTCTAGGACTTCAGCATCTGCGCTGGTGGAGAGTGCTTATGCTAACCTCCTCTCCTATGAGGGAATCCCTTGTGGAATGTGTCAGGGAGGGGGACAGTCAGCCACCATTGGAACCCTCCCACTGACAGGGACTCACTTCTTCCTGACACCTGCCTCATTGTTGGGGACTCAGGACAGCTTTTCTTACTCTGCCCTGAAATCTGCCTCCCTTTCATTTTTACCTATTGATATTTCTACCCACTAAGAGTTATTCTGTGTTAGGCCAGGCGTGGTGGCTCATGCCTGTAATCCCAGCACTTTGGGAGGCTGAGGTGGGCAGATCACCTGAGGTCAGGAGTTTGAGACCAGCCTGGCCCACATGATGAAACCCCGTCTCTACTAAAAATACAAAAATTAGCCAGGTGTGGTGGTGTGCACCTGTAGTCCTAGCTACTCAGGAGTCTGAGGCAGAAGAATCGCTTGAAACTGGCAGGCAGAGGTTGCAGTGAGCCAAAACTGCGCCACTGCACTCCAGCTTGGGCCACAAGAGTGAAACTCTGTCTCAAAAAAAAAAAAAAAAAGGAGTAGTCATTCTGCGTTACTGAATCTTAGGGAGTAAGACCAAAGACTTCTTCTTGCCTCCCTTTTATACCTTGCAGAAATCATCACACTTGCAATGCTTTTTCACATCTGGTTTTCTTGCTATGCTGTGCAGGCACATTTGACTTCTTTCTAGCTGCTATCCAATGGCTAGCAAGTATCTGGCCCATGTTTGGTGTCTGAGAAATGTGTGAGAAATGAATGAATGAGTGAATGAACAAAATCCATTTCTTCTACATTACAGCTTTTCAAATATTGAGAGAGTTGTTAGATTGTTTCTCTTATTCTCCATCTTTTTTTTTTTTTTCCAACAAACTAATTACTCTTCAACAGTTCCTTGCATTTTCAGACCCACTTTGTCAACTTCCTTTGCCAGTATTAATTCCTATTAAATTGTGGCTTTGGCCAGGTGTGGTGGCTCATGCCTGTAATCCCAGCACTTTGGGAAGCTGAGGCGGGTGAATCACTTGAGGTCAGGAGTTCAAGAACAGGCTGGCCAAGATGGGAAACCCTTGTCTCCACTAAAATTTAAAAAAATTAGCCAGGCGTGGTGGCAAGCACCTGTAATCCCAGCTACTAGGGATGCTGAGACATGAGAATTGCTTGAACCCAGGAAGCAGAGGTTGCAGTGAGCCGAGATCACGCCACTACACTCCAGCCTGGGTGATGGAGCAAGACTCCATCAAAAAAAAAAAAAAAAATCTGACTTTTACAAGTGTTCACAGCACCCCAGATAAAGTGTCACTGGGGTGGGGTAGCGTGAGATCATCTTGTGGACACCATGAGCTTTTTATTGAAAGAAGGCTCCATGAATTCCTTCCAGTACTTTTATGACTGTTCCTACTCAGACAAAGAAGGATGTCATGTCACTGGATTTGGAGCCAGACATAGATGTGTGTGCATTTGAGTTCTACCACTTGCACCTGTGCTCTTATGTAACTTATCCTTTTTGCCTTTTTTTTTTTCTTTTTCGGGAGAACGGGGTCTCGCTATATTGCCCAGGCAGGTCTCGAACTCCTGGGCTCAAGCTATCCTCCCGCCTCTTGCCTCCCTGAGAGCTGGGATTACAGGCGTGAGCCACCACGCCCGGCCCCTTTTTGCATTTTAGATTCAGCAGCTGTAAACTGAAGCTAATTCTACAAATCTTTTGTGAAGGTGGACCAAAATAACATATGTAAAGTCCCTGACACATTTCCTGACCTGTGCATAGTAGACACTCAATACAATGGGCGCTATAACTATTTTTCATGATCTCTGATTGGGGTAATATCAAGGGAGTCAGTTAGATTAAGGCTAGATTCACATTTAATTAGAGTACACAATAGTTAAAGTATGCTAATAAAGAGACCCCTAGAGCTTTGGATATGAAAAAAATCAATGCATATTCTGCATTCAAAAAGCAAAGTCTGTAGCAACTATACGATCATTTAAATGAACATGATAATACTCTTTGAGACTTCCCAGAAGTTTTTATAATATAATCTGTTTAGTTCAGGTAAGTCCAGTTTCATCCACAGGGGAACAGAGGCAAGGAAATATATAAGGTGATACACACCTGGTAGGTTTTGCTGTTTCACTGGGCTACAGAGTAGGCCATAGAACCATCTAATATGGTTTATAGTAGACTGGAAGGGCAGGATACAACGCAATGCTCCCACCAACTTCAGAGCCACTGGAAGGGCAGAAGAGTGCTGGAGAATGTGGAGGCCTGTTGCCTGGGACTAGTTTTCTCCTCTTCCTTTATACTTGAACACTTAGGCACAGGTCCATGCTCAGAGATCTCTGCCAAATGCTTACAGAGGGTACCTAGAATTGGCTGCCTGACCTTTGCCTTCTAGTACATTGACTAAAAGGAATTGCTCCAAGCTTTAGACTGCAGCGAGATAGTGAATGTTTTTAGCTCCAAGGTACCTGAGCTTAGCCAGCTGAGAGAGGCCATCTCTTGGTTGGCCTGTTTGATAACAGAGGACATGCTATGTGCAGCTCATTTGTGCTCTAAGGCCTATGGAGAATAAGGGCATGAGGGCCTGGAGTTGGGGCTCATAGAATCATTCCTCTTCTGTTTATGTTACTGGTCTAATCATCTTAGATGAGCAGAAATTACAGTTGGTCTGCTATTTGTCCAATATCTCCTATCCCTCCCTGGTTTTTACACAGCGAGGCCATTTCATTTAATGGTTTCTCAACTGTGGGGAGGGGCCCAGTTTGGGGCATGTGGATATTCACTCTCACTTACCACTTTGCTTATAGAACTCTGTCCTTGGCCTTGGAGAAGGTTCTTCAAGATCATGAATGATGAGGGTAGATGGAGAAATGAGTGTGGGTGTGGGCTGATGGTATGATGAAGCGCAGGAGGTGAAGTTTTCAAGATCCTGGGATTTGGGGATCTTCTTGACTTAACATATTTATGGCTTTCATTGTATTGTACATTCAAGATCAAGATTTAAGATCTTGAAACATAAGTGGGCCATTCATTGAGGCTAGAATGTGAACCAAAGGGGACCCACGTCCTTGGAACTTTTCTTTTTCCTTCCTTCTTTTGTGTATATCTCAGAATTCTAGGTGAGTCATTTAGATGTCACATTTAATGAGGCACCTGCCTAGGGACTTTAGTGAGCAACCCCAAAGCCAGTTGCAAGGAACTCCAAGATTAGAACATGTGTCGTTTAGATCTTTGTCCGTGGCGTGTGACACTGCTTGCTACTGACAAAAACAAAAAGCAAATCGATTTCCCCCTTCCTTCAAAACAAATAACAGAAAAACATGGGATGTGAGTGAGAAGGCTTGGAGATTCTATTTGTACTAACCCTAGAACATTGGCCAAGATGAAAACCACTCTTGGCAGGGCACGGTGGCTCATGACTGTAATCCCAGCACTTTGGGGCAGGCAGATTATGAGGTCAGGAGTTTGAGATCAGCCTGGTCAATATAGTGAAACCCTGTCTCTACTAAAAATATTTAAAAAATTAGCTAGGCGTGGTGGCTGGCGCCTGTAATCCCAGCTACTTGGGAGGCTGAGGCAGGAGAATTGCTTGAACCCGGGAGGCAGAGGTTGCAGTGAGCCGAGATTGCGCCACTGCACTCCAGCCCAGGCGATGGTGCAAGACTCCATCTCAAAACAAATAACAAAAAAACCGCTCTTATCAGTAAAATGGAAAGGTTAAATGGAAATATGGAAATTACCTTCTAGCCAAAATAGGGGATGCAAATGAGGATTACGATTAGAATTATTGAGATGGAAGAGAAAAAAATAAAGGTAGCTTAGGTATGTTAGGTATGGTTTCTTTTTTTCTTTTTTTTTTTTTTTGAGATGGGGTCTCGCTCTTGTTGCCCAGGCTGGGGTACAGTGGTGCAATCTCGGCTCACTGCAACCTCCACCTCCCAGGTTCAAGTGATTCTCCTGCCTTAGCCTTCTGAGTAGCTGGGATTATGGGCACCTGCCACCATGCCCAGCTAATTTTTGTACTTTTAGTAGAGATAGGGTTTCCCCATGTTGGGCAGGCTGGTCTCAAACTCTTGACCTCAGGTGATCCACCTGCCTTGGCCTCCCAAAGTGCTGGGATTACAAGCATGAGCCACCACACCTGGCCTAGGTATGGTTTCTTTTGGAAATATTAGGACTTGGGTGACATCCATGGGCATGGCCTCTACAGAATGGAAACCCTGCTTCTCTCCACATTCCCACTTCTGACACCAGGCTGAACAGGTCATGTGGTCAAAATGCCCATACCAAGGGCTCTTCTCCTCTTGGTGCTCCTGGGATAAAAGTAGTAGGAGCCAGTATTTATTGAGCAAGTAATATGAGCAGGCACTGTGTGAAAAGCTTAATTCATATTATCTCACTTATTTCTCACTGTAAGTCTCTATCACCATTTTTTAGATAAGGAGACTGAGACTAAGAGGTTATCATTTGCTCAAGATCACGCAGCAAATAGGAATATAATTCTTTCATTTTTTCTAAATGTCTTAATCACTCTGACTCACACCTGTGTTGTTTTAGTCTTTTTGGTCTTCTAGTCTTTTTCTGAGGTTTCCACTTTAGCTATTTGCTAGGTAACTGCCCATCAGGTTCACCTTGCTTGCTGCCTAGACAGAGCCAATTTATCGAGACAGGGGAATTGCAATAGAGAAAGAATAATTCATGCAGAACCGGCTGTGTGGGAAACCAGAGTTTTATTATTACTCAAATCAGTCTCTCAAGCATTCAGGGATCAGAGTTTTTAAAGATAATTTGGTAGGTAGGGGCTTGGGAAGTGGGGAACACTGATTGGTCAGGTTGGAAATGGAATCATAGGGGGTTGAAGTGAGTTTTTCTTGCTGTCTTCTGTTCCTGGGTGGAGTTGCAGAACTAGTTGAGCCAGATTATGGTCTGGGTGGTGTCAGCTGATCCATCAAGTGCAGGATCTGCAAAATATCTCAGGCACTGAACTTACATTTTATAACAGTGATGTTATCCCCAGGAGCAATTTGGGGAGGCTCAGACTCTTGCAGCCAGAGGCTGCATGACCCCTAAACCATAATTTCTAATCTTGTAGCTAATTTGTTAGTCCTGCAAAGGCAGACTGGTCCCAAGACAAGAAGGGGGTCTTTTTGGAAAGGACTATTACCAATTTTGTTTCACAGTTGAACCATAAACTAAATTCCTTCTCAAGGTTAGTTCGGCCAATGCCCAGGAATGAACAAGGGCAACTTAAAGGTTAGAAGCAACATGGAGGCTGGGCGCAGTGGCTCACGCCTGTAATCTCAGCACTTTGGGAGGCCGAGGCAGGCGGATCACCTGAGGTCGGGAGTTCGAGACCAGCCTGACCAACATGGAGAAACCCTGTCTCTACTAAAAACATAAAATTAGCTGGGCGTGGTGGCACATGCCTGTAATCCCAGCTACTCGGGAGGCTGAGGCAGGAGAATTGCTTGAACCCAGGAGGCGGAGGTTGCGGTGAGCCAAGATCAAACCATTGCACTTCAGCCTGGGCAACAGAGCGAGACTCTGTCTCAAAAAAAAAAAAAAAAAAAGCGCAAGATGGAGTCACTTAGGTCTGATGTCTTTCACTGTCATAATTTCCTCAGTTATAATTTTTGCAAAGGCGGTTTCACCAATTTCATTACCATATCTACAAATTCAAATGCATCCAGCAGAGTAAACCCCCCTAGATTGCAAACGTGAAAATGAAGATTTATTTTGCCTGTCGTGTTTACAACTATATCTCCTGCCACATAATAGGTACTTTATATATATTTGTCATATGAAAGATTAATTGAATGGGTTTGGCACAGTGGCTCAATTCTGTAATCCCAGCACTTTGGGAGGCCAAGATGGGAGGATTGCTTGAGGTCAGGAGTCTAAGGCTGCAGTGAGCTATGATGCCACTGCATTCCAGCCTGGGAAACAGAGTAAGACCCTATCTTAAAAAAAAAAAAAAAAAAAAAAAATTATGGAAGACAGTGTGGCAATTCCTCAAGAATCTAGAACTAGAAATACCATTTGACCCAGCCATCCCATTACTGGGTATATACCCAAAGGATTATAAATCATGCTGCTATAAAGACACATGAACACGTATGTTTATTGCGGCACTATTCACAATGGCAAAGACTTGGAACCAACCCAAATGTCCATCAATGATAGACTGGATTAAGAAAATGTGGCACATATATGCCATGGAATACTATGCAGCCATAAAAAGGATGAGTTCATGTCCTTTGTAGGAACATGGATAAAGCTGGAAACCATCATTCTCAGCAAACTATCGCAAGGACAAAAAACCAACCACTGCATGTTCTCACTCATAGGTGGGAACTGAACAATGAGAACACTTGGACACAGGAAGGGGAACATCACACACTGGGTCCTGTCGTGGGGTGGGGGGAGCGGGGAGGGATAGCATTAGGAGATATACCTAATATAAATGACAAGTTAATGGGTGCAGCACACCAACATGGCACATGTATACATATGTAACAAACCTGCACGTTGTGCACATGTACCCTAGAACTTAAAGTATAATAATAATAATAAAAGATTTATTGTTGAATGAATGATATGTCAACAGAAACTCAGATCCAGGGATTTGCTTTTGAGCTGGGATCAGGCCTCTTGAACTAGGATCTGGGTGGAGATCTATCCACAATATGTAGTTGGGTTCTGAAGACTGCTTGCCTTTCTTACAAAATCCTGAAAGGTAGTATAATTGCTCAAGAAAAGTATGTCTATCCTTGGTATCAGGACCAAAACAAAATTTATCCTGAGAACCCTCATAAAGACGATCTTGCATAATGAATGTACCAGGTTTTCAACAACATCCATGAGGAAACACCATGGAGATGCGCTATGGTGCTTTCCTTTGGCTACACGCAGTAAAGGTGGATGGTGGCTTCTAGAAGTGCAATCAGAAGCCACCAGGCCTGGCCGGGCACAGTGGCTCACGCCTGTAATCCCAGCACTTTGGGAGGTCGAGACGGCTGGATCACCTGAGGTCAGGAGTTTGAGACCAGCTTGGCCAATATGGTGAAACCCCATCTCTACTAAAAATACAAAAATTAGCCGGGCAGCAGTGGCGTGCGCCTGTAATGCCAGCTACTCAGAAGGCTGAGGCAGGAGAATCGCTTGAACCCGGGAGGCGGAGGTTGCAGTGAGCCAAGATTGCACCACCGCACTCCAGCCTGGCCAACAGAGTGAGACTCTGTCTCAAAAAAAAAAAAAAAAAAAAAAAAGGAAAGAAAAAAAAGGAAGCCACCAGGCCCAAGCCTTGGATGTCCCTGAAGAGGATCCTCCCTCTCTGTTTTAAGCATCCCTTCTCCCTCTCTGGCTCTTTGTGTGGGTTTGCATTCTGAGAGCAGTTGGGCACTCTGGGGAGATTTCATTCTTGAATTGCTCTAAAAACAGCACTAGAAAATTTAAACACATGCTCACACTCACTCTATGTTTTCTCTCGGGCCCATTACTTACCCCAAAAGACACTAGATCTAAAAGACCATTCCACTTGGAGGAAGCCCAAAGGATTGAAAAAGGTCTCGTTGCTTTCCAAATAAGATGATGGAAAAATGCAAAACAACCCAGCAACAGCCACCCAGTTTGATGCTGGTGCCCTTTATTTCAATGCAAATTTAAGAAAATCATGGCTCAAGAAAGAGAAATGGAGCTGTGCAGGACCTGGCCCCATAGAAATGCACATTTTCATTTTCTGTGGCATGCTTTGCTGATGTTACAGAGTTTTGGAAAAGTCAATTATTCACAACTAAGACCTGTAAAATTCTCTAGCCTATAAGGAGTCTTACAATTTTCTTTGGAGCTGCAAAATAAATTTTAGACCTATCATTTTGTCATTTAAAGTCTCCAAATCTAGAGCCAGAATACTTAGGGATGCTGGCAGAGTTGCAGGAAAAAAAACTTCTCTCCCAAGGCTTTGTTCTGTTCCAGCGAGCCTGCCAGTTCTGCCTGTACATCCAGTGAGGGATTGTGTAATACCAACACTTCTGGGAGCCTACCAACCCTAGAAAAGCCTGCCTCCAACTTTAACCTGGCCTGGCAGGTCCCCCAAACAAAGAACCACTTCATTGTCTGTAGAACCAGTTTGGACCACATTCTGCTGGATTTAAATCTATAATTCACCCACCTACCTGGCACAGGTGGCTAAGAAGTAGTTCTTTTCTCATTTGTATGCCAGAATTTCTGAGCTGTGTTTGGTTTTATCTTTTTCTTCCCCTTCATCTGCAACAAAAGAGAGGAAACAGAGGGTATGAGAAGTGTTGCACATCCCTAAGGAGGACAGCACCAGAGGGTGTGACCTTAGACCACAACATGGGCAATGTTAGTGACACTCAAGGAAGAGTTCCCAGCCGGGTGCAGTGGCTCACGCCTGTAATCCCAGCACTTTTGGAGGCCGAGGCGGGTGGATCACTTGAGGTCAGACATTTGAGACCAGCCTGGTCAACATGGTGAAACTCCGTCTCTACTAAAAATACAAAAATTAGCGAGGCATGATGGCATGCACCTGTAGTCTCAGCTGTTATTTGGGAGGCTGAGGCAGGAGAATTGCTTGAATCCAGGAGGCGGAGGTTGCAGTGAGCCAAGATTGCGCCACTGCACTCCAGCCTGGGCAACAGAGTGAGACTCTGTCTCAAAAAAAAAAAAAAAAAAAAAGAGTTCCCCTGCCAGGGCAAGTGATGGACACTAGGAGTGGACTCTGCTCCCTGATGTTGGCATAGGGGTATTGGGCAGGTTCAATTTCCCCTTTGAGCCACATGAAGTAGACTGGACTGCTCAAAGTTATGACCTAAAGGGGATCAGGAAGGTCCTGCCTCCATGTATTTCTCTTTTTAATATGTCCACTGTTAGGACTTCATGTCTGATTGAAAGTTGTTGAGTTTTAAAGAATAACCTACAAAAGCTGGGCGCAGTGGCTCATGCCTGTAATCCCAGCACTTTGGAAGGCCAAGGCGGGTGGATCATGAGGTCAGGAGTTCAAGACCAGCGTGGTCAAGATAGTGAAACCCCATCTCTACTAAAAATACAAAAATTAGCCGGGTGTGGTGGTGCATGCCTGTAATCCCAGCAACTCATGAGGCTGAGGTAGAACCCAGGAGGCAGAGGTTTCAGTGAGCCGAGATTGCGCCACTGCACTCCAGCCTGGGTGACAGAGCGAGACTCCATCTCAAAAAAAAAAAAAAAAAAAACCTACAAAAATGTAATTATTTTGTGGAATGTTTTGCCTGAAACAGTTTTCTGGTAAAAATATTCATAGAAGGGTCACTCTCAAGTACTACAAATGCGTCAACATTTCATTAAAGATTTCTATTAATGGAGAATTAAAGCCCACAAGAGCTGTAAAGTTGACTTCCAACAGTCTTTGACTAGGATCAGGAATTTTATGCCTCTTAACTCCTTGTTCTGTCACTGATTCTCAAGGCTTAGGCTGGAAGAGATGGAGAAGAGGGAGTTGACCTCTTCCAGGAGTTGGCCTGGAGGAAACATTTTGTCCCCAGATCCTAATGCCTCCCAGTGCCACTGGCAAATTAAAACAATGCTTAGGGGCCTCTTTACACGCCATCAGTAGGATGAGGACATAGATGCAGGTCAAAAAAGAAAAGCAGGGTGAAAGAAGAGAGGAGGGAAAAAAAGGGAGAAAGGGAAGGCTTCAGGGAAGGAAGGTCAAGTCTAGCACCAGCAAATTTGTTGGAGGGGCTATACTCAGTTGCCCTCCCAGCTGTGGGCTGCTGACAGATGGTCTGTGGATGTGTCTGAAGGTGCAGGCACAGGGGCGGAAGTGGCACTGGCCTGGACCACAAGGGTTCTAGTCCCTGTTCTGTAGTAACTAGCTGAATGACCTTTGGTGTTTTTTATCCATGACAGGAGGGGGTTGGCCATATAGTCTCAAAGGTTGCTTCCAACTGGACCAGTTCCTGGGTTGTGAAATGGTGATAATTTTGAAAGCCTGTGACTCCACCACCAGTAGGGAGCCACACCTTATGCAGAGGACATCCTAATTAACCCAAAGGAATGATTAGCTGTGGAGGCTTCTGTCCTCCCCACCCCCACCAGTTCCCAACTGTTGAGTTTCACTGTTGGTAGAAAGTTTATAGGAAAAGTGCTTGGAAACTGTTGCTGGTCTTCCTTCCTTCCTTTAACCTTGAGATAAGAATGCCTTTGTTTGAGTCTCAAACATGTCTCAAGTTATGTAACTCACTTGTATTAAAACTCTCCCTGACTGTTTTATATTCAGCTTTCTAGCTGCCCTGGTTTGCAGCTTTAATTGAATAGGTGGCCTTGTGTTTATGCTAATTTTTTGTCTTTCTCTTTCAGATCTCGATGGGATAACCACACTGGTTTGTTTAGTAAACACTGAGACCAACTCCACCATCCAGAGACCTGACAGACAAATGGCCTGAGATAGGGCTGGGAAAGTTTTGCTTCTGGTTGGGACTTCAGGAAGAGGTTTTTTTGTTTTTGTTTTTCCAAGGGAACAAGCCCTTGAATCCAGGAGGCAGAAGTTGCGGTGAACGGAGATTGCGCCATTGCACTCCAGCCTGGGCAACAAGAGTGAAACTCCGTTTCAATAAATAAATAAATAAGAAAAGCATGTCAATGTCAGACTTTCTGTGCTGGATGGAAGGACTCTGAGCCTACCAAAGAAAGCGTATTTACAGACCTCTAGGTGCTGACTTGTTGCTGAAGGTCAGAAATTTGCAAGGACATTTGGATGCATTCGGGGTGGAGGGGCAGGTTTGGGGAAAGTTCTTTTAAAGAAAAAATGCAAAATTTGATTACAAGAAGCTGGGTTGCCTCCCAGGGCCTCAGAAGGGGCTTGCACAAGTGAAGCACCCTGAAGATAATGCTTCATTAGCTTCACAGTGAAGCCACCTCTGAATCTCTGTGTGGTGTTTGTCCAAAATATTGCAAGTCTGAAGGCAGGCCTGATTATATGATTGCACAGCAATTTTCCTGGGAGAAAAGTCTTTTGTTGCCAGTTCTTCCTCTGCTACGAATAGGTCTTAGTCTCGTGCCCTCTTTTCTATCTATACCCTCTCCCTACTCCAGGGGTCCCCAACCCTTGGGCCACAGGAACCAGGCCACACAGCAGGAAGTGAGCAGGGTGATCAGAGCTTCATTCCTATTTACAGCTGCTCCCCATTGCTTGCCTTGTGCCTGATCTCTGCCTCCTGTTAGGTCAGCAGTGGCATTAGATTCTCATATGAATGTGAATGCTATTGTGAACTGTGCACGCGAGGGTTCTAGGTTGCACAGTTCTTATGAGAATCTAATGTCTGATGATCTGTCACCCTCTCCTATCACCCCCAGATGGGACCATCTAGTTGCAGGAAAACAAGCTCAGGACTCCCACTGATTCTACATTATGGTGAGTTGTGTTGACAAAAAGAGTCAAACTGTAAGATATTTGAAGATATTTATTCTGAGCCAAATATAAGTGACCAGAGCCTGTGACACAGCCCCCAGGAGGTCCTGAGAACACGTGCCCAAGATGGTCGGGGCACAGCTTGGTTTTATACATTTTAGGGAGGTATGAGACATCAATCAAATACATTTGAGAAATACTATAGGTAAATGTAAACATTTTCTGGTTGACAATTGGTTGAGTTTTCACCGTGTTGGCCAGGCTGGTCTCAAACTCCTGACCTCAGGTGAGCTGCCTGCCTCAGCCTCCCACCATCTCAGCATCTTTGCATCTGCTCTTCCCTTTGCTTGGAGCACTCTTTCCCCAGAATTTCATTCTCATATTCAAGATGTAGCTCACATGTTGCCACCTTCTCAGAAGTTCTCAAGGAGACCTTCCCTGACCACCAAACCAAAGAAACCTTCTAGACCCTTTCTATTGCACTGCTCTGCTCTTATCTTCTTTTCTTTTGAGACAGAGTCTCGCTCTGTCACCCAGGCTGGACTGCAGTAGCACAATCTTGGCTCACTCCAACCTCCACCTCCTGGGTTCAAGCGATTCTCCTGCCTCAGCCTCCCGAGTAGATGGGATTACAGGCGCGCACCACCACGCCCAGCTAGTTTTTGTATTTTTAGTAGAGATGGGGTTTCGCCATGTTTGTCAGGCTGATCTCGAACTCCTGACCTCATTATCCACCCATCTCGGCCTCCCAAAGTGCTGGGATTACAGGCGTGAGCCACCGCGTCTGACAATGGACACTCATTTTTTTTTTTTGAGATGGAGTTTCGCTCTTGTTGCCCAGGCTGGAATGCAATGGCACAATCTTGGCTCACTGCAACATTTGCCTCCCAGGTTCAAGCGATTCTCCAGCCTCAACCTCCTGAGTAGCTGGGATTACAGGCGTGCACCACCGTGCCTGGCTAATTTTGTATTTTTTAGCAGAGATGGGGTTTCACCAGGTTCACCAGGCTGATCTCGAACTGCCAACCCCAGATGAGCCTCCCACCTCGGCCTCTCAAATGCTGGTATTACAGGGGTGAGCCACCGCGCCCAGCCATGGACACTCATTTTTTAAGGACTCCAATAGAGTTCACTGAGAGTATTCCTACATAATTATAATATTTTGCATCTGTACTTTTTACTTTTCAAAAGATTTTTATATACATAGTCTTATTTCCACCTTAAAACAACCATTGAGGTAAGTAGGAGAGGGGTAGTTAATGTCCCTGTTTTAAAGATGAGTAAATTGAGACTCATCTTTAAAACAAATTAAGTAAATTGAGGCGGGATGGCTTATCTAAAATTTTCCAGCCAATAAGTGACAGCAGCAGTCTTCTTCTGTCAAGACCGGCTCTTTTCTCATTTGGTCTCATATTTCTAAATCTTGTTATTTCTCCTGGCTCCTTAGAACAAAAGAATTCATCCATGTAAGGTAAGAGAAAGCACCTCTCTCTCAGAGGGAAGGAAAAGAGAGCTTGGGTTTCATATGAAGGTTTATGACAGAGAGCCCAAACTTCACCTGTGGTTTACCAGTCGGGCTAATTATGACCGAATGATAAGGATTGAGGTTGTACAATAATAACACACTCCCTCAGTGCAGTAGACTTTGTCACCTGTCATGAAAATGGTGAGGGACTTTGTCATTTTGATTTAATGTCAAAAGCATTGACTGCAGCACAATTTCACATATTTCACCTTAAAGGCAAATCTAATGATGGCGAATGAAGAATGAGAGCTAACTTCGCTATTTTTAGAAATAGAGGTAATAGGAATAATAATAGGAATAATGTTTTTCTAAAATTGCCTAGAGAATCAGTGACAGAATAGGGAGTTAGGAAGCATGCAATTCCTGGTCCTAGTCAAAGACTATTGGAAGTCAGTTTCCACAACTTGTCTAGGCTTCAATTCTCCGTTAACAGAAAACTTTTCTTTTTTTTTTAGAGGAGTCTCACTCTGTCACCCAGGCTGGAGTGCAGTGGTGCGATCTTGGCTCACTGCTACCTCCGCCTCCCGGGTTCAAGTGATTCTCCCACCTCAGCCTTCCGAGTAGCTGGGACTACAGGCATGTGCCACCACACCTGGCTAATTTTTGTATTTTTAGTAGAGACAGGGTCTCAACCATGTTGGCCAAGCTGGCCTCAAACTCCTGACCTCAGGTGATCCGCCTGCCTCGGCCTCCCAAAATGTTGGGATTACAGGTGTGAGCCACCGTACTCAGTCTATTAACAGAAAGCTTTGAAGAAATATGGATGCATTTGTAATACTTGAATGTCACCGTTCGATGGATTTTTAATTGATAAATAACATACATAAAAAAGGGTGCAACTCATATAGACCTCGATGAATTTTCACAAAGTGAGCTCAACCACATAAGCAGCTCCTAGATCAAGAAACCAAGACCTCAGAGTTCTCCTTTTGCCTCATTTTAATAAATACCATCCCCAAGGAAAGGTAACCCCTATCCTGAGTCCTACTACAATGAATTATTTTACCTGCTTCTGAGCTTTATATACATGGAATCATGTAATACATTGTCAGCCTTTTTGGTCTGGCTTCTTTTATTCCACATCATGTTGGTGAGACTTATTCATATTGTTGCTGGTAGCTATAGTTTTGTTTATTCTCGCTACCCTGTGTTATCTTACTGTCTGAATATACTACATATCCATTCTATTATTGATAATCATTTGTGTTGTTTTCACTTTGGCTGTATCATGACTAGTGCTGCTACGATGATTCCTTATATCTTTTGGTGAAAAGATATAAGGATTTCAGTTGGATATAAATCCAGGGTTAGAACTGCTGGATTATAGGATATACGTATATTCACAGACATTGCCAGTTTTCTGAAGTTATTTTACCAATTTATTCTTGCATTGTTGATGTATGAGAGGTCCAGTTGCTCCACAACCTTGTCAACACTTGGCATTGTCTAGCTTTTCACTTTAGCTATGCTTGAATGTGACCCATAATGGATTTTAATATATTTAAATTAGGATTAATTTTTTTTTTTTTTTTTTTGAGACAGGGCTCACTCTGCCTCCCAGGCTGGAGTGCAGTGACACCATCTTGGGTCACTGCAACCTCTGCCTCCCAGGCTTAGGTGATTCTCTTACCTCAGCCTCCCAAGTAGCTGGGACTACAGGCACATGCCACCATGCCCAGCTGATTTCTGTATATTTAGTAGGGACAGGGTTTTACCACGTTGCCCAGGCTGGTCTTGAAATCCTGAGCTCAAGCCATCCGTTTGCCTGGGCCTCCAGAAGTGCTGGGATTACAGGTGTGAGCCACTGTGCCCAGACAGATTAATGTTTTATAATTTTTAAATTTAACTGTGAAATGATGCATAAGAAAACTAAGATTAGATAGAGATTAGACCAATTTTGATGCCCAATTATGTTCTTGTCTTGTTCCCTAGTTCCTTCATGTGTATAGGTTTGGCCCACTCAACAAGATAGTGAACTTTCTAAGGTCAAGGTCTGTGTTGTAGGCTTCTTCTGTTGTTGCTATGGCCTTTAGCACAGTATTGGCACAGAGCAGGTGCTGAGGAAGTTCTGATTGAATTATGCTGAACTAAATGACAGAGGCAAGCCCACCAAAATCAATGGAATATCTCTCTGTTCACAGTTCTCTGCTTAATCACCCCATTTTCAGGTACTTTTTTTTTTTTTTTTTGAGACAGGGTCTCACTCTGTTGCCTAGGCTGGAATGCAGTGGCGTGATCTCGGCTCACTGCAGCCTCTAACTCCCAGGTTCAGGCAATTCTCCCACCTCAACCTCCCGAGTAGCTGGGATTACAGGCACACCACCAAGCCCAGCTAATTTTTGTATTTTTAGTAGAGACAGAGTTTCACCATGTTGGCCAGGCTGGTCCCAAACTCCTGACCTTAGATGAGCTACCCTCCTTGGCCTCCCAAAGTGCTGAGATTACAGGTGTGAGCCACCGTGCCTGGCTCAGGTACTGCTTAGGGTGATGAAAGGACCAGGAGAGAGAAATTCTAGAAAATATCCAAATCCTTTGTGTTCTTCCAGAGCCAACATTCCAAGTTCTGAAAATCTTTAGGTAGGATGAACCCTTCTTTTTTTTTCTTTTTTTTTTGGAGTCAGGGTCTCACTCTGTTGCCCAGGCTGGAGTGCAGTGACACGATAATAGCTCACTGCAGCCTAACTCCTGGGTTCAAGCAATCCTCCCACGTTAGCCTCCTGAGTAGCTGGGACTACAGGTGTGCGCCACCATGCCCGCCTAATTTTTTTTTTTTTTTTTAGAGACGTGGTCTCCCTATGTTGCCAAGGTGGGTCTCAAACTCCTGCAGCCCTTTTATTTTCAACTGCATTTTCTGAGGCATGTACCTTAGACTACCAGAGAGCAAAACAGAAGACACTTACTCTGGCTTGTTAGGAAAGAGCACTGTGGTGTCCCTCCATACTTAAAGAAATGTTTCAGACTCAAAATGTCTGAGCTTATAACACTAACCCGATTTCCTTATGGCTGAATCCAGTTTGATAGAAATTGCTCCGAAGGCCACAATAATCTCTAGGATACTTAGTTCCCCTTTTGGCTGATTTTTTAAAAAGCTGTACTAATTTTTAAGAACTATTTCTGTCCTCTCATAAGCTAAAGGATTTGTACTCAATGGCCCGTTTCAACATGCAGCACTATGTTATGCTATGCATATTCTTTTATTTTTATTTTTATTTTTATTTTTTTTATTATACTTTAGGTTTTAGGGTACATGTGCACAATGTGCAGGTTTGTTACATATGTATCCATGTGCCATATTGATTTCCTGCACCCATTAACTCGTCATTTAGCATTAGGTATATCTCCTAATGCTGTTCCTCCCCCCTCCCCCCACCCCACAACAGTCCCCGGAATGTGATATTCCCCTTCCTGTGTCCATGAGTTCTCATTGTTCAATTCCCACCTATGAGTGAGAACATGCGGTGTTTGGTTTTTTGTCCTTGCGATAGTTTACTGAGAATGATGTTTTCCAGTTTCATCCATGTCCCTACAAAGGACACGAACTCATCATTTTTTATGGCTGCATAGTATTCCATGGTGTATATGTGCCACATTTTCTTAATCCAGTCTATCGTTGTTGGACATTTGGGTTGGTTCCAACTCTTTGCTATTGTGAATAGTGCCGCAATAAACATACGTGTGCATGTGTCTTTATAGCAGCATGATTTATAGTCTTTTGGGTATATACCCAGTAATGGGATGGCTGGGTCAAATGGTATTTCTAGTTCTAGATCCCTGAGGAATCGCCACACTGACTTCCACAATGGTTGAACTAGTTTACAGTCCCACCAACAGTGTAAAAGTGTTCCTATTTCTCCACATCCTCTCCAGCACCTGTTGTTTCCTGCTTTTTTAATGATGGCCATTCTAACTGGTGTGAGATGGTATCTCACTGTGGTTTTAATTTGCATTTCTCTGATGGCCAGTGCTGATGAGCATTTCTTCATGTGTTTTTTGGCTGCATAAATGTCTTCTTTTGAGAAGTGTCTTTTCATGTCCTTTGCCCACTTTTTGATGGGATTGTTTGTTTTTTTCTTGTAAATTTGTTTGAGTTCATTGTAGATTGTGGATATTAGCCCTTTGTCAGATGAGTAGGTTGCAAAAATTTTCTCCCATTCTGTAGGTTGCCTGTTCACTCTGATGGTAGTTTCTTTTGCTGTGCAGAAGCTCTTTAGTTTAATTAGATCCCATTTGTCAATTTTGGCTTTTGTTGCCATTGCTTTTGGTGTTTTAGACATGAAGTCCTTGCCCACGCCTATGTCCTGAATGGTATTGCCTAGGTTTTCTTGTAGGATTTTAATGGTTTTAGGTCTAACGTTTAAGTCTTTAATCCATCTTGAATTAATTTTTGTATAAGGTGTAAGGAAGGGATCCAGTTTCAGCTTTCTACATATGGCTAGCCAGTTTTCCCAGGACCATTTATTAAATAGGGAATCCTTTCCCCATTTCTTGTTTTTGTCAGGTTTGTCAAAGATCAGATAGTTGTAGATATGCGGCATCATTTCTGAGGGCTCTGTTCTGTTCCATTGATCTATATCTCTGTTGTGGTACCAGTGCCATGCTGTTTTGGTTACTGTAGCCTTGTAGTATAGTTTGAAGTCAGGTAGCGTGATGCCTCCAGCTTTGTTCTTTTGGCTTAGGATTGACTTGGCGATGCGGGCTCTTTTTTGGTTCCATATGAACTTTAAAGTAGTTTTTTCCAATTCTGTGAAGAAAGTCATTGGTAGCTTGATGGGGATGGCATTGAATCTATAAATTTCTTTGGGCAGTATGGCCATTTTCACGATATTGATTCTTCCAACCCATGAGCATGGAATGTTCTTCCATTTGTTTATATCCTCTTTTATTTCATTGAGCAGTGGTTTGTAGTTCTCCTTGAAGAGGTCCTTCACATCCCTTGTAAGTTGGATTCCTAGGTATTTTATTCTCTTTGAAGCAATTGTGAATGGGAGTTCACTCATGATTTGGCTCTCTGTTTGTCTGTGATTGGTGTACAAGAATGCTTGTGATTTTTGTACATTGATTTTGTATCCTGAGACTTTGCTGAAGTTGCTAATCAGCTTAAGGAGATTTTGGGCTGAGACAATGGGATTTTCTAGATATACAATCATGTCATCTGCAAACAGGGACAGTTTGACTTCCTCTTTTCCTAATTGAATACCCTTTATTTCCTTCTCCTGCCTGATTGCTCTGGCCAGAACTTCCAGCACTATGTTGAATAGGAGCGGTGAGAGAGGGCATCCCTGTCTTGTGCCAGTTTTCAGAGGGAATGCTTCCAGTTTTAGCCCATTCAGTATGATATTGGCTGTGGGTTTGTCGTATATAGCTCTTATTGTTTTGAGATACGTCCCATCAGTACCTAATTTATTGAGAGTTTTTAGCATGAAGGGTTGTTGAATTTTGTCAAAGGCCTTTTCTGCATCTATTGAGATAATCATGTGGTTTTTGTCTTTGGTTCTGTTTATATGCTGGATTACATTTATTGATATGCGTATGTTGAACCAGCCTTGCATCCCAGGGATGAAGCCCACTTGATCATGGTGTATAAGCTTTTTGATGTGCTGCTGGATTCGGTTTGCCAGTATTTTATTGAGGATTTTTGCATCAATGTTCATCAAGGATATTGGTCTAAAATTCTCTTTTTTGGTTGTGTCTCTGCCTGGCTTTGGTATCAGGACGATGCTGGCTTCATAAAATGTGTTAGGGAGGATTCCCTCTTTTTCTATCGATTGGAATAGTTTCAGAAGGAATGGTACCAGTTCCTCCTTGTACCTCTGGTAGAATTCAGCTGTGAATCCATCAGGTCCTGGACTCTTTTTGGTTGGTAAGCTATTGATTACTGCCACAATTTCAGAACCTGTTATTGGTCTATTCAGAGATTCGACTTCTTCCTGATTTAGTCTTGGGAGGGTGTATTTGTCGAGGAATTTATCCATTTCTTCTAGATTTTCTAGTTTATTTGCATAGAGGTGTTTGTAGTATTCTCTGATGGTAGATTGTATTTCTGTGGGATCGGTGGTGATATCCCCTTTTTCATTTTTTATTGCATCTATTTGATTCTTCTCTCTTTTCTTCTTTGCAAGGCCGGCGGACTCCGCCCCACCCCCTCGCGGGGACGGGGGGGCGCCGGGGGCCTCCCACTTATTCTACATCTCTCATGTCTCTTCACCGTGCCAGACTAGAGTCAAGCTCAACAGGGTCTTCTTTCCCCACTGATTCCGCCAAGCCCGTTCCCTTGGCTGTGGTTTCGCTGGATAGTAGGTAGGGACAGTGGGAATCTCATTCATCCATTCATGCACATCACTAATTAGATGACGAGGCATTTGGCTACCTTAAGAGAGTCATAGTTACTCCCGCCGTTTACCCGCGCTTCATTGAATTTCTTCACTTTGACATTCAGAGCACTGGGCAGAAATCACATCGCGTCAACACCCGCCGCAGGCCTTCGCGTATGCTATGCATATTCTTGTTCATATTGAATACTGTTTCTGGATTGAGATCCTGAGATGTTAAGCTACTACATTTTACTAGCTTTACATACTACTGAGTTTGGCATTACACACTTATTGAAAATAATTGGTGGAAATATCCCTTCTAGCCTTTCTTTCAGTTTTGAGCCCCGCCATCCAACAAGCAAGATGAGTTTTAGGCTGGGTGTGGGGGCTCAGGCCTGTAATCCCAGCACTTTGGGAGGCCAAGAGGGGGGCAGATCAGTTGAGGTCAGGAGTTCAAGACCAGCCTGGGCAACATGGCAAAACTCTACTAAAAATACAAAAATTAGCTGGGCATAGTGGCATGTGCCTGTAATCTCAGCTACTCAGAAGGCTGAGGCAGGAGAATCTCTTGAACCTGGGAGGTGGAGGTTGCAGTGATTGGAGATTGCACCACTGCACTCCAGCCTAGGCAACAGTGAGAGACTGTCTCAAAAAAAAAAAAAAAGGCCAAATGCGGCGGTTCACGCCTGCAATCCCAGTCTGTCTGGAATTGGTGGGTTCTTGGTCTCATTGACTTCAAAAATGAAGCTGCGGACCCTCACGGTGAGTGTTACAGTTCTTAAAGGCAGCGTGTCCGGAGTTTGTTCCTTCTGATGTTCAGATGTGTTCGGAGTTTCTTCCTTCTGGTGGGTATGTGGTCTCGCTGGCTCAGGAGTGAAGCTGCAGACCTTCGCTGTGAATGTTAGAGCTATTAAGGTGGCACGTCTGGAGTTGTTTGTTCCTCTCGGTGGGTTTGTGGCCTTGCTGGCTTCAGGAGTGAAACTACAGACCTTCCCAGTGAGTGTGTTATAGCTCATAAAGGCAGTGCAGACCGAAAGAGTGAGCAGCAGCAAGATTTATTGCAAAGAACGAAAGAACAAAGCATTCACAACGTGGAAGTGGACCCCAGCGGTTGATACTGCCAACTGGGGCAGCCTATGGTTATTCCCTTATCTGGCCCCACCCACATCCTGCTGATTGGTCCATTTTACAGAGAGCTAATTGGTCTGTTTTACAGAGAGCTGATTGGTCCGTTTTGACAGGGTGCTGATTGGTGCATTTACAATCCCTGAGCTAGACACAAAAGTTCTCCAAGTCCCCACTGGATTAGCTAGATACAGAGCACTGATTGGTGCATTTACAAACCTTGAGCTAGATACAGAGTGCTGATTGGTGTATTTACAATCCCTTAGCTAGACATAAAGGTTCTCTAAGTCCCCGCTAGACTCAGCCCAGCTGGCTTCACCCAGTGGATCCAGCATAGGGGTCGCAGGTGGTGCTGCCTGCCAGTCCCACGCCTTGCGCCTGCACTCCTCAGCCCTTGGGCGGTGGATGGGACCAGGCCATGGAGGAGGGGGCGGTGCTTGTGTCGTTGGGGAGGCTCAGGCTGCACAGGAGCCCATGGCGCAGGGGGAGGCTCAGGCATGGCGGGCTGCAGGTCCCGAGCCCTGTCTGGCAGGGAGGCAGCTAAGGCCCGGCGAGAAATCGAGCGAGGGGGACCCAGCACACCGTCTGCAGCTGCTGGCCCAGGTGCTAAGCCCCTTTGCTGCCCGGGGCCAGCAGGGCTGGCTGAACCCACGCCCACCGGGAACTTGCGCTGGCCCGCAAGCGCCACACACAGCCCCAGTTCCCGCCGGCACCTCTCCCTCCACACCTCCCCGCAAGCTGAGGGAGCTGGCTTTGGCCTCAGCCAGCCCAGAAAGGGGCTCCCACGTGCAGCGGTGGCCTGAAGACCTCCTCAAGCGCGGCCAGAGTGGAAGCCCAGGCCGAGGAGGTGCTGAGAGTGAGCAAGGGCTTCAAGGGCTACCAGCACGCTGTCACCTCTCACCAGCACTTTCAGAGACTGAGACAGGCGGATCACCTGAGATCAGGAGTTTGAGACCAGCCTGGCCAACATGGCAAAACCTCGTCTCTACTAAAAATACAAAAATTAGCTGGGCTCAGTGGCGGTCGCCTGTAATCCCAGCTACTCAGGAGGCTGAGGCAGGAGAATCACCTGAACCCGGGAGACAGAGGTTGCAGTGAGCTGAGATCACGCCACTGCACTCCAGCCTGGGCCACAGAGCCAGACTCCCTCTCAAAAAACAAACAAACAAACAAACAAAAAAAAAACGGCCAGGCATGGTGGCTCACACTTGTAATCCCAACACTTTGAGAGGCCAAGGTGGGCAGATCACCTGAGGTCAGGAATTCGAAACCAGCCTGGCAACATGGTGAAAAACCATCTCTGCTAAAAATACAAAAATTAGCGCCGGGCACGGTGGCTCAAGCCTGTAATCCTAGCACTTTGGGAGGCCGAGGTGGGCGGATCACGAGGTCAGGAGTTTGAGACCATCCTGGCCAACATCATGAAACCCTGTCTCTACTAAAAATACAAAAAAATTAGCAGGGCGTGGTGGCAGGCGCCTGTAGTCCCAGCTACTCGGCAGGCTGAGGCAGGAGAATGGCGTGAACCCGGGAGGCAGAGCTTGCAGTGAGCCGAGATGGTGCCACTGCACTCCAGCCTGGGGGACAGAGCCAGACTCTGTCTCAAAAAAAAAAATGCAAAAATTAGCCAGGTGTGGTGGGCACCTGTAATCCTAGCTACTCAGAAGGCTGAGACAGGAGAATCGTTTGAACCCAGGAGGTGGAGGTTGCAGTGAGCTGAGATCACACCACTGCACTCCAGCCTGGGCAACAGAGCAAGACTCCATCTCAAAAAAAAAAAAAGACGGTTTTTAATGGTCATAATCATGACATGGGGATTAAAGAAGGAAGAAAATTGGACCTTGAGAAACATATAGAGAGAGCTAATAAAACAGAGTCTATCTGAGCCAGTTTTCAGAATCCATTTGGGACAGGCATATCAAAATAGGATGTGTGTGTGTCTGTGGGTAGGGGATGGTAGAAGAAATACATTCCTGAAAAGAATATTGTGGTAAGATCTTGTAAGCATGTCAGCTAGTAATTGTATACTGTCACTAATGGGTGCAGGCTTGTTCTGCAAGCTGAAATCATGATCAGCAGGTAATCAGATCTAGCGCTCTGGGGCTTCCCATGACTCAGTGATTGTTGTACACTAGAAACAAGGAGATGTTTTATTCTCTACTCATCTTCTATCAGGGTTGGCCCGCTTCCCAAGATTTGTGGGGAGAGGGAGGAGGGCTGTGAGGTTCAGAGTGTTTTTTTCTTTGGTGATGGGACTCATGTTTCTGATCTCCTGAAATCCCTTCATCAATGTATTTGCTTTTCATTCTCTGAACTGGCTATAACTTTTTTTTTTTTTTTTTTTTTTTTTTTTTTGGAGACAGAGTCTCGCTCTGTTGCCCAGGCTGGAGTGCAGTGGTGTGATCTTGGCTCACTGCAACCTCTGCCTCCTGGGTTCAAGCGATTCTCCTGCCTCAGCCTCCCAAGTAGCTGGGATTATAGGTGTGTGTCACCACAAATGGCAATTTTTTTTTTTTTTTTTTTTGGAGTTGGAGTCCCGCTCTGTCGCCCAGGCTGGAGTGCAGTGGCATGATCGTGGCTTACTGCAACCTCCACCTCCCGGGTTCAAGCAATTCTCTTGTCTCAGCCTCCCGAGTAACTGGGACTACAGGTGCATGCCAGCACACCTGGCTAATTTTTGTACTTTTAATAGAGATGGGCTTTCACTATATTGGTCAGGCTGGTGTCAAATTCTTGACCTTAGCTGATCCACCCGCCTTGGCCTCCCAAAGTGCTGGGATTACAGATGTGAACCACCGCACCCAGCCAGCTAATATTTGTATTGTTAGTAGAGATGGGATTTTCACCATGTTGCCTAGGCTAGCCTCTAACTCCTGGCCTCAACTGATCCACCCTCCTCGGCTTTCCAAAGTGCTGGGATTGCAAGCATGAGCCACCAACATGGCCAACTTGTGTGTGTGTGTGTGTTTTTTTTTAACTCTTATTTTAGGTTCAGGGTTACATGAGCAAGTTTGTTACACAGGTAAATTGCATGTCACTGGGGTTTGGTCTACAGATTATTTCATCATCCAGGTAATAAGCATAGTACCAGATAGCTAGTTTTTCCCACCATCCTCTTCCCACGATCCATCCTCAAGTCGGCCTCAGTGTCTGTTGTTCCCTTCTTTGTGTCCATGTGTACTTGATGTTTAGCTCCCATTTATAAGTGAGAACACACAGGACTTGGTTTTCTGTTCCAGTGTTAGTTCACTCAGGATAATGGCCTCCGGCTTCATTCGTGTCCCTGCAAAGGACATGATCTCATTCTTTTTATGGCTGCATTTTTTGACTTTTTAATGATACCCATTGTGACTGGTGTGAGATGGTATCTCATTGTGGTTTTGATTTGCATTTCTCTAGTGATTAGTAATGTTGAGCATTTTGTGGCTTGTTGGCCACATGTATGTCTTCTTTTGAAAAGTGTCTGTTCTTGTCCTTTGCTCACTTTTTAATGGGGTTGTTTGTTTTTTTGCTTGTAAATTTAAGTTCCTTATAGATTCTGGATGTTAGACCTTTGTCATGAGTATAGTTTGCAAATAGTTCCTCCCATTCTGTAGGTTGTCTGTTTACTCTGTTGATCGTTTCTTTGCTGTGCAGAAACTTTAGTTCAATTAGGTTCCATTTATGAATTTTTGTTTTTGTTGCAATTGTTTTTGGCATTTTTGTCATGAAATCTTTGCCCAGTCCTATGTCCAGAATGGTATTTCCTAGGTTATCTTCTGAGGTTTTTATGGTTTTAGGTTTTACATTTAAGTCTTTAATTGGTCTTGAGTTGATTTTTATATATGGTGTAAGGAAGAGGTCCAGTTTCAATCTTCCACATATGGCTAGCCAGTTATCCTGGAACCATTTATTGAATAGGGAGTCCTTTCCCCATTGCTTGTTTTTGTCAACTCTGTCAAAAATCAGATGGTTGTAGGTGTGTGGCATTATTTCTGGGCATTCCATTCTGTTCCATTGGTCTATGTGTCTGTTTTGGTACTGCTACTGTGCTGTTTTGGTTACTGTACTGGCTATGACTCTTGAGGTAACTCCGTGGGCATTTTTGATTAGGTAGCCGGGGGCCATGAGTTCAAATGCTTGAGATGGGCCAGGCAGGTAGCACAAGTGTGAAATGGAGTCTGTGGCAAGTTGGAGAATCTATTTCTGATCAAAGGGGGACCCACTAGTCAGCTTCAGACAGTGGTCACTATATAAGTAGACTGGCTCCGGTGGTCAGATCTTCAGATAGTTTTTTAAACCTGAAATCTACTTTTTTTTTTTTTTTTTTTGAGGCGGGGTCTTGGTTTGTTGCCTAGGCTAAAATGCAGTGGCACGATGATGGCTCACTGCAGTGTCGACATCCTGGGCTTAGCAATCCACCCACCTCAGCGTCCCAAGTAGCTAGGACTATAGCCATGTACCACTACACCCAGGTAATTTTTAATTTTTTTGTAGAGATGGGGCACACTTTAAAAAATGTGTGTAATTTTCTGATTTTAATTATTTGTAATTAATTTAAAAATTAAATCACTTTGTAAGCCAACTATATGAGTATCAAACAAAACGAAGCTTCCGGTTTCATTCAGTCTCCCAATCCTGTCTCCTGGCTAAACTAATTTTCTGAAGGGAAAAACCCAACATTTATTCAAGTTACTTCTATTTATGGGTGGCTATATTATAAGGATGCATGTGATGATAAGATAAACAGGATTTTCAACCATGCAGCAAGGCCTCGTTGAAACCCAGGAACTCTGTACACAACCCAGGTCAAGGGAAGAACAAGGACAGCACATGCCTGATGCTTAGTGATAACTGGAAGATCCTTTCTCACCATCCATGGTGTAACTTAAGCTTCTCAATTGGTGGCATGTTTCAATATAAAGCACATGTAACTCACATTAATTTCTCTGGGAACTGTAGAATTCTTGACTGGTTCTCGGGGGTTCCTGTTGTATAAAGGCCTTCATTACTTTAGTTATACCCAAGTGAAAGGGGCATTTACCTCGTGACAAGTGGATTATAGGAGAAAAAGAGGAGATGGTAGGCCAGAGTGTGCTTAGAAGTCATGCCCAGTGTTCTCATCAATGCCAGACATTACGGGCTGCCCTTCCATCAGCCATTCTACCCTTCTTCCTGCTAACAATATCCCAATTTTGTTCAGATATCAGGCCACTTAACATGTTTCAGGGAAAACTGGTTCCAGCCCAAAGCAGTGTGGACCTTGATTACATCAAACTAATCATGGTGAGTCCATTTTCCTTGCCAGAAATTAGTTTAGGAGAGGACATGTATTTCACTTGTGAGTACACAAGATACTGAGGAAAAGTCTAAGGGGGCTTCTGGGAAATTTTCCTTCTAATAAGAAGAGATTCAAGGCAGAAAGTAGACACCCTTTTCTTCCCCTGTTGTATCTTTATGGGGCACTTACAACTTTGGCAACCAGTTTGAGCTATGCAGGATAAATATGCGAACAAAAGTCAACCTATAGAGGAAGAAAAAAGCAGAAAATTGGAAAACAAAACAAAACAGGTGCCTTAATGCTGTAATTGAGCAGTGAGTTAACCCAACCCTGAAACCATCCTACCTTTGAACTTACTGTGATATGAGATATTACCTTCTCCTTTTGTTTTTTTTTTTTTGAGATGGAGTCTGGCTCTGTCACCCAGGCTGGAGTGCAGTGGTGTGATCTCGGCTCACTGCAAGCTCCACCTCCCAGGTTCAAGTGATTCTTCTGCCTCAGCCTCCCGAGTAGCTGGGATTACAGGCAGGCGCCACCATGCCCGGCTAATTTTTGTATTTTTAGTAGAGATGGGGTTTCACCATATTGGCCAGGCTGGTCTCGAACTCCTGACCTCGTGATCCACCTGCCTCGGCCTCCCAAAGTGCTGAGATTATAGGCATGAGCCACAGCGCCCAGCCTACCTTCTCCTTTTTATTAATGCCATTTCTGGTTGGGTTTTCTGTTACTTTCTCCTAAAGCATCCTAACTGAAAAATGTATTATCAATGATTTTCCACTTAGAATATTGAAAATACTGGCCAGGCGCAGTGGCTCACGCCTGTAATCCCAGCACTTTGGGAGGCCGAGGCGGGTGGATCACGAGGTCAGGAGATCGAGACCATCCTGGCTAACATGGTGAAACCTTGTCTCTACTAAAATTACAAAAAATTAGCCAAGTGTAGTGGCGGGCGCCTGTAGTCCCAGCTACTTGAGAGGCTGAGGCAGGAGAATCGCTGGAACCGGGGAGTCGGAGGTTGCAGTGAGCCAAGATCGCGCCACTGCACTCCAGCCTGGGTGACAGAGTGAGACTGCATCTCAAAAAAAATAAAATAAAAAATATATTGAAAAAGCCAGCTTTCCCCTTAAGACTAGATTGTGTCCACAAAGAACTTACTAGAGGCGGGATATGAATGCTAACGTTGGCCTTTATGCTCAAAGAAAATGCCTCCACAGGTTACAACTGTCTGTGTGTGGAGGAACCTGCTGAAGGCGTGGGTGTGATCAGAGGTCTCACTGGTGGGAGAGGAGAGCTATTTTGGGTATTTGTGGTGGATTGGGAGCTTGTGCTCCATAACATATCCCTAGGTGTACTATGTGGGGAATCAAGTGCTATCGTGGAGGTTTTTTTTTCTTTTTTTTTTTTTTTTTGAGACAAGGTCTCTGTTACTTGGGCTGGAATGCAGTGGTGTGGTCATAGCTCACTGTAGCCTCGAACTCCTGGACTCAAGTGATCCTCTTGCCTCAGCCTCTCTAGTATCTGAGACTACAGGTGCACACCATCATGCTGGGCTAATTTTTATATTTTTTGTGTAGACAGAGTCTCTCTGTGTTGCCCAGCTGATCTTCAACTCCTGGCATCAAGCAATTCTCCTACCTCGTGATCCTCCTGCCTCAGCCTCCCAAGTTTCTGGGGTTTCAGGATGAGCCACTGAGACTGACCTTGCAGTCTTAGACTTAAATCACCATGCTTATTGAACTGTAAAGAGTCCAGATTATCAAAGGATCTCAATCCTACAAAGTACCTTTTGGCTGTGATCACTATTTGCAAGCCCAGTGCAGACACTGCTCCTCCAGGCTGGGTCTACCAGATCCCCGCCCCCTGTAGCTCCTACATTTCTTTCTTTTTCCCCAGCAGCACCTCCTAAGTCTCTCCTCTATTAAAGTATTTGCTGCTGTTGTCCTTTCTATTTCCCTCCCACCTTCATTGTCTGCGTCCTTTTCCCTGCCCCCCAAGGGGGAATGAATAGCTGGCCAAATTACTGCTTTGGGGAATTGCTTTAGTGAATGTTGGAAAGGATATACCAGAAACTAAGATGTTATTCTTCATTCCTTGCTTGTGGGGCTTGGGACCTCCATTATTTAGTGATTGGGTTCGGATTCTCCAGAATCATATTGGACTTGAGTACATTCCATTATTTCTTTTTTTTCATTCCAGAATTTTTGGTGCCTAATTTCTCTTTCCTCCCGCTGGACAACACAGTGGACACTCCTTTGCTTCAGTTACTTTCATAAACCTAACTTCCTCTTAGTCCCTCTTTACCATTCTCAACTGCTCACAAGGAGCTCCTTTATCCCATAATATTCATTTTCCTGACTTTTCATCAGAGGCCTGTTATTTTTCTTCCACCCTTCTGAGAGCGTCTGAGTGTGTACCTGGAACTGCAGTGGTCTCCTGAAACTCTCCTGATTTACTTGGGGGAAATAGCCACGTAGCAGTCTTCTGAATATGGTGCTTAATCTCCACGGCACTTTCGGCTCCCTGCAGAATGGCTACCAGCTCTCCAGTTTTCATATAAGCATTATGATATTAAAACCACTCAACAGTAGTTCTCCTTGTCAAAGTATTAGACTGAAAGAGTCTGTGTTCTTTTACACAATTGCAACTTTTATGAGAGAAATAACCTGCCAATCTTGTAGAGAACAAGTACTCAACCTACAGACATGGTGAATTCCTTCTAGCTTTTTGTCATTGACCTGTATATGATAAAATCCTCTCATTCACCATCAATTAAGGATGAAATAAAGGAAAACATGAACGTATGTAAGGAGCGAGCCCTAATTTGGGATACAAGGGTGGTATAGGTCTTTACCTTCAGATTTAAATATGCCCATGAACTAGAATCTAAAAATGCTGTTTTCCCAGTGGCCAGGTGCGGTGGCTCACGCCTGTAATCCCAGCACTTTGGGAGGCCGAGGTGGGTGGATCACCTGAGGTCGGGAGTTCGAGACCAGCCTGACCAATATGGAGAAACCCCGTCTCTACTAAAAATACAAAATTAGCCAGGCATGGTGGTGCATGCCTGTAATCCCAGCTACTTGGGAGGCTGAGGCAGGAGAAGCGCTTGAACCTGGGAGGCAGAGGTTGTGGTGAGCCGAGATAGTGCCATTGCACTCCAGCCTGGGCAACAAGAGTGAACTCTGTCTCAAAAAAAATAAAAAAAATAAAAAATAAAATAAAATAAAAATAAAAATGCTGTTTTCCCACATGGACCTGCATATTCTTGGTTCTCCCTACTTGAAATAAGAACAGGAGGAAAATACTTAATCTATGCTGAAATTACTAACTATGATTATTATAAACATCTGTTATGGGGCAACTTTGACCTACCAAGCTGGGGCCAAAATATAGCTAGTGAGGACAATATTTCTTTTTCTAGTCCCTTTCAGCTCCTGCCTCCCTCTTTCCAGTGTCAGTTTGCACCTATTGGTGTCTCCTTGTTTTGTGCTGGGTTGGTCAAACATCCAGGCCCTTGTGGGGAAAACAGGTAGGATTCATTGTAAGCAAGGCCTGAGAGGTGAATGGTGGGGGAGAGGCACAGTGTCTGTTCCTTGCCTGCCCTCTTGGAAGGTGTCAGAGACCCATGGTTAGAACGGTGAGACCAGAAACAGAGGAGTTGGCTTCATGAGACTTTGAGGCATTCCCAGCAAGAGGTGAGAGCAAGAAACCGCAAAACTGTTTATGAGAGACTTTGGGAATCTTTAGGCACAAGTAGAATTGCTGAGGAACAAAGCATGGCTGTGCACAGAATTCTTCTCAGCTGTGGTACCCAGTGGACCAGAGACTCTAGGAGCATCAGCAGTCTGCAGGCTTGGCACAGACCTGGCTTTCTTTATGGGCACTGTCAGCAGCAGCAAGGATATGGCTCTGTCTTGAGAGTGCTGACGGAAGCAGATGCTGATGGAGAAGGTGTTGGAGAATCACATGAACATCAACACTTGCTCAAGAAATAACCAACCAACAAGCTATAAATGATACTGGTATGTTGCACTCCCTTCAGTTTTGTGGTAATGAAGGTACATAAAGGTTAAACACATTTTCAAGGGTTCTTATCACAAATTCAGAATTGGAATCTGGAGCCCTGTTGCTCCAGTCTCTGGGTTACCCATAGCAAATGTGGTTATTTCTAAAAATATGCAACATATGGTTGTGCTGGGAGAGAGCGTGCCCTGGAGATGCTGCAGAGGCTTCTCGAATGGAGCAGAAAATGGGTACAAGATGGAGGGGGTGGGTTGCTGCTGCCAGCACAACCCTGCTACCAGGTATCCTGGTTACCCCAAGAGGGGCTCTTTCCTGCTCGGCACACACAAAACTGAAAGTGAGCGTCAAGCAGCGCAGCCTTTATTTCATGGCCACGGAATGGGAGAAGTGGGAGCACAGCTCACAAATCAACTTCTTGGCTCCTGGAAACTGGGAAGTTCCGCATATAGGGTATTCTTGATGAAGGGGCTGAGCATTAAGATCGAGGAGAGGTATATTTATGCTTTTTCTTGGGAAGGGACAGAGATTTACTTGGAATCAAGGAGCCGCCTCCCTTTTGTCCTGTTTTGGTTTCCTCCTGTTGTTGTCATGGTAATTGTCAACTGTCATGGCGCCCCCGGGAGTGTCATTTAGTATGGAAATTGGATAATGAAGTTAGAGGTTCTTCAGAGGTGGAGTAAGCTGCCTAAGAAGGAACGTCTGACCACAGATATCCTGTTTTCTTTTTTTTCTTTTTTCTTTTTTTTTTTTTTTTTGAGACAGAGTCTTGCTCTGTCACCCAGGCTGGAGTGCAGCGGCATGATCTTGGCTCACTGCAACCTCCGCCTCCCAGGTTCAAGCGATTCTCCTGCCTTAGCCTCCTGAGCAGCTGGGATTATAGGCGCGTGCTACCACGCCCAGCTAATTTTTGTATTTTTAGTAGAGACGGGGTTTCACTATGCTGGCCAGGCTAGTTTTGAACTCCTAACCTCAGGTGATCCTCCCACCTCGGCCTCCCAAAGTGCTGGGATTACAGACCTGAGTCACCGCGCCTGGCCCCTGTTTTCTGAAAATATGCAGAGTCAAAGCAGAGTAGGAATTTTGCTAAGTCACATAGGCATTGCACTGGGCAACAAAAGCAGGGTAGGGGTCCACCTAAGTCACATAGGCCCTGCAATGCCTTTGTGACTCAATGCAATGGGTAACAGCCCCAGTGTGGTATCCACAGAGTAGTGATGGCAGGCATACAATGCTTCTCCAGCAACCGAGCAACCTGCGCTCTGAATTTGAGAAGCAGACTACACTGAATACATTGGAGCAGCACTCATTTTATCTTCTGAGATCTGCCATTGATGTTGGTGGTGGCCAAAAAAAAAAAAAATGCCCAATGGAAACACTGTCGGTATTCGACATGATCTTTGACTCAACAGTGGAGAGTTGACAACTCTGAACCCTTGAATGATTTGTTCATCACCTAAATCCTAATTCAAGGAAGGGAACTGTGGTTGGGAATGGTTAGGCCAACCCCAAGGAGCTATTGGTATCATACATCTGGAGTTCTTCGAGCTACTACAGGCAACAGAGTTTAGTAGTCTGAGTGTGAACCCCAGGGTTCTATCTGTGGGGTCAAAGCCCAACTCCACTATTTTATACACCTGGTAGTCTTGGGCAAATTATTTAATTTCTCTTGGCTTCAGGTTTCTCAGCATAAAATGTTAAATGTAATAGTGTCTCTGTTTTAGAGTTATTGTGAGGTTTAATGTGGCTCACGCCTGTAATCCTAGCACTTTGGGAGGCTGAGGCTGGTGGATCACCTGAGGTCAGGAGTTCAAGACCAGCATGGCCAACATGGCAAAACCACGTTTCTGTTAAAAACAAAAAAATGGGCTGGGCGTGGTGGTACACACCTGTAATCCTAGCTACCCAAGAGGCTGAGGCAGGAGGATTGCTTGAACCCAGGAGGCAGAGGTTGCAGTGAGCCGAGATTGTGCCATTGCACTCCATCCTGGGTGACAAGAGTGAAACCCCATCTCAAAAAAAAAAAAAAGAAAAAAAGTAATAAATTATTACTTCATATGAATTCTTGGCACATATAAGTACCTGATAAATGTTAGATATTATTTTAAGTGTTAGCAGACGATTGTAGGGAGTTTCCTCTGTGACTTGAGAATCTGATTCTGGGTATCTTAGGCTCCGTTGTTTCTACCCCCTCCTAGAACAACAGCTAAAGGAACAAGATTGCAGACAGGGTGGGAAGCTTTCTTGTGTGACCACCTAGCAGCAGGGAGGAGGCCTGGGATGTGTGCCTGGATCCTAGTGCTCTTGTGTGGGGCTTTGGTGGGCTCTGCTGTGAGGTGGGTTGGCTAGTCTGGTTTCTGGGTCCCTTGCGCTCATATCCCTGGAATTGGAGCTGACCCTGTGTTTTGTTCTTTGGTTTTTACTCAGGTCCTGGTGCTCCTTTTTGTGATTCAGGTCTCCTTGGTGTGCCTGTCTGAATCTCACCTCCAGCATCCATCTGATTCCTGGCATAGACTGAACACCCCTGTACCACTATGATGACCTCTGGTTCTTAACTCAGCTACCTCCCTAATCCTCTATAGCATGTGTGGTGACCTCTGGGTCCCAGCCAAGGGAAGCTAAGAAGGCATGACTAAGCCCTATTTCCACCTAACCACCATGAACCATCATTTTTAATTTGCTGAGCCGTGTCCTGCCCTGCCCTTCCTTTCTCTTCCTTTTCTTTTCTTTTTTCTTTTCTTTTCTCCTTCCCTCCCTCCCTCTTTCTCTTTCTTTCTTTCTTTCTTTCTTTCTTTCTTTCTTTCTTTCTTTCTTTCCTCTCTCTCTCTTTCTTTCTTTCTTTTCTTTCTTCTTTTTTGAGATAGGGTCTCATTGTGTCACCCATGCCAGAGTGCAGTGGCATGATCATGGCTCACAGCAACCTCAACCTCCCTGGCTCAAGTAATTATTCCACTTCAGCCTCCCGAGTAGCAGGGACTACAGGTGCACACCATTGCACCTGGCTAATTTTTATATATTTTTGGAGAGATGGGATTTCTCTATGTTGCCCAGGCTGGTCTCGAACTCCTGGGCTCAAGCAGGAGCCAGGCCTCCCAAACTGCTGGGATTTACAAGAGTGAGCCATCACACCCAGACTGAAAGAGAATTTTCTAAGTCACAGATAAATAAAAACTTTATTCACTACACTACAGGAAAAACTGAATTGCCCTTCTATTCTCTCTTCAGAAAATGATATCCCCAAATTGGCATAATATGAAGAGTCAAAGACTCTACAGTGAAAAGATCAGAAAAAATGGTTTAGGCTGGGTGAGTTGGCTCATGCTTGTAATCCCAGCACTTTGGGAGGCTGAGGTGGGCGGATCACTTGAGGTCAGGAGTTTGAGAGCAGCCTGGCCAACATGGCAAAACCCTGTCTCTACTAAAAATACAAAAATGAGCCAGGCGTGGTGGTGCACACCTGTAATCTCAGCTATGTGGGAGGCTGAGGCAGGAGAATCACTTGAACCTGGAAGGCAGAGGTTGCAGTGAGCTGAGATCGCACCACTGTACTCTAGCCTGGGCAAAAGAGCTGAGAAGACTCTGTCTCAAAAAAAAAAAAAAAAAAAAAAGAAAAAAAAGAAAGAAAGAAAATGTGGTTTTAGAAAGGTATGCTATGAAGTTAATAAATAAAAAAATTATTTTTTCTGTATTGTAGTATGTGTGAGATAAAATTTGGGATTTTGAGGGGATTTCTTTTCTTTTACTAAATACGCATTTACTTATATAATTTGTTTTAATTCACAATTTGTTTTTTGTGGGGTTTTTTTGTTTTTGTTTTTTCAAGACAGGGTCTCACTCACATTGCCCAGGCTGGGGTGCAGTGGTGCAATGTTGGCTCACTGCAGCCTCAACTTCCTGGGCTCAAGTGATCCTCTCACCTCAGCCTCTCAAGTAGCTGGGAATACAGGTGCGCACCACCACACATGGCTACTTTTTTGTATTTTTTGTAGGGATGGGGTTTTGCCATGTTGCCTGAGTTGGGCTGGAACTCAAGTGATCCACCTGCCTCGGCCTCCCAAAGTGCTGGGATTACAGGCATAAGCCACCACGCCTAGCCTCACAATTTGTTTTCTTAAAGAAATTCCTCAAACTTGTAGAAGCTTCAGGACCCTCAAAATACTAAATCTGTTCCTGATGGGAGCTACGTGGCGCATAGTCTGATTTACAGTGGCCACCAATGGATATTGGGGCATACCTATGGAACATGTCCTGTTGGTGAGTGCCATTTGTCATTTGTATCACTGTAAAACAAAACAATATGAAAAAATTAAGAACCACTGCTTTAGACAGCAGAAGCAAACAAGTAACTTTAACAGAGAGTGATTAGCACTATCTGAATTCAGAGTTTATTATTGCTATGTATTTGCTTATGCATTTACCATATATATATGTTTATATATTGGTATGACACCATGGATATGTGTTCTGGTTACCAATTGCTCTATAACAAATTACAGAGATGAAATATTTGGCTGCTCTCCAGTTACAAAACAAAATATCTTAAAACAACAATCATTTTATTATGTCTTACTATAGCTTGCCTTCTTGGAGGGTGATCAGGATAAGCTTGAAAGATAAATATTTGCCAGGCTGACCTAGTGGCAGTGGCATTACACGCAATATTTGAGTCTGGGCAAAGAACTGTTGGGAAAATGAAAAGATGGAACTCGTATTCTGAGCATTTATAATTGAAGACAGACCCCAAGAATATTTGGGAACGGGAGAAATGGTGTGAGGCTGGAAGTATTTGAGGTGAGTACAGATTTCACCATCAAAGTATAATAATGAAATGACTCTAGTGGCAGTGAATCCAAGAATTAAATAAGTTACAACGTGGACAGTGGCTCTAAGGACATTGTCAAGGTGCAGTGTTTCTTCCTCCCAACCAGCCAGCCAGTTTTTAGAAGTTAGGAATGAAGCTTGAGTGTGAGTTGGAAAGAAAGATTTGGCTGCTCTCTGGTTTCAAGAACAGTATGTTGGCTATAATGAGGCCAATGTAGATATTGTCTTAATCTTAAAAGAGGCCAAGATATGCAGTTCATTCTATGAAGTCTGGATTTCCCACTGATTTCAAAGGCATTCCTGAGGGCAGGCAAGTTATGAGAAACGCATTAGGCGTGGTCCAGATAGGCTATCCAAGGAGGATACTATTCACTACCCCATGTTCAGAGGAGCCTAAAGCACACGGCCGTGTTCGCTTCAAGCTACAAGCATATTTTCTGTGTCATGGTGTTTACTTTCACTCCTTTATTTTTTTGTTTTTATTTATTTATTTTTTGTTTAGCTCTTGTTGCCCGGGCTGGAGTGCCATGGCACGATCTTGGCTCACCGCAACCTCCACTTCCCAGGTTCAAGTGATTCTTCTGCCTCAGCCTCCAGAGTAGCTGGAATTACAGGCATGCGCCACCACGCCCAGCTAATTTTGTATTTTTAGTAGAGACGAGGTTTCTCCATGTTGGTCAGGCCCGTCTCAAACTCCCAACCTCAGGTGATCCGCCTGCCTCGGCCTCCTGAAGTGCTGGGATTACAGGCGTGAGCCACTGCGCCTGGCCACTCCTTCATTTTCATTTTTGAAAATGTACTATAGGATATTATATTGTGCCTAGAGTTCCTGCCAGTGTTCTTTTGTATGAGAATTGTAATTAAAAAACCAGTATCTATCTACTGTTCCAAATATAAACAAGTCCAGTTTCTGGATTTGAACTTTTGTTCCTGCTGCTACTAAATCATTTTAGTAACCACAAGACACCTATGAACTCTATAAAAGTCAGTCGTTCAAGTAGGAGCTACCAATTGCATCTAGGACAGTGCTGGTTATCTTGATCATGGATGCCCTAAATCTGGACTTTGTCCTCTCCAGCTATTCAAAACAGTCTTCTGGATATCCAGAAGCTATGCTTCTAGCTATTTAGTTGTCTGTAGAAGGTGATTGTAGAGTTTTCAGTGCCTAGCCACAATGCCAGTGTGTTATCTGAAGATATGCAGTTAAGAACATGGGCTCCAGCCTGACCAACATGGTGAAAGCCCATCTCTATTGAAAATACAAACAGTAGCTGGGTGTGGTGGTGTGCACCTGTAATCCCAGCTACTCTGGAATGCTGAGGCAGGACAATTGCTTGAACCTGGGAGTTGGAGGTTGCAGTGAGCCGAGATTACGCCATTGCATTCCAGCCTGGGTGACAAGAGTGAGACGCTGTCTTTTTTTTTTTTTTTTTGATACAGAGTCTCACACTGTCGCCAGGCTGGAGTGCAGTGGTGCAATCTTGGCTCACAGCAACCTCCGCCTCCCAGGTTCAAGTGATTCTCCTGCCTCAGCCTCCCAAGTAACTGGGACTACAGGCGCGTGCCACCACACCCAGCTAATTTTTTGTATTTTTAGTAGAGACGGGGTTTCACCATATTAGCCAGGGTGGTCTTGATTTCCTGACCTTGTGATCTGCCTGCCTCGGCCTCCCAAAGTGCTGGGATTACAGGTGTGAGCCACCGCGCCCAGCCTGAGACCCTGACCCTGTCTTAAAAAAAAAACAAAAACAAAAAACATGGGCTTTCGCCAGGCGTGGTGGCTCACGCCTGTAATCCCAGCTCTTTGGGAGGCCGAGGCAGGTGGATCGCAAGGTCAGGAAATCGAGACCACCCTGGCTAACATGGTGAAACCCTGTCTCTACTAAAAATACAAATACAAAAAATTAGCCAGGTGTGGTGGCATGTGCCTGTAGTCCCAGCTACTCGGTCTCAAAAAAAAAAAAAAAAAAAAAAAAAAGAACATGGGCTCTTAGAACAGACAGAATTCGGTGGTTCAAATTTCAGCTCTTCAATTTACTTCAATTTACTAGTCATACGACCTTGAAGAAATTAAGTAACATTTTAAAGTCCCCGTTTCTATAGAATGCTGATGGTGAGGATGATGTCAACAATCCTTGCCTCATGAAAGTATTTTGTAGATTACATGAAATTATGAACAGGTATTATTACTAATTGTCTTCTTGCTCTTTAATCCCTTCGTAGACTTAAAAGAGCTGTTTTATTGGAGCATTAATCATGATGGCTATCATTTATTGCCATGTGCCAGCACTGGGCTAAATATTTTATCTATGTGATCTATAATCATAATGAAAAATGCAAGGAAGAGACCTTTACTTTACAGCAGAGGAAACTGAAGGTCAGAGAGGTTAATAATCTTGGTCATAAAACCAAGATGTAGATAGAGCTGGGGTGCGAACTCAAGGCTGCTGTTCTTTCCACTAAGCCCTACTGACGCTCACGTATCTCAGTCTAAGTCATTGCCCCTGCAGAGGAATACAGCTAGGAAGGTCGTTATTTCCCTCTTGCATTAACCAGGGACAGCTGTCTATCCCTTGCTCTAGAAAAAAAAAGAACACCTAATATTAAGCAGTAAACCCAGGCAGAAACCCATCTACTCACAGTGTTTCATATGGGGCTAATGCATGCCTTTGAAGATGCCCCCAAGTCTCAACATGAACGGCTGTGCCAGAGAGGTATGTGCCCATGTCCAGGCTCTTACAGCAAATATTAGCCACAGAAACCCTTGATGTTTTTTTTCTTTTTTTTCCAAGACGGAGTCTTGCTTTGTTGCCCAGGCTGGAGTGCAGTGGTGGGATCTTGGCTCACTGTAACCTCCGCCTCCCGGGTTCAAGTAATTCTCCTGCCTCAGCCTCCTGTGTAACTGGGATTACAGGCACATGCCACCATGCCTGGCTAATTGTTGTATTCTTAGTAGAGACAGGGTTTCACCATGTTGGCCAGGCCAGGTCTCGAACTCTTGACCTTGTGATCCGCCCCCCATCGACCTCCCAAAGTGTTGGGATTACAGGTGTGAGCCACCGCACCCGGCAATTCTTGATGTTCTTAATTTAATCTCCCTTAGAAGTTCTATCCCAATGACCCTGAATCACTAGCTTTGGATATAAATAAAATTTTTCTGCCAGTCAATAACCCAGAGTCCCTATTCTATTCTTCTCTTCTATTTACTTACTTTTCAAGTACAAAGATAAAGCCAAGACCAGAGTCCGTTTTCTTGTCCACACTACTCCAGCAGGTACTCCGATTTCCCTCTGTCCCTACAAAATATTTCCTCCCTGGCCCCTCCCCCAAAGGAAGCCTCGCCTGTGGCAAATCAGTTCATTAGCAAAATCACTGTGCAACTTCTGGGACAAATCAATGGTCTCTACCCCTCAGGTCAATGAACGGAGCCTACGGAGTCCATCATGAGAATATTGGCGACTGGGTCAAGCTCGTTGCTTTGTAGTACCTCCAGTGCTTCAGGTCTCTGAGGCCAATTTCCCAGCCCTGTTCTGCTTTTTGTAACCTGGGCCCTGAAGCAGCTCTGCCTGCATCCAGAACTCCACATAGTCTCAGAGAAACAACTTCTTCATTTCTGTCAGCCATTCTTGCACTAGAAAATACACACCTTTAGGAGCAACAGTTTGCAAGCATGGTGTAGCTTAAACAAAACTTCCAGGAAACATATCACTGAAAAGATAACAAGGTCTGCAGAGATGCGGTTTGCCCGCAACATAGACAGCCTTTTTCATTCTCGGAGAGTGTAGTTTATCTCATTTCAGCCTCAGCAATATCCAACACCTTTTTTATTGACAACACTGCTTTATATTTGTCTTTGGCTTTTCTCTACTCTGACCTTGCCCCATCCATCTGATATCACCCCAGGCAAGAGAGTGGTTTCCACTAAAGGATATCTAAATCTCTACCTCTCACAGGGAGGAACTTTCCTTCTGTCTTTTTTCTTTTTTTGCCACCTAGGCTGGCGTGCAGTGGTGTGATCTTGGCTCACTGCAGCTTCGACCTCATGGGCTCAAGCAATCCTCCCACCTTGGCCTCCTCAGTAGCTGGGACTACAGGTGTGTGCCTGGCTAATTTTTGTATTTTTTGTAGAGACAGGCTCTCATTATGTTGCCCAGGTTGGTGTCAAACTCCTTAGCTCAAGGGATCCACCCACTTTGGCCTCCCAAAGTGCTGGGACTATAGGCATAAGCCACCGCGCCTGGCCCATTCCTTCTATCTTACACCATCTCCATGAAGGTTAAAATGATTGTAGGGCAAGTTCTTGTCAGTTCTCATATTCTCAGTACCCTGTGCTTTCCCATAGAAGAGTTATAAGAAGGAATGTCTCCCTGAGAGGTGGCAGGGAAAAATTTTCCTTAGGAATCACTGACTTTTTTCTGGAAAGCAAAAAATTAATTAATTCTTTTTTTTTGAGCTGGTGGTGTTAGGCAGCAATCTTTTTTGAATGCTATTGCTCCTTGCGGAGCAGGGCTAACTCACAGGCAGTGTACCCAGGGTCAGCGTATTTTTTTTTTTTTTTTTTTTTTTTTTGAGATGGAGTCTCACTCTGTCATCCAGGCTGGAGTGCAATGGCACAATCTCAGCTCACTGCAACCTCCGCCTCCCAGGTTCAAGTGATTCTCCCACCTCAGCCTCCCAAGTAGCTGGGATTACAGGCACCCGCCATCATGCCCAGCTAATTTTGGTATTTTTGTGGAGATGGGGTTTCACCATGTTGGCCAGGCTAGTCTTGAACTCCTGACCTCAGGTGATCCTCCCACCTCGGCCTCCCAAAGTGCTGGGATTACAGGCGTGAGCCACCACACCTGGCCTTTTTTTTTTTTTTTTTTAAAATAAGGGTTTGACCTCTGTTGATTCAGGCATAGTAACCACAGATGGGGGAGAGAGTGGGTTTGGGAGCCAAGACAGGCAGAACACCAAAAAGAGAAGAACATAGGCAAGGAAAAAAAAAAGAAAAGAGAAAAGCAAAGCAAAACACGAAACACATGGGGTAGCAGCCTAGATTAGTAGATAGAATTGAAGTCCTTAAAATCGAAGGCACAGTGAGAGAAACCATAATGTCTTCTACTACATGTAAGATGTTTAATACCTTCCAAAGGAGTGCCTATACCAAGCATAGAGGGTGATTTGGCTTAGGTGAACACTGCAGTTTGGTAAGGATTCAGGTAGCTTTTTGTTTCATTGACTGTATCAGCCTTAATTTAGCAAACGGCCTATGCTGTGCTGTTTGTAAATGGTTTCTTTTTTCTATGTGCCTAAGCAAATGTTTTTTAGTGAGTAAATGACAGTAAATAAATCTTTGTAGAACAATCCTTGTGAAGATTTTTTTGCCCTTCTTCTTCTCCTCCTCCTCCTTCTTCTGCTTCTGCTTCTTCTTTTTCTTCCTTTTCAATACTATGTTTTTTAGGCCAATGATAAAACAGTAAATGTCTTGACAAAGTGAGCTCTCCAAATCGTATATCACAAGGACATAAGAGGAATATCACTTAACAAGTTGATAAAGAGCCTGCCATCAATATGAAGGAGGGAGAAAGGTAACTGTTCTTTGGACTGTGGAGGTGGTTCAAGTCCCAGAACTAGAACCTTAGTAACTCAAAGAATATTGCCAAGAACATGCATATCATTATTCTCCTAGATTTATGTGACAATGAGAACAAACTCCATATTCTGTTGAAATATATTTGGATGGGCCACAATGGCTTACGCCTGTAATCCCAGCACTCTGGGAGGCCAAGGCGGGTGAATCACGAGCTCAGCAGTTCAAGACCAGCCTGGCCAAGATGGTGAAATCCCGTCTCTACTAAAAATACAAAAATTAGCAGGGTGTGGTGGCGGGGGACTGTAGTCCCAGCTACTCGGGAGGCTGAGGCAGAGAATTGCTTGAACCCGGGAGGCGTGAGCCACCACACCCTGCCTGGAATGGTATTTTGAAAGCTTCAATAACACCAATGCTTTTCTAGAGATCATGCAGGCTGTGAATTTTAGACTTATGAGAAGACCTGGACAAAACAGCTGTTTGTACACCCAGACATCTGTTTTTACTGGAGAAGAGGAATTTCTAATGCAGCTGGCAGTATGGTAAAAATCCAAAGGGATCATGTTTCACAGACGCCTCCACGGGCTGACTTGTATTTTAAAAAGTGACCTGAACTTTCTACTGGATGTCACTGGATCCCCAGAAGAAGGTTCATCACAATTAGGAAAGAACCTGCCACGATTCATTTTCCGATTAGAGTGCTTTCTGGCATGCCTCTGCAAGGTGCTAGGAGCACAGGGCCAGGGTATACACAGTTGAGAAGATGGGGGAGGGTCTCATAAGTAGATGGGGAGCGAATGCAAACAAACCTTAGGATGGTGGGGGGGAGGGGAAGCAACAGCAGGGACCTGGGTGAGGAGAGAAAAGATCAAGAGGAAAAGCAGGGCACTGGCAACAGCTTGAGGGTTGGGTGGGGAGACAGGAGGGGAATGGTTGTGATGAGGAGGGGGCGATGAAAAGGAGAGAAGGGGGTGCGAAAGCCACCTCACGTGCAGGACGCACGAATCAATGATTAGAGATGTAAAGCGAATTGGGAAGGAGGGACTTAGTTCTCTGGAGATCCCCTCTGCGTTTGCATAGCCTGGCCCAGCGCTAAGGGGGTGTGGTGCTGAGCTCAGGGAGGTGGGGGTGTGAGACGGCGGCGGCAGGGACACCCCCGCCCCAGTCCAACCAGAAGCTTGGAGCCGTGGAGACAGATCTGCAGGCGGGCAGGGCGGGGGCGGAGCGAGCGAGCGATGGGCGGGGCGGGGGCGGAGGGAGGGCGAGGGGGGATAAGGGTCGAGGGCGGCGTTAGGACCCGCCGGCCCCTCGCCGGCTCCCGGGAGGTTGATAAAGCGGCGGCGGCGTTTGACGTCAGTGGGGAGTTAATTTTAAATCGGTACAAGATGGCGGAGGGGGACGAGGCAGCGCGAGGGCAGCAACCGCACCAGGGGCTGCGGCGCCGGCGGCGGACCAGCGACCCAAGCGCCGCGGCTAACCACGTCTCGTCCACGACCTCGCTAGGTACGGGCCAGCGGGGCAGAGGCCGCGGGGCCTTGCTGGGGAGAGGACGCTCGCTGCTCGGGCTCGCGGGCACCGGCCGCAGGCGGCGGGGTCGGAGTCCGCGGCTGGTTCAGGTCTCCTCCCGCCGCCGCGCCTGCCCGCCGGGCCTAGCCTCAGCCGCGCCCCGCGCTCCCGCAGCGCGCGGCCTGAAAGGGCGGCTCGTGGGCCGCGGCTCCAGTAGCTGCTGGGAGAACCAGTGGCGCGCGCGTCTGCGCCCAGCCCGGCCCCCTGCCCGCCAGCCCGCCGCGTGGCTGCCTTCGTGCCCGCCCCGACCTTAGGGGGCGGCCTTGAGCCGTGGCCGCCTGCCCGGGGTGCGGGGAGGTCGGCTGTGGCTCCGCTCTGTCCGGCGAGCTCCGGACGCGGCGGGGCGACCCGTTAGCTGGCGGGCGCTCGCTGTCCCTTGCGCGGACAGGGAAGGGGTGGCCGGGGCACGATGGGCCCCGCGGAGGAGGAGGTCGCGCAGGGAGCAGACACCTTGCTGCCGGGTCCGAAAGCTCCTTAGACACCCTTCCTGGAGGGAACCGCAGTCCGCAGGCCAGGGCTCTGTCCCCGGGCTCGCGTTTCGGGGCTCCTCGGCTCCCGAACCCATTCGCGCGGGTTGTGCGTGGCTAGGGTGCAAGTCCGGATTTTCGTGTCAAACTGAGGTTATGAGCCGTTTACGAGTCACTTGGACGATAGTAAGGCCTGATCACTCTGAAAGTGTCTGTGGTGTGAAGTCACCTGATCCTTGGCTCCCTGATTTTGCTGAATGTGAGCTCCTACTGTACGTGTACCAGGAGCGCCCCTGCCCCCTCGAAGACGCAGTTGCGTTGGCAGCGCAGTGTTGTGTATCCCTCTCACTCATAACACCCCTATTTATAGGAGTTTAGCATTTGATCTCTCACTGTGGTGCGAATTGATCGCATGAAATGCTGATTGAAAATTTTGATGGTACTTAAGAAAGGCATAAAGTTTTTTCAAAGGCTTATAAATAGTAAAAGCCTACGGTTTGGTAAGTACAGCCAAGATAAGAGTTTATTATTAAATACACTAAATACGAGCTCGTGTCTTAAGATTTCTTTTTTTACAGTGTGTAAAGGTTTTGCTGGATAAAATGTAAAACATTTTGGTATGATATTAACCACAAGGACTCACTTTAATGGGAAAGTTTATTTGAAATATACTTCATCATTCCTGGTAGTCCTTGGCGCATGTCAGAGGTGATGACAGACTGGAGTTTTGCTAAGGGAAAAAGAAGAGGAAATAAAGCTTATTTTATTATTGTCTGCCAACCAAAACACTTGGCTGTTTGTACAATGGTAGTACTCTGTAGAATAAAAAACTAACAAAGAAGCAGCTTCGCCTTAGATCTGTGCTGGTTGGATTTAAGTAATTAGTTGTTTTGGAATGCGAATGGATTAATTTCGCTCTTTTGGTTGGACCCTAGGGGAAGAAGTGTGTGTTCTTTTCTTTCTTTCTTTCCTTTTTTTGAGGTAAGCGTTTTAGATGCAGTTTCAAAATATTCTATGTATTTACCTTATTAGAAGAAACATAAATTTATACTTCATTTATGGTTATGAACGTTTTTGTGCTGTGGTATCTTGAGAAGAGATGATACTCTTCAGATTGTTGTTGAAATAGGGCCCACCATTTATTATTTAATAAATGCTTTTGTCTACTACTCATAGGTTTTTGTCCTTTTTTTTTTTTTTTTAGGACGGATCAGGAACACCTTCACTTGATAGCCATTCCTAGCAAATGATTGCCTAAAACAGTTCCTGTACCTGCTAATTTGCTCCGAGTCACTCATTAATGAGTTAAAAGCTAAATGAACTTGGTAGGATTTGTGTTTAAAGTGAGAAGAAACAGACTGAATGAAAAGGACTCATCTATTTTTGACTGTGTAGAAACTCTTTGTCTCCCTCTGCTTCCTGGAGACATAGCTTCAAAAACCAAGTTGGGGTCAAGTGTCACTTTAGTAGTTTAGTGTTAGGAAGAGGCTTTGTGTTTATTCTTTTAGGAATGTAGGATCTTTAGAAAGCAAATAAGTACTCATTTTATTGGCTTTTTAAGTTGATAGGATTCTGTAGATATGATTAAATCTATTTAGTAAAGTGTTTTGAAATTCTTCGAAATTATTTAGGGAGAAGGAGCTGCCTTACAGTAAAGATATTATAGGGAAAAGAAACCCTGAGTGAAAATAAGATTATGGCCTTAAGTCGAGTGCACATAGGTGTATTTCAGGATTCGTTTTTCTGTGACTGTATTGTAACTTTACAGTTTTGGAATACTCACAAGTATAAGTAACTTTCTTGAAATTGTTAGACCTTTTCCAAAATTAGGTTTTTTCCACAGTTGGTATTAGGTAGCTAGCTGCTAAGAGTATAGGGAGACTGATTAACTAGTTTGATGACGTTGGAGTTCAACATATATATTTTAAATTTTGGGACTTCATAGGAAGATGTATTAAAAAATTGTTTGTGGTCATTTGGAAGACCTGTTTGACACACACAATTGTCAGCAAAGCTGTTTGGCAGGCTCTTAAAGTTAAGAGCTAGAAATGTAAGGCATAGGAGTAGAAGTTAAACTTTTTTTTGGTAATGGTGGTTTAGAGCTTTACAGCGCAAGGATTTTCTCCAGATAGGTGCAGGGAAGCAGCTTTCTTCTTTTCTTTCTTCTTTTTAAAGTGTAATGGTATTCTGATTTTGTAGACATTTTGGGTTTTCAAAGTCCAGGTGTATTATTTACTTTCTAGAAAATTTGCGAGTTATTTACTTTAAGGAACGTAGATGTGAACATAGAATAACTGAACTTGATTCCACAGTGAATTCATTACTCTAGTAGGTTTACTCCTATCCGTTAGTCCTCCACACCACACATGATACACAACACTCGAGGGCTTTCTGTATGGCTTTAAAAACGGATAGCAGGCTGAGTGTGGTGGCTCACGCCTGTAATCCCAGCACTTTCGGAGGCCGAGGCAGGTGGATCACCTGAGGTCAGGAGTTCGAGACCAGCTTGACCAACATGGAGAAACCCCGTCTCTACTAAAAATACAAAATTAGCTGGGCGTGGTGGCGCATGCCTGTAATCCCAGCTACTTGAGGGGCTGAGGCAGGAGAATCACTTGAACCTGGGAGGCAGAGGTTGCAGTGAGCCGAGATCATGCCATTGCACTCCAGCCTGGGCAACAAGAGCGAAACTCTGTCTCCCCCCAAAAAAAGGATAGCAGGAAGAAAATGCCAACCTGAAAATATGATGGCAATAGGATAATACTTGGTAGATATTATAGAAAGAACAATTAGTAAAGGAAGTAGAACAATTCTGTTTGTTATGGTCATGGAGAAGCATGAAGTATTCAGAAGTGCAAAGCCAAAATAACTTTTACAAATGATTTTCCAAGTTATGGAACGTGTCTCTCTGTGCTTGGGTATATACACATATTGCTAAACTTGGATACAGTTTTGTAAAAATGTGTGTATTTAAGTAGCCACCTTCACTACCTACTCTGAGACAAATGGCTGTATGGTGTATGGTGGGATGATAGTTACTAGAAACAACTTTTAAGTCATAAAAGACTAACATCCTCTGTTTTCCCAAGAAGATAATATGTACTTTTGATTGACCTTGGATTTGGTCTTCTGACCAGTACAAGTAGAATGTAGGGGATTCCCTTGCTAAGCTGCTAGCTTAATAAAAAGTATTCATACAACTCCTGTTCATACAACTTTATGATTGGCACCCAAACAACCACTTAGAGGCTAGCTGGATATCCTGCTGGCCAGTAACTCTAATAACTTGTTGGAGAAGTATGTAACTGGTGAAAGATACTTATCTAGGATCTCTAGTACATTTTATCTTTTATTGCAAAGATGCTCTGATTGCGGCGGCAATGCTTCTTTAATCATAGGGAGGATAATGTAGTGGGAAAAGAACGAGGAATCACGTGAGTGATTTCACTTCTTAAGTCCTCTGAGCTTTGAGTCCTCATATACAGCAGTGATAATCCGTAACAAGGCTGTCGTGGGAAACAGATGATAGGGTGCAAGTGTTTTGTAGTACTTTACAGTTTGTAAAACTGTCTTAAGGCACAGTAACATATATGTAAGAATGTACCAGTGTGGCTACTTGTGTTATTATGCTATTATGTATAACGTGTATATTTGCAATAAAAAGTTATAATTTTTTCCTGTGGACAGAGATTTAGTTTGGGCAAGGGTGGTAGGCAAGTTTTAAATTTTAGCTGCAAAATGCTGATAATATGTTCATGATAGGGTTATTGCAAGTATCAAATGTGTTAAAAGCGTTTAACCCAGTGTCAAATATTCTGTTGGAGGTGGTTATTACTATAATGGGTGGTTATTTAAGATGAGACTTTGAACTAAAAAGTAATTTTCAAAATAGGTAACTTGGAAGGTGGTTTGTTCAGTTATTAACATAAGATGTTATTATTCATGCTTCTTAGCTATATTCATTTTATTAAATGTGCATTTTAGACAATTTAATCCTGTGGCAAAGTAGTTCTTCTGAAATTGTTTATTTCAATTACAGGATTTCATATGAGTTAATTTCATAGTTTAAGGTTATGGCAGTTTCCAAGTACAGTTGTCCCTTGGTATCCATGGGAAATTAGTTCCAAGACCTCCCCCTGATGACAGAATTCAAGGATGTTCCAGTCCCTGGAACATGGTATAGTATTTGCATATAACCTACGTACATCCTCCCGTACACTTTAATCTCTACACTATAGTACCTAATACAATGTAAATCATTGTTATACTGTATGCTTAGGGAATAATGACAAGAAAAAATTGTACATGTTCAGTACAGATGCAATTAAACAATTTTTCTATTCCTGGTTGGTTGAATTCATGGATGTAGAGCCCATAGATATGGAGGGCTGACTTGACTGTATCGTGCATTGGCTTTTCAAACAGTAAATCTGCAAAATCTAACTTGGGTCTGTTATGCACAGGATTGCCAAAAAAAAAAAAAACCCAATTAACATGAAATCATACTAACAGTGAATCTCATAAAAACCTTATTTTTCCCTTCATTTAATCCTTTAGAATGGAGTCAGGGACAGTGATTAGAACTACATCCATCATTAACATTTTAACTTGAGTTCTGTAAACTTCCTATGATTTTGAAATGGATTTGGAATGGAGACTTGGATTTTAATACTAGGTCTGTAATGTTTTATTTTTATTTATTTATTTATTTTGAGACAGAGACTCCCTCTGTCACCCACGCTGGAGTACAGTGGCATGATCTTGGCTCACTGCAATCTCCACCTCGTGGGTTCAAGCGATTCTTGTGCCTCAGCCCCTGAGTATCTGGGACTACAGGCACGTGCCACCACGTCCAGCTAATTTTTGTATTTTTAGTAGAGATGGGGTTTCACCATGTTGGCTAGGCTGGTCTCGAACTCCTGACCTCAGGTGATCCACCCACCTTGGCCTCCCAAAGTGCTGAGATTACAGGCACGAGCCACCGCACCCTGCCTGGGTCTGTAATGTTTTTCTGTAACATTTTTTTTTTTCCTTCCCAGTGGTTAATATCTACCCTAGCACACTTACAGTAATTTTTTTTTTAAATTTTGTTTTGTTTCTATGTTTTTTGAAACGAGGTCTTGCCCTGTTGCCCAGGCTGGAGTGCAATGGTGTGATCACTGCAGTTTTGACCTCCCTGGCTTAAGTAATCTTCCTGAATCAGCCTCTTCAGTAACTAAGACTACAGGAGTGTGCTACCACACCTGGCTAGTTTTTAAAATTTCTTGTGGAGATGGGGTCTCCCTGTGTTGTCCAGGTTAGTCTCAAACTCCTGGACTCAAGTGATCCTTCCATCTCGGCCTCCCAAGTGTTGGGATTACAGGCATCAGCCACCACACCCAGCCATTTCTTTCTTTCTTTTTTTTTTTTTTTTTTAAATAGATAAAACCTATAAATGCAGTTTAGAAATTTGAAAGCCTCCTATAAAGAAACTCGTTAAAGGAGGAAAGTTGGCAGAGTAAATGGGAAGCTTTTTTAAAATTTCAATGAATGAATTTGTGGGATGCCAAAAGTTGGTTTTAATTCACCTTTATCAGAATGGGGGAGTTGATTTTTGCCATTTCCTAATCTTTTTTATCTTTTTATATTTTTTTCCTTAAATTTTTTTTTTCCTCCCAGAGATAGGGGCTAGCCTTGTTGCACAGGCTGGAGTGCAGTGGCTCAATCATAGCTCGCTGCAACCTTGAACTTCTGGGGTGCACCCCCCACCCCCGCCATTTCAGCTTTCTATGTAGCTAGGTCTACAGGCTTGCACTACTACCCCTCCTGGGCCAGGGGTTGATTTTTTTGTCTTGTTTTGTTTTGAGATCGAGTCTCGCTCTGTTGCTCAGGCTGGAGGTGCAGTGGCACAGTCTTGGCTCACTGCAGCCTCCACCTCTGGGTTCAAGAGATTCTCCTGCCTCAGCCTCCCAAGTAGCTGGGACTACAGCTGCCCGCTACCATGCCTAATTTTTGTGTTTTTTAGTAGAGACGGGTCTTACCACGTTGGTCAGGCTGGTCTCAAACTTCTGACCACAAGTGATCCGCCCACCTTGGGCTCCCAAAGTGCTGGGATTACAGGCATGAGCCACTGTGCTGGCTGGGTTGATTTTTTTTTTTTTTGAGAGAGTCTTACTCTGTCTCCCAGGCTGGAGTGCAGTGGCACGATCTTGGCTCACTGTAAACTCCGCCTCCCAGATTCAAGTGATTCTCTTGCCTTAGCCTCCTGAGCAGCTGAGATTACAGGTGCCCACCACCGTGCCCGGCTAATTTTTGTATTTTTAGTAGAGACAGGGTTTCTCCATGTTGGCCAGGCTGGTTTCTTTTTTTTTTTTTTTTTAAAGAAGGAGTCTCGCTCTGTCGCCCAGGCTGGAGTGCAGGGGCTGCAATCTCGGCTCACTGTAAGCTCCGCCCCCCGGGGTTCACGCCATTCTCCTGCCTCAGCCTCCCAAGTAGCTGGGACTACAGGTGCCCGCCACCATGCCCGACTAATTTTTTGTATTTTTAGTAGAGACGGGGTTTCACCATGTTAGCCAGGATGGTCTCGATCACCTGACCTCATGATCCACCCGCCTCGGCCTCCCGAAGTGCTGAGATTACAGGCGTGAGCCACCGCGCCCAGCCGGCCAGGCTGGTTTCAAACTCCTGACCTCAGGTGATCCACCCACCTCGGCCCTCAAAGTGCTGGGATTACAGGTGTGAGCCACTGCCCGGTCTTGATTTTTTTAAATGACAAATCTGAGAGAAGTTTTGACGGGAAAACACCCCTGTTCTTAGAATTTTTTCAAGATGGCTATTAATAGCATCTGCATAAATTGCTGTTTTCTTTTTATCAGCACTTTAATTTTTATTTTTTATCTGTGTACTTATTTTTGAGACAGGGTCTCAGATATGCAGCCTCCACCTTCTGGGCTCAAGTGAACCTCCTGCCTTAGTCTCCTGAGTAGCTGGGACTTACAGGTGTGTGCCACCATGCCTGGCTAATTAAAAAAAAAAAACATTGGCTGAGCACGGTGGCTCACGCCTGTAATCCCAGCACTTTGGGAGGCTGAGGCGGGTGGATCACGAAGTCAGGAGTTCGAGACCAGCCTGACCAACATAGTGAAACCCTGTCTCTACTAATAAAATTTTTTTTTTTCTTTGAGACAGAGTCTTACTCTGTCGCCCAGGCTGGAGTGCAGTAGAGCAATCTCGGCTCACTCTACCTTCTGAGTTCAAGCAATTCTCGTGTCTCTGCCTCCCAAGTAGCTGGGATTACAGCCATGTGCCACCATGCCCAGCTAATTTTGTATTTTTAGTAGAGATGGGGTTTCACTGTGTTGGTCAGGCTGGTCTCCAGCTCCTGACCTCAGGTGATCCACCCACCTTGGCCTCCCAAAGTGCTGGGATTACAGGTGTGAAGCACCGCACCTGGCCTGGCATGTACGTTTTCAAGAGTAAAGCCACACATGGCTAGATCCATTCAGAAAGGTTTTGCCCATTTGTTCTTCATCAGGGTTAGGTTTGTGCTTGTTTGCAAGTAACTTTGTTCACAGTGGGTGTTGTTAATTAAAAGTAAATGCCAACATATAGGTAAAAATGGGCATATTACTAGTTTAATTTGCAATTTTTTGATTGTAGTTGATGTTGGAATAGTAATATGGTAATTGAAAATGTGAATTAGTTAATTTACTTTTTTAGAGATGAGGTATCACTGTGTTGCCCAGACTAGTCTCAAACTCCTGGGGTTAAGCGATCCTCCAACCTCCACCTCTCAAAGTGCTGGGATTACAGGTGTTAGTTACTGTGCTCAGCCCTGAATTCTTTTTATTAATTGCTTTTTAATATTTTTTGAGCATTTCTCAGTATTTCCTTTATTGTTTTATAAAAGCCTGTTTGCCTCCAGGAAATTATTTTTCATATTTGCTTTTTAATTTTGTATTTTTTTGGTGAGAAATTGTGTGTGTTGGTTTCTTTCATGTTTTTCTTAAATAAATTGGCGATTTCTTTGAACTTATTAGTGGTAGTCTCTTAATCTTTAGGCATGCTATTGGAGTACTTTTAAAAAAAGTTGTTATGGCCGAGCGCAGTGGCTCATGTCTGTAATCCCAGCACTTTGGGAGGCCGAGGCGGGCAGATCACCTGAGGTCGGGAGTTCGAGACCAGCCTGACCAACATGGAGAAACCCCGTCTCTACTAAAAATACAAAATTAGCCGGGCGTGGTGGCACATGCCTGTAATCCCAGCTACTAGGGAGGCTGAGGCAGGAGAATCGATTGAACCTGGGAGATGGAGGTTGAGGTGAGCCGAGATCACACCATTGCACTCCAGCCTTGGCAACAAGAGTGAAACTCCGTCTCAAAAAAAAAAAAAAAAAAATTACGTCTTTATTTTAGAGGCCGGGCGTGGTGGCTCACGCCTGTAATCCCAGCACTTTGAGAAGCTGAGGTGGGTGGGTCATGAGGTCAGGAGATAGAGGCCATCCTGGCTAACACAGTGAAACCCCGTCTCTACTAAAAATACAAAAAATTAGCTGGGCGTGGTGGCGGGCACCTGTAATCCCAGCTACTCGGGAGGCTGAGGCAGGAGAATGGCGTGAACCCAGGAGGCGGAGGTCGCCGTGAGCCAAGATCGCGCCACTGCACTCTAGACTGGGAGAGAGAGCGAGACTCTGTCTCAAAAAAAAAAAAAAAAAAGTTGTTTTAGGCCAGGCGTGGTGGCTTATGTTTGTAATCCCATCACTTTAGGAGGCCAAGGTGGGCAGATCACCTGAGGTCAGAAGTTTGAGACCAGCCTGGCCAACATGGTGAAACCCCATCTCTACTAAAAATACAAAAATTAGCTGGGCATGGTGGCAAGCGCCTGTAATCCCAGCTACTCCAGAGGCTGAGCCTGGAGAATCACTTGAACCCTGGAGGCAGAGGTGGCAGTGAGCCACGATCGCGCCATTGTACTCCAGCCTGGGTGATAAGAGTGAAACTCTGTCTCAAAAAAAAAAAAAAAGTTGTTTTAAATTTTTTTTTTTTTTTTTTTTTTTTTTTTTTTTTTTTTTTTTTTTTTTGAGATAGATTCTTGCTCTGTTGCCCAGGCTGGAGTGCAGTGGCTCACTGCACGCTCCGCCTCCTGGGTTCACGGTATTCTCCTGCCTCAGCCTCCGTAGTAACTGCGACTACAGGCGCCTGCCACCACGCCCAGCTAATTTTTTTTGTATTTTTAATAGAGATGGGGTTTCACCATGTTAGCCAGGATGTTCTTGATCTCCTGACCTCGTGATCCGCCCTCCTTGGCCTCCCAAAGTGCTGAGATTACAGGCATGAGCCACCGTGCCCGGCCTTAAATTGTTAATGATATATTGATTATTCCTATCTCTTTTTATTGTCAGAGAGTGGGCATCTGTTTCAGTGCCTAGTAGTGTGGTAGAAGAAAAGCAAGCTTAGAAACTGGGTTCAGATCTCTACAAATAAGTTTTAGTTTCCTGAAGTAAAAAAAACCTACCTGAAAAGTTTTAAGATTAAAAGTTAATGTCTTGGCTGTGTGCGGTGGCTCGTGCCTTTAATCCCAGCACTTTGGGAGGCTGAGGCTGCAGGATGGAGCTGAGCCTGGGTGACATAGTGAGACTCTGTTGCTAAAAAAAATAATAATAGTAATAAAGATAATGTCTTAAAGCGTTTGGCGTGTACTGAGTGCACAAAGTTATCATCTCTTCTCTTGAGGGTAGGACATGAAGGGGCTGGGGTTAGTTTTCTTTTGGGACTAGAGGCCGGAATGGGACAGGCAAATAGAGGACCATACTTACACAAAAAATTAGCTTTTTTCCCTTGATAGTTTTAGTTGACATACTGTGTACCTACCTTATAAAAGGGCTTTTGAGCTGCTTATAGTGAATACCTACAAAAAATAATGTAGACAGATGCTTGTTCTAAGCTTTCACATAGATCATAGAGACTTTATGCATATTTGTGAGTTAAGTTTATCATTAAGCTTATATGTTCTGAAGTAGAAATTGCCATGTGCTAGAGAGTTGTTGAGGAACACTTCATGGAAGAGGGAGGCTTTGTCACGCTTTGAAGAATGGGTAAATCTTAGAGAGCAAAGTGTAGGCTGTGCCACTGGTTTGAAGATAAAAAGATAGGCAGTATTTTGGTAACCTTTTTATGACATAATTTAAGCATTTAACCCTGATTTCTAAGAATTTTCAATCTAAAAGAGATGCTTAAAAAATACTTAAAAGCAATTAGATAGAGGCAACTGAAAGACCGAATGATATTAGAGTATGTTTAATAAAAAAAGGAATGGGGCTATTTTTCTGTAGCCAAATAGAGCAAAGAATTGGTTTAAATAACTGGATAATTCCTGGAAAAATTATGTGAGGAGCTCAAAATGCAACTTAAAAACTGTGCTAACGTCTCCTTCCTTCCTCCTGTTTTTGAGCGTGTGTATTTACTACAAGGAATCCTGACATATTCCCTAAAATTGCCAAACTAGAGACAGGGGACAAAAGGAGAGTATAGTGCGAAGCTCTGACTTTATCTTTGTTTTTTTTTTTTTAAATTAGTCACATTTTATCTAGTTGGAAGGATGTTTATTTGTCTCCTTTTGGCACCATTCCCTTCTTTTCACAGCTGCTCTTGTAGTAGGAATTTTGTCTGTATTGAGCCAAGTCTAGAATTTGAGTGAATACTTACCTCTTTTTTTTTTTTTTTGAGACAGGGTTTAGTTCTTGTCGCCCAGGCTGGAGTGCAGTGACATGATCTCGGCTCACTGCAACCTCTGCCTCCCAGATTCAAACCATTCTCCTGCCTCAGCCTCCCAAGTAACTGGGATTTTAGGTACACACCACCATACCCGGCTAATTTTTTTCTTTTTGAGATGGAGTCTCATTCTGTCACCCAGGAATGATCTCTGCTCACTATAACCGCTGCTTCCGGGGTTCAAGCAATTCTCCTGCCTCAGCCTCTCAAGTAGCTGGGACTACAGGCGCCCCCCCCGCCACGCCCCGGGGATTTCACTATGTTGGACAGGCTGGTCTTGAACTCCTGACCTCGTGATCCGCCCACCTTGGCCTCTCAAAGTGCTGAGATTACAGGTGTGAGCCACTGCGCCTGGCCAATTTTTTGTATTTTTACTAGAGACAGGGTTTCACCATGTTGGCAAGGCTGGTCTTGAACTCCTGACCTCAGGTGTTCTGCCTGCCTTGGCCTCCCAAAGTGCTGGGATTACAGGCGTGAGCCACCGTGCCCAGCCTTCTCTCTGTCTCCTTTTTTTTTTTTTTTTTTTTTTTTTTTTTTTGAGATGGAGTCTCGCTCTGTCGCCCAGGCTGGAGTGCAGTGGTGCAATCTCGGCTCACTGCAAGCTCCGCCTCCCGGGTTCACGCCGTTCTCCTGCCTCAGCCTCCCGAGTAGCTGGGACTATAGGCGCCCGCCACCACGCCCAGCTAATTTTTTGTATTTTTAGTAGAGACGGGGTTTCACCGTGTTAGCCAGGATGGTCTCGATCTCCTGACCTCGTGATCCACCAGCCTCGGCCTCCCAAAGTGCTGGGATTACAGGCATGTAATCCTGTGCCCAGCCTTGCCTTCTCTTTTTTTAAACTGCTGCTGTAACAGTCATCTGAGGTAGAGAGATGTGGCAGAATGAAACTTAGTGTCTAAATTTCCAGAATATTGGCTTAAAGCTTTTTGAAATTTGTCATAGTAGCCCTATTTGATCTAAATGTCTATTCTAAATTTAAATATTCTAAATTTGTGTGTGTGTGTGTGTGTGTGTGTGTGTGTGTGTGTGTATGATTCCCTTGCTAACTGGCTATCCCAAATTTCAAAGTTCTTTTATGGGCTTGATACTTTACAACTCTTAAACAAAGTTATTTTTTGAGCCTAAAAGAGAATGCTTAAACTATATGCCCGAGTCAAGGAAACCTTCTCTGTTTTTGATTAATTGTTGATCCCTGTGCTACAAAATCTTGGAGCTCTTACAGTCATTGTACTAAAAATACTTTGGGAAATAGGAATGTAGTACATTGTTGTTTTATAAGGCATATAAGAAAAGTGAGTGTCTCTTATAACAAATATGGAATAATTTAGTGTTCTCTGTGGCCTTAGGCCAAAGAATGATGTTTAAGAACTAGCTCTTCCATTTTTACTGTCACCTCTTGACTTTGGGCTTCTCATTTTATATTCGGGCTCTTGAAATTGCCTTATATCTGATTTGCTCATTACACGTCTTACTCATCACTTTGAGTTTGTCTCTGCAACACAGCTTTGATTCTCTCTCTCCTCTGCTATGAAACTGCCAGTGGTACTCCTCAGGGATGATGTCCAGCATTCTCAGACTATACTTTTATTTTAATTTAATTTTATTTTTTTGAGATGGAGTCTTACCCTGTTGCCCAGGCTGGAGTGCAGTGGCACAATCTCGGCTCATTGCAACCTCTGCCTCCCGTGTTCAAGTGATTCTCCTGCCTCAGCCTCCTGAGTAGCTGGTATTACAGGCATCTGCCACCACGCCCGGGTAATTTTTGTATTTTTAGTAGAGACGGGGTTTCACCCTGTTGGTCAGGCTGGTCTCCAACTCCTGACCTCATGATCTGCCTGCCTTGGCCTCCCAAAGTGCTGGGATTACAGGCGTGAGACACTGTGCCTGGCCTAGACTACATTTTTAAAGTTAGCCTTAATCTCATCCTCAGGGCTTAAGAGATGCAGCCGTCTTCAGAATGTCTTTATTGATAACCCTAGTTTAGATAATCCAAAAAGGAGTACTTTTATACTCAAATAGCATTTCCTTTATATTACAGTATCCTTTTATGCTTGTTTGTGTTAGAACCGTTAAGAATAAAGACTGTTATTATTGAATTGTACTTCTGTCTAGCATAGTGCCTTGCTCTCTGGTTACCAGTGTGAAGTAGGTAGGGTGGGAGGTCTTCCTCGTAATTCATGACACATTGGATAGTAGGTGTCCTGAGAATTGTTGGAGTTGGTGAATAGGAAACAGTGAGTTGCACATTTACTTATATTTAAATGTGTGTGCTTATCTTGCCAAAGATGGGCAAATATACTTTTATTGCATCTTATATTTTAAAGATATGCAATTTAACACTTGTCCTTCTAGAAAGTTTATGAAGAAAAAATTGTTCCCCAAATATTGGGAGACTGTGTAAATGATTTGCTGACTGTATAAATATTAACTAGGAAATTTTTGGAAAAATAGCTGTGTGCCAAGATTTGTTATAAAGATGATAAATAACGCCCTCTCCCAGCTTTTTAATAAACAACTTGTATTTTTGGTAACTTTTTTCAGGTTTCTAGAAATACTGAGCATGTAAGAATTCAGATCTGAGTTTATTCAGCAAACATGCTCATTTGATAATAAAGACACTAACAGTTTGGCTTAGTTGGAAGATGATGCTTTTGACAGTTACAAAGACCTGGTTGTGCATCCTCAGTTGATTACTTACAAAATGTGTATCCTTGCAGATTGCTTAATCTGAGCTTCAGTGGCCTCCTTTATGGAAACAAGGAAACTCATAGCTACTCCACAAAGTGATTTTGAGGTTTAAAGAGATAATAGGCACATAGTAGGCACTCTGTTTTTCACTCTTCTGTAGTAAAAGCTACAACACCTAAAATTATTTCATACAGTAAATTATTTTGAGGGATGAGAAAGTTACTAATAATGTTTTCCTCTTTTCCTCTAGATGTCCATGTCTTTCGTTGCTTTGCTCAAATGTCGTCTTGTAGAAGTTAACTCTGACTATTGTCTTCAATGACAACTCCTGCCTCCATTTCCCTTGGCTCGTTTTACTTTTCTCTGTAGCACTTAACACTAGCTGACGTCACACATATGTTTTCTGTTGCTCTATCTTTAGGATGTAAGCTCCTAAGGGCAGGATTTTTGTTGTTATTCTTAATTTTGTTTTACTACTGAATCTGTAGTTCTCAGAACTGTGTTGTAGGTATTCAGTGACTGTTGAAAGAATAAAGATTTATGCACCTCCAGTTCTAGACCTTTCACCCCTTGTATCAGAACTGCCATGGTGCTGGTTAGTGGGGTACTTGTTAAAAATGTAGATTTCTGGACTCCATGGATCAGCTGAATCAGACTCTGGAGGTGGGGTCTAAGAATCTGTGTTCTGAGCCAGTTACCCAGATGGTTCTTAAACTCTAGTGGGTGTGAGACTCACTGTTCTACCGTGTGGCTGTGGCTAATTAAATATTGACAGTATTAACTCAGTCATAGGCCCACGATAAATAATTGAATTACAAATGTGTTGACCATTCTTTAGTAAGCAGTTTTTTGCCCTGTGATATGTATGGTAAGGAAGGGTTATGTGTATTTGTAATTGTGATTATTTTGGTTACTCTAGTTTTTTCCCAAACATCTAGTTTAATCTAGAACTTTAGGGAGCTAGAAATCTCAAATACCAGATGTTAGTGAATCCACCTTTCCCAAGCAAAACAAGCCCTTTAAACCCATTCTTATTTTGCACTTGTAGTTATTTACTCATAAGAATCGATTGGCTAATATTAGGGATTTATTTTAAATGACAAGCATCATTATGTGGACTGATTTGAGTCTCCTTTCTATGGCTGTATCACTGGGGAACAGTGAGAATTATCTGTTTAAGAATTATCCTATAACATCGAAAAGCAGTTTGGTATAGTGGAAACAGCATGGGTTTAAAAGATAGAAATCTTAATGCATGCATTACCTCTTAGCTGTAGAACCTTAAATAATTTTTAAAAGAACATCTTTGAATATCCACATTTCCTCTCTCTGAAATGGGGCTAATAGCTAAGTTACTGGGTTGTCGAGAGGATTATTTCATTGAGTCATTTCAGTAAATGTAAGTTTTCTTGCCTGTCTGTGGAAGTAAATTTTGAGGCAAATTAAAATATTTCATTAAAAACAATTGTAATGTATTTCAAACTTACAAAAATGACAGAGAAAGATAAAATAGATACCCAAGTAGCCATTGCATTAATCTAATACATAATATTTGCCATATTGATTTCGAATCCTTTTTAAAAGAGAAAATCTTACTGTGCAGTTGAATGGTTCTCCCAATAACCTTTCTCTTTTCCCCTTTCTTCATAGATATACACCTGTCCTGAAAGTGGTGTATGCTTTCTGGTTTTTAAATAGCTTATAACATTTGTATATTTCATAAATAATATACAGTATTTTGTTGTGTTTAAAACATGGTGAGTGGTTCAGACTGTATTTTGTAGCTTGATTTAATTTAATTTAATTTAATTTTATTTTTTTGAGATGGAGTCTCACTCTGTTGCCCAGGCTGGAGTGCAGTGGCGTGATCTTGGCTCACTGCAAGCTCCGCCTCCCAGGTTCATGCCATTCTCCTGCCTCAGCCTCCCGAGTAGCTGGGACTACAGGCACGTGCCACCATGCCCGGCTAATTTTTTGTATTTTTTAGTAGAGATGGGGTTTTACCATGTTAGCCAGGATGGTCTCGATCTCCTGACCTCGTGATCCACCTGCCTCGGCCTCCCAAAGTGCTGGGATTACAGGCGTGAGCCACCGTGCCTGGCTGCTTGATTTAATTTTTTTCATTCCACATTGGTGTGGAAACTTATCCATATGTAAATATTTAGATCTTATGCATTAATTTCAATTCTCTGACTTATATTTTATTTATCCATGGGTATTTAGGTTGTTCCAATTTTTTTTTTTTGTAGTTACAAACAATACTTTGGTCAACAAGGAACCATGTTTCGTTCTTCATGTATATGATGCAGGAATTTCTCTAGGATATAAACAACTTACCTAAAAAATATTAAAGTAAGAAAATTTCAGTATTGTGTACTCTCATTCTTTAAAAATCTGGTCCACATAACATAACAAAAGTATGTTCTCCCTCCTCTCCCCTCAATAAAGTACCTAAGAGCCAGTCCAAGACCCTTTCTTTGGGTCTTGACTTCAGGTGAGATTTTCTTCAAGACTTCTCTGTAGAAGAAAATGAAGAGCCTTAAATGAAGAGACTTGCAGAACCTGAATAGAATGTCTGAATTTCTGTCTTGTTGCTTATAGAGTTCCCCGGGGCTGGGTGTGGTGGCCCATGCCTGGAATCCCAGCACTTTGGGGAGGTCGAGGCAGGAGGATCCCTTTAGTCCAGGAGTTTGAGACCAGCCTGGGCAACATAGTGAGACCTGGACTCTACAAAAAACAAATTAGTTGACTGTGGTAGTGCATGCCTGTGGTCTCAGCTACTCAGGAAGCTGACATGGGAGGATCACTTGAGCCTTGGGGGTCAAGGCCACAGTGAGCTGTGATTGTGCCACTGTATTCCAGCCTGGGCATCAGAGCAAGACCCCATCTCAAAACAAACAAGCAAAACACCCAAAATCTTTAAAAAAAAAAAAAAAAAAAAAGAATCCCCTGAGCCATCGTTTATTCTAGAATCTCCTGACTAGCTAACAAAGTTGACTTCATAAATTTCAACCTCATTTAAAATACCAAATTTAAATTTACTTTAGTATTCTTTTTTTTTTTTTTGAAATGGAGCCTTGCTCTACCCAGGCTAGAGTGCAGTGGACGACGATCTCATCTCACTGCAACCTCTGTCCCCCGGGTTCAAGCAATTCTCGTGTCTCAGCCTCCCGAGTAGCTGGGATTACAGGCATCTGCCACCACTCCCAGCTGTTTTCTTGGTATTTTTAGTAGAGACGAGGTTTCACCATATTGGTCAGGCTGGTTTTGAACTCCTGACCTCAAGTGATCCACCCGCCTTGGCCTCCCAAAGGGCTAGGATTACAGGTGTGAGCCACCATGCCCGGCCAACTTTAGTATTTTTTTTAAGTACACTTATATTCAGGTGTATGCTTTAAGAACTGGTTAATATTTGATGACAAACTTTGGGAAAAATACTTTGAGTTTATACATTTATAAACCATTTTACATTTTTCTTCATCTATTTTAATAAATGCATAAAAGCGTTTTTTGCCTTAGTGTTCTTTAAGTGGGAACAGCAAGAATTCTGTGACATCAGTGGTAGTTACTATGGAAATGGGGTACATTTCAAGTGGAAAATAGTATGTGAATCCTATAGGAAAAACAACTCTTTGTTTCCTGATTTAATAGTAATGAAGGAAGGAGATGAATGGCATTATATACTCCTTAAAGCATTTTTTTTTTTTTTTTTTTTTTTTTTTGAGGTGGAATCTGGTTCTGTCACTCAGGCTGGAGTGCAGTGGTGGGATCTCGGCTCACTGCAACCTCCATCTCCCGGGCTCTGGGGTTCGAGCGATTTCTCCTGCCTCAGCCTCCCAAGTAGCTGGGATTTTAGGTGTGTGACACCACACCTGGCTAATTTTTGTATTTTTAGTGGAGACAGGGTTTCACCATGTTGGCCAGGCTGGTCTGGAACTCCTGACCTCAGGAGATCCACCTACCTCGGCCTCCCAAGGTGCTAGGATTACAGTCGTGGGCCACTGCACCTGCCCTCTTTAAAGCATTTTTAAAAGTCTGTTTTAGGATGGTCTTTTTTTGTTGACTAGAAAGGGACAAGGCTAATGGGAGAAAATATTTGATAACTGAAATTGTTGATAGGTCCTTTCCTGGAGTCTTTAAAATTTTTGTTTTCGTAATTTGCATTGTAGTTCTAATTTTATATGAGAGAAATATGACTTTATAAGTTCTTAATGTTTTAGAGGACCAGATTATAAGTTAAAATATTTTCTTGTAGTATCTGTTTGACTAATAGCTGTTTTTTTCTTCAAAGAAAATTTATTGAAGTCCAAGTTTGTGTCTTTGTCAGTACTTATAATACTTGTATCCCAGGCTGCAACAGTCTTGTGGGGGAGACCCAGCACTGTCATAAAAGCTCCCCCAGGTGATTGGATGAGCTAGACTAATAGTTTAATAGAGCTAAACTAGCTGATAGTTTTCAATCCTAGCTGTATATCATGTTAACATTTTAAAATAGTTGCTTTTTTTTTTTTTTTTTTTTTGAGATGGAGTTTTGCTCTGTCGCCCAGGCTGGAGTGCAGTGGTGCAGTCTCGGCTCACTGCAAGCTCCGCATCTCGGGTTCATGCCATTCTCCGGCCTCAGTCACCCGAGTAGCTGGGACCACAGGCGCCCGCCACCGCGCCCGGCTTACTTTTTTTGTATTTTTAGTAGAGACGGGGTTTCATCGTGGTCTCGATCTCCTGACCTCGTGATCCGCCTGCCTCAGCCTCCCAAAGTGCTGGGATTACAGGCGTGAGCCACCGCGCCTGGCCACTTTAAAATAATTTCTATAGCTTTTTCCTTTTTAAAGTAGAGATTGTTTTATGTACCTCGACTTTTTTGAACTTTGGTATATCAAACCCTTGATAGCAACCCTGGAGTGGTTAGTTATATCAGAATCAGAGTATTAGCAGTCTCCCAGGAAAAATAGAGCATTACAGTTTAGCTTGAAAACTTTTTTCCTTTCTTGAAAATTTTATTTTAATATTGTTAGAAACTACATGAAATAGAATTAAATGAATGACACTTATATCCTAAACACTTGTGTAATAGAGTGACCCTTGTTAGTCCATATATCCTGAGGACCAGCAATGTTGGCATCATCTTGGATTTAATAATGCAGTTTCAAGCTCAACCCCAGTTTTATTGAACCAGAATATGCATTTTAACAAGATACTCAGGTGATGTGTATTCATGTTAAGCTTGACAAGCACTGCTGTAGACTAAATAACACTAAATAAGACCTGGCCTTGATTTCCCCCCAAACAGTGGTTTAATTGTATGTTTCTCTTATTTTTAAAATGAGCAAATTGGGCTGCATAATCTATAAATCCTGTGGGAGTGATACAATAGTTTTAAGTATTGAGGCTAATTTTTAAGCATATGTACTAGAACTTGAATGTTCTCATGTATCTTGATATATATTCTAGGGTGTATATGTATATTCTATTAATGCCTAAAACCTTGTAGTTCTTGGAAAATGCTTTTCCTCCCCAATATAAAAAAGTATCTCTAGAGGTTTTTTTTTTTTGTTTTTGAGACGGAGTCTTGCTCTGTCGCCCAGGCTGGAGTGCAGTGGTGCGATCTTGGCTCACTGCAACCTCCGCCTCCTGGGTTCAAGTGACTCTTCTGCCTCAGCCTCCCAAATAGCTGGGACTACAGGTGCGCCACCATGCCCAGCTAATTTTTGTATTTTTAGTAGAGACGAGGTTTCACCATGTGTACTTCTTTTTTTTTTTCCTTAATCCCAAATGTGATAGGAAACATTTCTGACTGAAGGTTCTGTAGGAAGTAAATCATAAATATATTAAACAAACATATATAGTAACCATAAACTTTTTATTCTATTTATTTATTTATTTTTGAGACGGAGTCTTGCTCTGTTGCCAGGCTGGAGTGTAGTGGTGCAATCTTGGCTCACTGCAACCTCTGCCTCCTGGGTTCAAGTGATTCTCCTGCCTCAGCCTCTCAAGTAGTTGGGATTACAGGCACCCACCACCACGCCCAGCTAATTTTTGTATTTTTAGTAGAGACAGGGTTTCAGCATGTTGCCCAGGATGGTCTCGATCTCCTGACCTCATGATCCACCTGCCTCGGCCTCCCAAAGTGCTGGGATTACAGATGTGAGCCACTGTGCCCAGCCAGCTAAACCTTTTAAATTAGATTTCCAGCATTAAATTATGTACTATATACGAGGTACTCCAGTTTACAGGCAACACAAAGTTTTTTGAATTAAAAAACCTGTCTGTAAAATACTGTTTAAGCATCTGATTTAGTGTAGAATTAAAGGGACTTTAGGGTGGTAATTTAAACATTTCTTTAAAGTTATCTAGATTGTGAATAGACAGTTCATACAAGAGGAAACATGTAGAGAAATGGTTGTTAGTGAAAGAAATGAGTATTAAAGCAATTTGAATGGTGTGACTGAATAACTTAATTTACAGTTTTATTTAATTTTACTAATTTACATTAAAAACAGTTTTAGTATGGATACAAATATGAGTGGAAAATGATTAATATTTGATTCAGTTATTATACTGGAAAACTTTGTTGGAACAACTTTTATACATAAGTCTACTTTTTCAGTTGTAAGTTTTATGAAATTAAATGATTACATGTTTCTGATAAGCATTTAGTGTCTAAGTTGAAATGTGCTGTAGGTGTAAAATACACAGCAGATTTAGAAGACCGTATGTAAAGTAATAATCAGCCAGGCATGGTGGCTCGTGCCTGTAATCCCAGCACTTTGGGAGGCTGAGTGAGGTGAGTGGATCACTCGAGCCCAGGAGTTCGAGACCAGCCTGGGCAACATGGTGAAACCCTATCTCTACAAAACATATAAAAAAAAATTAGCCGGCTTACGCTTGTGGTCCCAACTACTTGGGAGGCTGAGGGAGGAGAATTGCTTGAGCCCAGGAGGAAAAGGTTGCAAAGAGCCAAGATCGCACCATTGCATTCCAGCCTGGTTGACTTGAGTGAAACCCTGTCTCAAAAAAAAAGAAGAAAGAAAAGTAAAAAATACTGAGTAGGTTGAAATGATAATATTTTGGGTTAGTAAATAAAAATATTTTTTAAATGATTTTTTAAAATGTGACTTAGAAAACTTAAAATAACATGTGGCTAATTTTTCTTGTGGATAGGGCTGTCTATTCTATATTCTTAATAGTAATTTTTTGTTCTCTTATTATATTGATTGCTTAGAGTTATTCAACTCTCCAAATGTGGCCAGGCATGGTGGCTCATGCCTTGTAATCCCAGCACTTTGGGAGGCCGAGGTGGGTGGATCATTGAGGTCAGGAGTTCAAGACCAGCCTGGCTAACATGGTGAAACCGGTCTCTACTAAAAATACAAAAATAAGCCAGGTGTGGTGGTGCGTGCCTGTAATCCCAAACTACTCAGGAGGCTGAGGCAGGAGAATCGCTTGTACCTGGAAGACGGAAGTTGCAGTGAGCCGAGATTGTGCCACTGCACTCCAGCCTGGGGGGTGACAGAGCAAGACTCTAAAAAAAAAAAAAAAAAAAAAAAAGGAAAACTCCAAACAAATGTGACTATGCATTTATCTATTTTTCTTTTTAGTTCTCTGAAATTTTGCTTCATGTATTTTGAGTTTCTTACTTGGCATTATTATGTCTTTCTGATGAGTACACATTTTGTAATGAGTACACATCTGGTAATGCTTTTAGTCTTGAAGCCAGCTTTGATGTTTATGTAGCTACTTTAGCTTTCTTATGATTAATGTCTGTATAGTATACCTTTTCCCCTTTTACTTTGAAACTTTTACTTGAACCAAGCTCTGTCTTTTTATTAAAAGGACACCTCTAATATACAGTATGGCCAGGCGTGGTGGCCCACGCCTGTAATCCCAGCACTTTGGGAGGCCGTGTGGGTGGGTCATCTGAGGTCAGAAGTTCAAGACCAGCCTGACCAGGATGATGAAACCCCGTCTCTACTAAAAATACAGAAATTAGCTGAGCATGGTGGAGGGCGACTGTAATCTCAGCTACTCGGGAGGCTGAGACAGGAGAATTGCTTGAATCCAGGAGGCGGAGGTTGCAGTGAGCTGAGATCGTGCCATTGCACTCTAGCCTAGGCAACAAGAGTGAAACTCCATCTCAACAACAACAACAACAAAAAAATACAGTATATAGTTTTGCTTTTATTACCCAGTCTGACAGTCTCTGCCTTTTTATTGGAGTGTTTAGTATATTTATATTTGATGTAATTATTGAATTTAGTTGGGTTTAAGGTTGCCATCTTGCGTGTTTTTCATTCATCTCTTTTGTCTTTTGTTCTTATTTTTTACTTTGGGTTCATTGAATATTTTTTAATGTTTTATTTTGGTTTCTTATTGGCTTTTTTTTGTTTTTGTTTTTGAGAAAGAGTTTCGCTCTTCTTACCCAGGCTGGAGTGCAATGACCCAGTCTTGGCTCACTGCACCCTCCGCCTCCTGGGTTCAAGGGATTCTCCTGCCTCAGCTTCCCAAGTAACTGGGATTACAGGGATGCGCCACCACACCCAGCTAATTTTTGTATTTTTAGTAGAGATAGAGTTTCTCCATGTTGGTCAGGTTGGTCTTGAAGTCCCGCCGTCAGGTGATTCTCCTGCCTTGGCCTCCCAAAGTGCTGGGATTACAGAAGTGAGCCACCACACCTGGCCCTTTATTGGCTTTTTAAGCTATACCTTTTTTCTTTTTTCTATTTTTTTGTTTGTTTTAAAGCCATTGCTCTAGGGCTAATGATATTCATCTTTAATAGATCTATTTAGAATCAGTGTTTTACCACTTTCCACTTTAAAATCATAATCTTAGGGTGTAATTTCATTTACTTTGCCTCATAACATGTCTTTTAAAATTTTATACTTCTACATACTTTGTAAACCCCACATTGATCAATTATCTTTTAGGGAAATTAGTTGGAGGAAAGAACTAGTCTTTTATGTTTGTATCTGTTTACTATTTTGGATTCAGATCAATAGGAAGGAATAAAGAGACTTTCCATTTGATAATGTTTCATTTCAGCCTGAAGAACATTATATAGCTCTCATGTAATGCACATCTGCTAATGACAGATACTCTTTGCTTTTTTTGTTTGTTTGTTTTGAGATGGAGTCTTGCTCTGTCGCCAGGCTGGAGTGCAGTGGCACGATCTCTGCTCACTGCAACCTCCCGGGTTCAAGCTATTCCCCTGCCTCAGCCTCCCAAGTAGCTGGGATTACAGGTGCATGCCACCACACCAGCTAATTTTTTGTATTTTCGTAGAGACGGGGTTTCACCGTGTTGGCCAGGATGGTCTCGATCTCTTGACCTCATGATCTGCCCACCTCGGCCTCCCAAAGTGCTGGGATTACAGGCGTGAGTCACCGCACCCAGCCATATTCTTTGCTTTTGCTGTCTTTATTTTGCTTTCATTTTTGAATGATTGTTTCACTGAATATAAAAGTCTAGGTTGACACTTTTTTTTTAAAACTCTCTTATCAATCCCTTGTCTTCTGGCCTCCAGTGGTTCAGTGATGATGTGATAAGAAGCAGTTATTTGAATTACTCTGCTCTGTATAATAAGTGTATAATTATTACATAACTATATAATAATTATTTGAATTATTCTGCTCTGTGTCCTGTTATCTTTGGTTTTTGGTTTTTAGCAGTCTGGCTGATAGGGTTTTCTTTGTATTACCCTACTGGAGGTTTGCTGAGCTTTTTGGACCTGTAAATCTCTGTCATCAAATTTTGGTAACATGACTGTTGCTTCTTCAAATATTTTTTCAGCTCCAGCCTCACTTTGTTCTCCTTCTGGGATTCTAAATGCAAGTTGGATAGTGTTCCCTAGGTTCTTGAGACTCTCTTAGTTTTTCTTTATTCTTTTTTCTCTCAGTACTTCAGATTAGAAAATCTCTTTTGATCTCTTTGCAAGTTTACAAACTTTCTTCTGTTACCTACAGTCTGCTGTTGTCCATCCAGTGAGTATTTCATTTTAATTATTGTACTTTCATTTGTTTGTTAATAGTTTCTGTAGTTTTTTGGCTGAGACTCCTCATCTATTTATTTATTAAGGCTTTATTTTCCTGTAAGTCCTTGAACATATTTACAGTATCTGGTTAAAAGCGTTTGCTAAATTCAACATTTGGGTCATGGCAGAATTGGTACTGTTAATTGCTTTTCTTTCTTGACTATGGGCTACATTTCCTTCTTTCTTTGTATGTCTAGTAATTTCTGATTTATATACTGTATATTAAATGTTATGCATCGTAGAGATTTTGGATTCTCTTAGCTTGTTTTTGGTTTGGCAAGCAGTTTAATTACTGATGGATCTTGACCTTGGCTTTGCTTCATACGTCGTTAGTGTGGGTCTGTGGAAAGCTTAGAGGAAATCTCCCTAACTTAGTGGGACTAAATTTCCAAACTGTGTACCTTGCAGATCTTTTCGAGTCTTGGTTTTATTTAGGCTTTGATTGGATGGATTGTCAGTAGGCCTTACTCTAGAACTTGACCCTTAATTCTAAGATGTGTCCATTCTAGTGTCTCAGCTTGATGCCTGAGGTATAGATGTTTCTTTCCACTCTGGCTGGGCCAGAACTCCAAAGTGTCTCAGTAATGTTTGACTTCTGTTTCTCTCTCAACCCTGTAGTAGGTTCCTTCTGGTAAGCATTGCATAGTGTTGTGTTCCCCTGCACCTGTGATGCTTGTTGTCCTTGTCCAAGGACTTCTGGGCTCCACCTCTGCATAGATCCTTTTTCTCTGGTATCCTGCCTCACAGATTCCTACTGCTTTAGCAATCTTGAACTCAGATCTTTGTGCTCTAGTTCTTCACGCTATAGTTAGGAAATTGTTCCCAGGCAGAGAGCTGGGAGTGATCATGGCACTCACCTTGAAAGTTTCCTTGTGCTACTTTGTTGTCCAATGCTTGAAAAACAATGCTTCATATGTTTCGTCTAATTTTATAGCTGTGGTCGAGAGCCAGTCTGATACCAGTTACTCTAATGACTAGAAGTCTCAAATATCACCCCTCCTCCAAATGCCTGTGTTTTAAAAAATGCAAAATAGAATTGGGGATGATTTTTACTACTTTGTAGTCTGCCCTTTTCCCACTTGATTTTATGCTTTTTTTTTTTTTTTTTTTGGGTTGTTGTTGTTTTTGTTTGTTTTTGAAACAGAGTTTCTCTCTGTCGCCCAGGCTGGAGTGCAGTGGCGCAATCTTGGCTCACTGCAGCCTCCACCCCTGAGTTCAAGCGATTCTCCTGCCTCAGCCTCCCGAGTAGCTGGGATTACAGGTGTCCACCACCACACCCAGCTAATTTTTGTATTTTTAGTAGAGACAGAGTTTCATCATGTTGGCCAGGCTGGTCTCAAACTCCTGACCTCAGATGATCCGACTGCCTCAGCCTCCCAAAGTGCTGGGATTACAGATGTGAGCCACTGCACATGGCCAGTTTTACCAATTTTATGCTGTTTAAAAAAATACATAGATTTTTTGGCTAGGCGCGGTGACTCATGCCTGTAATCCCAGCACTTTGGGAGGCTGAGGCAGGTGGATCACCTGAGGTCAGGAATCTGAGACCGGCCTGATCAACAAGGTGAAACCCCATCTCTGGTAAAAATACAAAAAAAAATAGCCAGGCATGGTGGCAGGTGCCTGTAGTCCCAGCTACTTGGGAGGCTGAAACAGAAGAATTGCTTGAACCCAGGAGGTGGAGGTTGCAGTGAGCTGAGATCGTGCCACTGCACTCCAGCCTGGGCGACAGAGCAAAACTCCGTCTCAAAAAAAAAAAAAAAAAAATTAAATATATATATATGTATAATTTTTTAAGAGTATAAATGTGTTTTTTAGGTTGCATAATATGTCAGTATATGGCTAAAATAACTGTTGGGCCACTTTCCAGTTTTGAGGTATGCAACATTAATTTTTGCCATCAGAAATAAAATTGGTAAACTGGTACATCTTCATTAGTGTCTTTATTTCCTTATAATAAATCCCTAGAAATATATTTAACCATCGTATAACCTCTTTAAGGCTCTTTAAAAATGTGTGCTAGAATAAACTTGAATACTTAGATACTGTTTTCACTCGAGTATGAAATGTAAATGTTGAGGTTCAAGTACTAGGCACTAACAGGCTACTTAGCTTTTAAAAATATAACTTAATTTTTATAAGTAGACTGAATTGACTGAATCAAGGTTACTTTCCATAAAAATTTGTTTCAAGTTTTTGTTTAGACTGTGAATAATAAAATATACTTTTCATTCCTTTTGAAAGGTGAATTATTCTTTGCTCTCTTTTATAAGGTTAGTTTTGGGTTGATGTAATCTAACATTAGTGCTACATTTTATTATAATGAAGATTTGTGGCACTTTTTTATTATCTTAGTTTATAATTAATCTTGAATTTTGCTGATGGATCTAGGTCAGCCCTGAAGTGTAAATTTTGTTGTTGGAATACATTCTGAGTGTATGAATTTGGCAGATTTAAGATAAAGTGTGATTAGACAACAAAAAGACAGGTGTCTTATTTAAATAGACTTTTTTTTTTTTTAGAGCAATTTTAGCTTCACAGCAATATGAAGCGAAAGTGTGGTTCACACATACTCCCTGCACCTCCATATACACCACTGTCCCCTGCCATCAGCATTTCACCCACAGTGGTGCTTTCGTTAAAATTGATGAACCTTCACTAACACATCATTATCATCCAAAGTCTATAGTTTTACATTAGGGTTCACTCTTGGGGTTGTATATTCAATGGGTTTTTCACAGATGTATAATGACAGGTATCAACCAATTTTGTATTATAGAGAATAGTTTCACTGCCCTAAGAAATCTTTTGTGTTATGCCTGTTCATCCCTCCCTATCCCCCTAGCCCCTGGCAATCACAGGTCTTTTTACTAGGACACCTTTCTTTTGTTAGGCCTTGTGGCAAATAGATATTAGGTAGGTACCTTAATGTTAATGTGTGGAGAGAGATTTGAGAAGCAGGTGATCATCTATAGATGTCTTTTAGCTTTGACCTTGAAAGACCCATCTGGGGGCTAGAGTAGGGAAAACTGACTTGGAATTGTGAATCACAAAAATGTGTTGGAGGGCTGAAATCTACTTGTCTCAGTAAATTTTTGACATTGAAGAATGGAAATGAAATCACTATTCTATACACAGGATGTAACTTCAGTTTAAAATCTCACTGTGAAGAATTTAAAGACTTTTAATTGTAGGCATTCACTAAATGCTAGTACAGTATTTACAGGTATCCTAATGAAATTTACATACAATTCTCTTTTATTCAATTGCTTGTATCAGTGTTTGATGGAGTACTTTATCTGTATTTAGTCCATATTTGGTAGAGAAAGGGGAGTAAGTAGATAGATGCAGGTGAATCACATCATTGTTAGGCTCCATTATACCTTTGAAATCTATTTGCTACACTTCGCTTTAAAAGGCTGTAGACTAGATATGCTGACAAATATGTAGACACATTCTGTTTGAAAGGCCTGTCTTTGTCTATGCTAATAAACTTGGTCGCATAGTGACTATGGCCAACTAATATAGGTGAATTTTCAAGTCAACAAAGGTTTTCTGCCCAGTGGATTTTTTTTTCTTAAACTTCTAAAAAACCAACTAATGCTTTCTTTACAGTGAGAACAAAACTATTTGTTGGTTTTAGCAAAATGACCAACCTCCACATTTGGTCATTGTGATATTTTAGCAGTTACTACTTTTGAGTTCTTTTTTAAAGTGTTTTACTTGGTTCATAATTTTTTTTTTTTTTTTTTTTTTTTTTTGAGATGGAGTTTTGCTCTTGTTGCCCAGGCTGGAGTGCAATGGCCAACCTTAGCTCACTGCAACCTCTGTCCCCTGGGTTCAAGCAATTCTTCTCCCTCAGCCTCCTGAGTAGCTGGGATTACAGGCATGTGCCACCACTTCTGGTTAATTTTTTATTCTTAGTAGAGATGGGGTTTCTCCATGTTGGTCAGGCTGGTCTTGAACTCCTGACCTTAGGTGATCCGCCCTCCTCAGCCTCCCAAATTGTTGGGATTACAGGCGTGAGCCACCATGCCTAGCCAAACTTCATAATTTTTGTGGAATTTTTGTGTTACATATACTTAATACTTTTGAATTGCCAGAGGTATTTCCCCAAACTATTTGATTATCAAATTTGCTTATAAACTAGGTAAGGGCAGGGCCAGGCATAGTGGCTCATGCCTGTAATCCTAGTACTTTGGGAGGCTGAGATGGGTGGATCACCTGAGGTCAGGAGTTTGAGACCAGCCTGGCCAACATGGGCAAACCTCGTCTCTACTAAAAATACAAAAATTAGCCTGGCGAGGTGTCGGGCACCTGTTGTTCCAGCTACTCTGGAGGCTGAGACAGGAGAATGGCTTGAACCCAGGAGGCAGAGGTTGCAGTGAGTCGAGATCGCACCACCGCACTCCAGCCTGGGTGACAGAGCGCTCTGCCTCAAAAAAAAAAAAAAAAGGTAAGGGCGGATGTAAGACTCCTGAGTAAAATGCTTAAATTTCATTCATTCAAGAAATATTTACTAGGCACCTGCTAGGCTAGGTGTCAGGCACTGTTCTAGGTGCTGGTAGAGAATGGTTAACAGGGTGATTGGGATCCTTACTTTAGTGGCACACATTCTGTGGGGCAGGAGATACAAGGTACACATTTAAACAAATGAAAAAAGGTTGTTTTAGGAATTGAAAAGAACTATGAATAAACCTGTTTCATTAAAGTGTTAAGGAAAGGAATCTGTGATTTAGATTGAATGGTCAGGGAGGGCCACACTGAGGAGATAACATTTGAGCTGAAGAGCTGGGTGATGGAGACATAAGCCATGTGAATTTCTAGGGACAGAGCATTCCAGATAGGGGACAACACAGGACAAAAATTCTAAGGTGGGAAACAGGGTTAGCTTCGTCAGGGAACAGCAAGAAGGCCAGATTGTCCAGGCTTTGGGAATGAATAGGAGTGTGTTGTAAGATGAAACATGCTTTATAAGGTCCCCTGCTAGAGAGAGGAGGCTGGGCCCAGATCGCATACGACTGTGGAAGCCATGGGAAGGTATTTAAGGGCTTTCTTCTTTTGTTTGTCTATTTTCTGCTTACGATGGGAAACTAAGTGGTAAATTGGCAATCCAAGAGGGGAGACATTTAATAAGTAAGTACTTACATAAATATTCAAGTGATGGATTAAAATTTGGGGAGTATAGAATGACTAAACTTGGTTGGAAGCTTCAGGGAAGATTCTTGTTTCTGGAAAGTGACTTTTAAGCTGAGATTTAAGGAATAAGTATGAATTGATTAGGAAACAACACAGGAAAGAGTACTCTAGGCAGAGGAATATTAAAGCAGAGTCTAGAAAGAGCTTAGCAGCATGAGGATCTGATGAAAGGTTAGCTTGGCTACCTAGTTTAAACCAGGGGTTCCCAACCCTAGGGCCGTGGACTGGCACTCATCCGTGGCCTGTTAGGACCTGGGCCGCACAGCAAGAGGGGAGTAGCAGGCGAACGAGCATTACTGCCTGAGCTTCGCCTCCTGTCAGACCCATAGTGACCTTAGATTCTCATAGGAGCACGAACCCTATTGTGAACTGCACGTGTGAGGGATCTGGGTTGTGTGCTCCTTACGAGAATCTAACTGATGGCCTGATGATCTGAGATGGAACAGTTTTATCCTGAAACCACTGCTCCCCCTTCTGTGGAAAGTTGTCTTTCATGAAACCAGTCCCTGGTACCAAAAAGGTTGGGGACCACTGGTTTAAAGAGAAGAATAGCACCAAATGAGGCAACAGAGATTGGCGGTGAGTACGGGACCTTATAGAGCATGTGTAGGATTTTAGTCATTAGTCCTCTGTAACAGTGATTTTAAGGAGGGTAACCTGGTCAACTTTACATTGAACTATATTATTTAGTTGCTACTCTGTGGAGATTAGATTGGATTGGGTAAGAGGACAAGAGTATTAATGAAGGGAGACCGGTTAGATGCTACAGTGTGAGATAAGATGGCAGTGACAAGTGCAGGAATGTTATCAATAGAGATTCAGAAATGAAGACAAATTAAGAAGGTGGTTATTGATTATATTTAGGGGTAAGTAAAAGACACGTAGACGTATCTCTATATGTCAAGGACAGCCGGTAGGTCTGTGCCAGAGCCAATGAGTGGATGGCAGTGTCAGTACACAGCTACACTGGTCAAGTGAAAATCACCATAGCATTTTGGCATTTCAAGGGGAAAATAAAAGCTCTTGTTGGATTGGTTATTTTGAAGTTACTGTTAACTTACACCTATGGTGCTTACTGTGTAGCATACATATTTCAACTCATTGAATCCTGATGACAACGCTATGAGTTAGGTACTGCTACGCCTGTTTTACACACACCCAATTTCCAGATAAGAAAACAGGCGCAGAGAAGTTAAGTGACTGTTTTGCTCCCTACTTCATGGTCTTAAACCACTAATTAAGCTTAGAAACTTACACCATTTGCATCCTGTTTTGTTATTTATCTGGACCTACCTAATGAGACATTAATTTAGAATTTAACTGTATTGCAACTTTTCCTGGAAAGTTCACTTTTTTGCATGCATTCAAATAGCATACCTGACTATTGCTATATACCATTGATACAGGCAGTGATAATGTCCTCTTTAACTAAATATTGATTGCTTTTACTTTCAAAGATTCTCCTTTGAAGTGGCTTGCTCTTTATAATTCATTGTCATTGTTTGCAGCACATTTTGAAATAGTGCTGTTGACTTTGCTATAAACAGTTAAAGGTGCCTCGTGATGTGGAGGTAAAGGCTCTAATAGTCTTTGCAAATCAGATAAGTGAGATGTTTCTTTTGGTAATAAGATTAAAAATCCACTAATGTAGTTACATAATCTTTGCTCTGTGAGTATTGGTTATGTGGATAAGGTATTACTGAACCGTTGACTAATAATGTACCATGCCTCAGTGGACTGGCTTTCTCCTCAGAGTAGGACAGTCATTGATTGCATTGAAAACAGTGGATACCGTACGTGTCCTTAGAGTGGAAACTGACATTTAGTAGACAGGCTCAAGGAGGGGATCTCTTAGAAATTTTGATGTGGGAGAAGATAAGGTCCCCAGGAGTAACTAGTTGCTACATGGGATCAAGCAGTTGGTAGAGAAGAAAGTCAGACAAGGTATGTGTCCTCTGAAGCTAGGTGTTTTTTTTAAAGAATAACAGAAACCTAGACTTTGGAAGTTTATCTCTGCTATTTACATTTTCTGTACTTCTTCATCACTGTTCAGTAAAGTTATGTCTGCAAAGGTTACCTTATTTTAGTGTGTCGTGGTGAACAAAGGAAGGGTTTATATGGCTGTTTTGAGGAGCTATATAGTCTTAAAGTGGTGGCTGTAGTGTTTGGTGAGAAAGAGCTCCAGTGGGAGATGAAATTCTGAGATATAAATGCATCTCACTGACTATTCTTTACTGAAACATTAATCCTGTGCTTTGCTTTAATGAGGAGGCTGTAGTACTAGGTTACTGTTAATAAGTTAGGGACTCATTGTAAGTATCATTTTTGGAAACTTGTTAGAACCCTAATTTTCCTCTTTAAATTTCAGAATGAAAAATAACATGAATAATTTTGTTTTGTTTTGTTTTTTTGAGACCGAGTCTCACTCTGTTGCCCAGGCTGGAATGCAGTGGTGTGATCTCAGCTCACTGCAACCTCTGCCTCCCAGGTTCAAGCGATTCTCCTGTCTCAGCCTCCCAAGTAGCTGGGACTACAGGCGCCTGCTACCATGCCCAGCTAATTTTTGTATTTGTAGTAGAGACGGGGTTTCCCCATGTTGGTCAGGCTGGTCTCGAACTCCTGACCTCAAGTGATCCGCCCGCCTCGGCCTCCCAAAGTGCTGGGATTACACCCACTGCACCCAGCCACATGAACAATTTTAATGTATGTTTTTAATATTTGTAAAGTAGAGTAATGTTTGTAAATTTTCTAGGTGATGCTTACAGGGAAAATTGGGATCTGAAGTATCAGGTGAAACTGATTTTTCCCCTCTTCAGTTTGTGTGTGCATACAGTTGGAAAAGTTATTTACAGAATAATACAGGGCTCAAAAACAGGTGCTGTTCACATTTAGCTGTTAAGACTTCATTGAGTTAGAGGCCATATTTAGTATTATTGTTTATCTGTATGTATAATGGTGTATGAGTCCATTTTCATGCTGGTAATAAAGACATACTTGAGACTGGGCAATTTACAAAAGAAAGAGGTTTAATGGACTCACAGTTCCACATGGCGTGGGAGGTCTCACAATCATGGCAGAAGGTGAAAGGCACATCTCACGTGGTGGCAGACGAGAAGAGAGCTTGTGCAGGGAAACCTCTCATAAAATCATCAGATTTCGTGAGACTTATTCACTGTCATAAGAACAGCACAGGAGAGACCCTCCCCCATGATTCAGTTACCTCCCACTGGGTCCCTCCCACAACATGTGGAAATTGTGGGAGCTACAATTCAAGATGAGATTTGGGTGGGGACACAGCCATCCATATCAAGTGGGAAATCTTATCAGCATTCTTTGTCCTGTTACAGAGGGAGTGAGAAATCCAAAGGAACATTGTAATAATCTATAATGGGGGAGGGGGCAATTATTTATTTGAAATTTTGCTTTAGTTGTGGTCCTTAATGAAAGTTTGTAATATAGGGATTAAAGTAACCAGTTTCTTTCTTTTTAAATTCTAGGTGAGAATTATGAAGATGATGACCTAGTAAATTCTGATGAGGTTATGAAGAAACCATGTCCAGTACAGATTGTTCTTGCTCATGAAGATGACCATAACTTTGAACTTGATGAAGAAGCTTTGGAGCAGATATTGCTACAGGAGCACATACGAGATCTTAACATAGTAGTGGTATCTGTGGCAGGAGCTTTTCGTAAAGGGAAGTCATTTCTACTGGACTTCATGCTTAGATACATGTATAACAAGGTGAATAGTCTTTTAAATTGAACCCAATTAAAAAGAAAAAAGTACCAACCATGCCTGTTAAAAAAAAAGACAAAAACCAGAACTGTATCTTTTTTTTTTTTTTTTTTATTTAAGTGGTCTCACTCTGTTACCCAGGATGGAGTGCAGTGGTGTGATCACGGCTCACTGCAGCCTCAACCTCCCAATCTCAAGCAATCCTCCCACCTCAGCCTCCCGAGAAGCTAGGACTACAGGCATGTGCCACCATGCCCAACTCTTAAAAAAACTTTTTTTTTTTTTTTTTTTAGCAATGGGGGTCTCACTTTGTTGTCCAGGCTGACAGAACTGCATTTTTAATTCTATAGAAATATAATTCTTTATAGGACTTCCTGGTCAATACACTAATGTAAGTTTGAGCTCTTGATTCTTCATCGCCATAGTTCCCTTCTGCATATCCTGCATATGGAAACATATAATTGAGCATCTGTGTTCCAGGCATTGTAGCTCTAACCCAAGTTGTCTGAGTATATCCTAAAAGTCTCTAAAGTACTATTTATCTTCTTTCCCTTTTTGTTATTTCTTCACACTTTCCTTTTGGCCACCTTTATAATGAGTAAAGTAGATGGATAGAGACCTTTGAAAAAGTATATCTGTGTTCCTCAAACAAGTCAGTTTTAGTGACTATTACCTTTGGAGATAAGTCCAGTTCCTTAGAGTGGCTTCTGCAGCCATCCATGATCTCTGAATCTCATCTCTTGCCCTTCATATGTCAAATAAACTATAGTTTTTGCTGTTCCTTGAGTATGCCATGTTTTTTTCTCAAATATTATGGTATTCTTGGCTCATCTTTTCATAGGGGCCTTCCCTGACATCTAGGACTGTATTACATCCTCTTCCTAACTCATGGTACAGGTTGTATGTTCTTTTGATATTACTTCAGTTGCTTATTTTTTTCTGGCTACTTTAATCTCTTGTCACGGGTGGGCCCTCTGTTGATTATCAAGCACCTGGCACAAGAATTGGGTCTTAGGAGATACTTAACATTTTAATTGATGAGTCTCTTTCCCTTCTATACATTTTCACTTTGAGATGGTACCAGACAATTGCTACTTACCTATCTCTCCCTGACTCTGACTTTCTCTCCTGAAACAAAAGCAAAAAAAATTTTTTCACTTGAATTGGAATGTTTTTCTGATAATTGCAAGTTGGACTGAGGGAATGAGAGTTTGAAAGGGAACAGAGAAGGAATTGGAAATTTTGGAGTGGAGCACTTAGTGGAATTGCTATATAGGGAACTTTTGACATTCAGAAGCCACAGGAATTATTAGAAATAACACTTTGACAGACTTAGGTAATTGTCTAAACACCTGTCAGGGTGCTCACCTTTATGAGTTCTGTGTACATTTGTAATTGGGTGTGCGTTCTCTTCGAGATAAGAAATAAGGTAAACATTCACATTTGGTTTTCCAGGAAGCTTTTCAGTAAAGTTTTTTCATGGGGATCATTTCAGGCATTCTGAAATATACCTGAGTATCAATAACATAGTTTATATTAAAGAACAATATTTTACATGTTTGGGACATTGAGAAAGATATTTTAAAGTTTTTCTCATTGATTGAGATATGATCTCTGTCACATAGGCTGGAGTGCGGTGTTGTGAACATGGCTTTTAGTGTCAGTTTAGTAGACTGCAGCCCAACCTCCTCTGCTCAAGCGATCCTCCCACCTCAGCCTCCCAAGTAGCTGGCACTACAGGCATGCACCACAATGCTTGGCTGATTTTTAAATTTTTTGTAAAGATGGAGTTCTCACTATGTTGTCCAGGCTGGTCTTGAACTCCTGGCCTCAAGTGATTCTCCCACCTCAGCCTTCAGCTGAAGTTTTCCCATTTAGACTTGATCTAGAATTTTACATCTGAAATAGAGAAATGTTTAAGTAGTGGCATATTTAAAAAAAAAATGTACATTTAAAGATGATAAAGGATTTCTATATTTTGAGGTCCTCTTAAGTCCTTAAGTTAGCTTGTGTGTATTGTATCTATCTGTGTCTAAGCTGTTCAGTGCAAATGTATTTTGTTCCAAGTAGGTCACAGACAGTAGAAAGAAGGGGAGGGAAGCTTAGATCACTTATCTAGGAATGACAGATAAGTTTCACCTCAGGTGCCATTTCTGTTTCCATCTCTGATCAGTTAGTAGTGGCTGTTCAGAGTGGAGTAGCAGCCCCCATTGTTATGTATTTGCGATCTCTGCACAAACGGAACTCTCTTTCCTGGGGGAGTTGCAGAAGCCATGCAAAGGTTATGATGGCTTGAGTGAGGTTATACATCTAGTTAGTGGCTTCTAAGCTGAAATATCTTTATTAGCTTTCATTTATAGTATTGCCCTATAGAATTCCTGATATAAATCACCTTATTCTGTCAATCAAAAATTGCATTTAAATGGTATCTGATTTTTGGATAATGTGCCTCCACTTACAATGATCATGTGGTGGGTCATGCTTTTCCTATGAGATGAAAGTAAAGAAGGAGAAATAATGGGGTAGTTGGATTTATTTAATTAACCTGTGTGCCTGCACAGGTGGGATGCTAGCTGAAAGAAGTAGAAGAATAGTGACATACTGACAGTGTAAGTTTTCAATGTTGACCTGAGTCAATGTATGTAAGTATGCAGTTGACGAAAGTAGTGAGTCGTTTTACAAGAGGAGATTAAAATCTGCAATCAAAGACAGAATTGGTGGGTATGGTTGTGGTGTGAGGGATGTTGGCTTTCCCCTCCTAAATAAATGTTACACTTAAGTATTCTATGCCCCGCCCCCCCACTTCTAATTCTTATTTGCTTATTTAGGGGTGTGCTTTAGATAAATGTATCTTTTCCTTAAAAATTTTTTTCCTTTGAAGTATAATTTACATGCAGAAAAGGTGCACAAATCTTAAGTGTACAGCTTGATGAAATTTTACATAGGTATACACCCTTACTACCACCACCCAGATGAAAATACAGAACAACCCCCAGTTTGTGTTGTTCCTTCTCAGTTAATATCTACCCCCCCCTCCCCCCCCGCCCACCAAAAGTAACTGCTGTTCTGAACTTTTCACCACAGGTTCATTTCACTGTTTTTGAACTTTACGTGAATGAAATCATACCATGGGTATTCTGTGTTTAGCTTATTTTGTTAACATTGTAACTTTGAGATGTACTCATGTTTTTGCATTATTTTTGTTGCTTTAATATTCTACCATATGAGGGCAGGATGTGGTGGCTCATGCCTGTAATCCCAGCACTTTGGGAGGCCGAGGTGGGTAGATCACCTGAGGTCAGGAGTTCAAGACCAGCTGGGCCAACATGGTGAAAACCCGTCTCTACTAAAAATACAAAAATTAGCTGGGCGCGGTGGCATGCATCTGTAATCCCAGTTACTTGGGAGGCTGAGGCAGGAGAATCACTTGAATCTGGGAGGTGGAGGTTGCAGTGAGCCGAGATTGCGCCATTACACTCTAACCTGGGCAACAAGAGCAAAACTCTGTCTCAAAAATAAATAAAATAAAAATAAATATTCTACTGTATGATTATGCCACATTTTACTTATCCATTTAACTGTTGATGGGTTTTTGCTTTGATACTACAATTTTTAGTCAGCTGATTTTTTAAAAGTTTTTTTTTCATTTTTAGCACAATATTAGAGGTCCTATTTTTTTAAGTTTTCAAACACATTTTTTATATTGGAATATAACAAAGAGAGCCTGTATACCTGAACCCTTTACCTAGTTTCTTCTAATGTTATCATTAGTGTGATACATTTGCAAAACTAAGAAACCAATATTAGTACATTACTATTAACTAAGTCCTAGACTTTGTTCAGGCTTCTGCAGTTTTTCCATTGGTGCTCTTCTTTCTATTCCAAGATCTCTAATACAGAATACGATTCCTAGATTTAGCTGTCATGTCTCCTTAGTTTCTTCTGGTCAGTGAGAGTTTCTCAGCCTTTCCCTTTTTTCATGATCTTGACTTTTTTTTGAGATGTAGTTTTGCTCTTGTTGTACAGGCTGGAGTGCAGTAGCACAATCTCGGCTCCCTGCAACCTCCGCCTCCTGAGTTCAAGCGATTATCTCGCCTCAGCCTCCTGAGTAGCTGGGATTACAGGTGCCTGCTACCACACACAGCTAATTTTTGTATTTGCAGTAGAGATGGGGGTTTCACCATGTTGGCTAGGTTGGTCTGAAACTCCTGACCTCAGGTGATCCGCCTGCCTCGGTCTCCCAAAGTGCTGGGATTACAGGTGTGAGCCCGGTGATCTTGACTATTTTGAGGAGTACTGGTAAGGTATTTTGAAAAACGTTCTTCAATTTAAGTTTGTCTTACATTTCTGTCATGGTTAGACTGGGGTGATGGGATTTTGGAAAGAATACTCCTGAGATGAAGTACCCTTTTCATCACATTGTATCTGGGGGTACGTATAGTCACGTGATACTGCTAGGAATGGTACTCTTCACCCCTTGGTTAAGCTTGTGTTTGCCGGGTTTCACCACTGCAGACTTGCTATTTTTTAGTCATTAATTCCACCCCAACCTCAAAGAACAGGGAAGGAGGAGGATTGAGCTCTACCTGCTGATAGAAGGAAGGCATCTAAATATATTATTTAGGATTCTTCTATTGGGAAGAGTTGTATCTTCCCCCTATTTATTTATTTATTCATTCCATCCTTTATATCAGTGTGGGCTCATTTATACTCGAGTTATAATCCAAAGTGTTTACTTTAAAAAAATAATTTTAACTTTTATTTTAGAATCAGGGGCTATATGTGCAGATTAGTTACTAGAGTGTGTTTCCTCATGCTGGATGTTTGGGGTGCAATTGATCTTGTCACCCAGGTATTGAGCGTAGTAACCAATAGTTAGTTTTTCAACCCTTGCCCTCTCCCTCCCTCTCCCCTCTAGTACTCCTCATTGTCTGTTGTTGCCATCTTTGTGTCCGTGAGTACCCTTGTTTAGCTTCTACTTTTAAGTAAAATCATGTGGTATTTGGTTTTCTTTTCTGTTCCTGCATTAATTTGCTTAGGATAATGGCCTCCAGCTGCATCCATGTTCCTGCAAAGAACATAATTTCATCCTTTTTTATGGCTGCATGATTTTAGTTAAACCTTTTCAAAGTGAAATAGATTATTCTAGTGTCAGTAGGAACTGTTAGAAAAATGCTGATTAGATTGTCACATCTCGCTGTTGTAGTTTGAACTCTAGGAATCAGTTTACAATGGTCAAAACTTAATTTAGTAGAATTATATAATATACATGAAACTAAACACAGTGCTTACGATATTATGCTAAGTAATGGTGATAGCTATTATTACTAAATTCTCCTAGATAAGGATTCTTAATTCTCTATAGAGTTGCTTCTACTTTTATACCGTTTCCTGTTTTTTCTTTTTAAAACTTTAGTTTTAAAACTTTAATACAATTGAAGAATTTTATTAATAAATACATGTAAAAGTAGACAATAATAAATGCCCACATAGTAAACAATTTTTAGCACTTATCAATTCCAATCTCATTTCATCTATAATCTAACTCACTCTACACCTTATATATTATTTTGAAGTAAATCCCTGTGATCATTTAATTTATAAATATTTCAGTATGTGTCTCTTAAAAATAAGGACTTTTTTGAACATTACAATAATATAAAAATAGTAATCCCTTCATATTATGTCTTTTAAGTGTTCAATTTTCAAGTTGCCTCAACTGCCTTTTTTTTTTTTTTTTTAAAGACAGAGTCTTGCTCTGTCACCAAGGTGGAGTGCAGTGGCATGATCTCAGCTCACTGCAGCCTCTGCCTCCTGGGTTCAAACAATTCTCCTGCCTCAGCCTCCCAAGTAGTTGGGTTTACAGGTGCGCACCATGACACCCGGCTGATTTTTGAATTTTTAATAGAGATAGGGGTTTCACCATGTTGGCCAGGCTGGTATCGAACTCCTGACCTCTAATGATCCTCCCACCTCAGCCTCCCAAAGTTCTGGGATTACAGGTGTGAGCCACTGTGCCTGGCTGCCTTTTGTTTTTTTTTTTTTTTTTTTTTTTAAATAGTCCACATTGTGATTGGTTGTCTTTAAAGTGTTCTAATGCATTTTAGGTTTCCCTCCCTCCCTCTCTTTTTCTTGGCAATTTATTTGTTGAAGATACTGATTGTTGGTTATAGGGTTTCCCACTCTGGATTTGCTGATTGCATCCCATTGGTGTAGTTTTACATGTTCTGCATTCTGTGAATCTTCTGTAAGTTGTTAGTTGAATCTAGATGCTTCATCAGACTCAAGTTTGACACTTTTGGCAAGAGTACTTCATAGATGACGTATTCTTCCATTAGGAAGCACATACTATTTTGTGATGTAATGGTTTTTGAATCTTTACTGAATTCTAGGTATTTTGATTACTAAGCATTTAGCAGGCATTATCTTACTTAGTATTCAGAAATAACCCTGTGCAGTGATAATTGTATTTCAACTTGGTAGTTGAAGAAACGAGACTCAAAGTAAGTGGCAAGACTTAAATTCGAGACTAGGCAATTTGATGCCAGAGCCTTTATTCTAAAAAGTATTATGTAAAATTATGTTTGGTCATTTTCCCATATATCTACAATATGTAAAGTACAGGTTACTTTATAGGATTTACCTACACTAAATTATTCTTTTGTAAATATTTACTTTGGCTTACTTCAGAGTTGAACTAGACTGATGGGAGGATATATGTGAGTACAAATGTAACTTTTCTTGCTATGCACTGGTATCCAAGCTCAATAAATAAAGGATCCTTGCTCTATTTGCTACACAAGAGTTTTGACTCCATCTATAGCATATTTGCTAATGGCATTTTTAAAAAACTGTCCTTTATGTTTTTATTCTTTGCTATTTAAAGGGCTGCTCCCCAAACTGTTGCCAGAGACCAGGAGTAAAAAACTGTCTTTAAGAATCATACGCACTGCTACATATAACTTGCCACAAGCACAGATATCTCAGAATGAGCCCTATGGGATGTTGAACTTGATTTTACCTTCCTCTTTAAGGATAACAGTGTCTGAGATTTCATGGGAAATGTGCAAATACATGAAGAAAAACTTTGTCTTACGTTCTTTCTCAAGACTGAAATGTATTTGGAGGAGGAACAATATTTTTAAATGCTGCTTCCTTGGGTCTATTTATTTATTTATTTATTTAGAGACAGAGTTTCCCTGTGTCGCCCAGGCTGGAGTGCAGTGGTGTGATCTCGGCTCACTGCAAGCTCCGCCTCCCACGTTCACACCATTCTCCTGTTTCAGCCTCCCAAGTACCTCCCGCCACCGTGCCCTGCTAATTTTTTGTATTTTTAGTAGAGACGGGGTTTCACTGTGTTAGCCAGATGGTCTCGATCTCCTGACCTCGTGATCTGCCCTCCTTGGCCTCCCAAAGTGCTGGGATTACAGGTGTAAGCCACTGCACCTGGCCTATTATTTATTTTTTATTGGGTGTAACTTACATACATAAAGTGTATAAACCTTAATATAGCCAGTGCATTTTTATATACATATGCTATAGTAACCACTGTCTCTCAGATCAAGACAGAGCATTTCCTGCATTCTAGTCAGCTCTCTTAATTCCCCTTCCCAGTTACTGCTATCTCCGGCTCTCAAGGGCCACCTTTGTTCTGACTTGTATTAATGTAGATTAGTTTTGCCTACTATAGAACTTCACATAAATGTAATCATAGAGTATGTACTCCTGTGTCTGGTTTCTTTCACTAAGCATTAAGGCTGGTGTATGCACGTTGTTACATATGTCAGAAATATGTTGTATGTTTTTATTGCTGAGTGATACTTCATTGGATGAATATGTCATAATTTACCCTTTCTACTGATAGACATATGGGTTTCTGGTTTTTTTCTGTTATGAATAAAACTGCTAGTGAACATTTTTGTAAAGTCTTTGTGATGTAAGCACTGAATTCTGTTAGGTTTATACCCAGGAGTAGAATTGCTGGGTCACAGGAGGAAATACCCATTTACTTTTAGTAGGGATTGCCAAAATTTTTTTCCAAAGTGGTTTCATTAATCTTACACTTCCGCCAGCAGTGTGAGAGACTTACAGTTGCTGTATATCTTGTAAACAGTATTGTCAATCTTTTTAATGTTAGCTATTCTGATGTGTATTTTGTTGATTTAAAATTATCTATCTGTATACAAGTTCATTTACTCATAAAACTATTTGCCAGATTTAATGTAGAAGTTTAGCTTTTAAAATTATATTTATTATATAAATATAATATTTTATATATTAATTATAATATATTTATATAATATATAATATATAATATATATATTATATAAATATTGAATATAAATTATAACTATAATATCGAATATTATAATTGAAACTATAGAACTTATGTAACAAAATGCTGATAATTTGAATTTTATATTATTATTTTTGCCAATGTGAGAAGCAGGCAAACTTTGACCAGTTTTTTTTTTTTGTTTGAGACGGAGTTTTGCTCATGTTGCCCAGACTGGAGTGCAATGGCGCGATCTCGGCTCACCGCAACCTCCGCCTCCCAGGTTCAAGCAATTCTCCTGCCTCAGCCTCCTGAGTAGCTGAGATTACAGGCATGCACCACTACGCCCGGCTAATTTTGTATTTTTAGTAGAGATGGAGTTTCTCCATGTTGAGGCTGGTCTCGAACTCCCGACCTCAGGTGATCTGCCCGCCTCAGCCTCCCAAAGTGCTGGGATTACAGGCGTGAGCCACCGTGCCCGGCCTTGACCAGATTTTTAAGAGTCAATAAGGAAATAAAAATTGTGGGCTTATTATTATTATTACCTGAATATAAGATAAGGGGATTGGGCTGGGCTCGGTGGCTCATGCCTCTAATCCCAGCACTTTGGGAGGCCGAGGCAAGTCGACTGCTTGAGGCCAGGAGTTTAAGACCGGCCTGGCCAACATGGTGAAACACTGTCTTTACCAAAAACAGAAAAATTAGCCAGGGGTGGTGGCAGGTGCCTTTAATCTCAGCTACTCAGGAGACTGAGGCAGGAGAATCTCTTGAACCCCGGAGGCAGAGGTTGCAGTGAGCTGAAACCATGCCACTGTATTCCAACCTGGGTGACAGAGTGAGACTCTGTCTCAAAAAAAAAAAAAAAAAAAAGAGGATTGGATACATAATTCCCCGTAGCATATTGGGGTCCCTGATGCTGAGACTTTGATTTTGGAATCAAAACTAAGTTTTAATTCTTCCCTATGCAGGTTTTAAATTGGATTAGATTTGAGTCAGAAAAACTTCATCAAATGTTGCCAAACCTAGAGGAATCAGAAATAAACAAGATGGAAATGTTTACAATATTGTTTGAAGTCCTTACTGCAGTATTTTAGGAGAGACTTTCTTGGTTACATTCCTGAACCTGTTGCCTGAAAATACTCTGTGCTTTGCAGCTTTTCCAGCTTTAAGCCCCAAATGTATGTATTGCCTCTTTTGCAGTGTCATAAATATTATGGCACCCCTATCATCACATATTTCCATTTTGGATTTGAGAGAACATAAATTATAGATCTTTTTTCATTCCAAACTCTTTGTTCCAGTAGGTTACATTAACTGTTTCTAAAGTAATTGGTTTTATTTAGGCTATTTATTGAAAAATACCTCAAGTGACAAACTGTTACACATAAACACTGACTACTCAACCACCAGCTTTAGAACATTTAGGGAATTAAGCCATCTTGTGTAATATAAGTTCCTTTTATGTTAATACTGTTTTTGGAGGAGACTTTTTTTAAGGTAATTAACTCCCTACCTCCTTCCCTCACTCTGCCAGCACAATTTTGCTATTCAGCTTGTAAATTTTTAAAAAAATTACTTTAACTTTTTTAGAGATAATGGTCTCACTCTGTTGCCCACGCTGGAGTGCAGTGGCACAATCACAGCTCACTGCAGCCTCGAACTCCTGGGCTCAGGTGATTGACCCTGAAGGGCCTCGCTTTTTAGCCCAGCTTGGTCTCGAACTCCTGGGCTCAAGCAGTCCTCCTGTTTTGGCTTCCCAAAGTGCTGGGATTGTAGGTGTAAGCCACTGTGCGTGGCCCAGCTTATAAATTTTAGTTCAGAATTTCTTTTCTTTTCTCTTTTTCTTTTTCTTTTGAGACCGAGTCTCACTCTGTTGCCCAGGCTGTCCTTGAACTCCTGGTCTCAAGCAATCCTCCTGCCTCAGCCTCCCAAGTAGCTGGGACATGTGCCATTGAGCCTGGCTTCAGAATTTCTTTGTTCTTACAAATTTCTCTCCTTTAATAGGATACATTTTCTATAGATTGGAGAATGTATACCATAATTCTTTCATCAAGAAGCAAGTTCAAGCTGTAAGATTTATGTCACATTGTACTAGTATATGAACAGTCAACAGAAACTTGAGTGGGCCATTCGTTCTCCCCTGGACTCTGGTAGTGTTAAACAAGTGGGTTTTGTGTGACTAGGAGTCTTTGTTGAACTTGTACACTAAGGGTATTTGATTTTTTGTTTTTCCTTTAACAGTGTTACTGAGCTATAATTTACTTACCATATAAGTCATTCACTTAAAGTGTGCAGTTCAGTGGTTTTTAGTATATTCACAGAGTTGTGCAACTATTACCCAATTAACTTAAAAATGTTTCCATTGGCGGGGCATGGTGGCTCATGCCTGTAATCCCAGAACTCTGGGAGGCCAAGGTGGGAGGATTGCTTGAGCCCAGGACTTTGAGACCAGTCTGGGCAACATAGGGAGACTCCATCTCTACCAAAATTAAAAAATTAGCCGAGCATGGTGGTGTATATCTGTAGTTCCAGCTACTCAGGAGGCTAAGGCAGGAGGATGTCTTGAGCCCAGGAGGTTGAGGTTACAGTGAGCCCTGATTGTGCTATTGTGCTCCAGTCTGGGAGAGAGCAAGTCACAGTCTCAAAAAGAAACGAAGTTTCCATCATCTCAAAATGAATCCCTGTAACAGCCCTTTAGCTGTTACCCCCAGATCCTTTCTCCAAACCCTCAACCTGAAGGAACCGCTAATCTATTTTCTGTCTCTGGACATTCATGTAAGTGGAATCTTAAAAAATGCAGTCTTTTGTGACTGGCTTCACTTAGCATAATGTTTTCAGGGTTCATCCATATTATAGCATGTATCAGTAGTTTTTATGGCTGAATAATATTCTCTTGTATGGATATACCACACTTTATCCATTCATCAGTTAATGGACAGTTTGTTTGTTTGCAATTTTATGACTATTAGGAATAATGCTATAATCATTAATAATATAATGTTAATTACATAAAATATATTTATATATGTATATGTTATAATAATGATGTGAAAGAGGGTTCTTCCTTCATTTTTTGGTTATGTATCTATTTGTCCCAGCACCATTTTTGGAAAGACTATTCAACACTTTCACTATTGAATGCTCTTGGTACCTTAATGAAAACCAGTTGATTATAGATATATGAATATATTTCTTGACTCTCAGTTCTATTCCATTGATCTATATACATGTTCTTTTTTTTTTTTTTTGAGACGGAGTCTTGCTCTGTTGCCCAGGCTGGAGTGCAGTGGTGCGATCTTGGCTTACTGCAACAACCTCTGCCTCCTGGGTTCAAGCAGTTCTCCTGCCTCAGCCTTCCAAGTAGCTGGTACTACAGGCATGCACTGCCATGCCCGGCTAATTTTTTTTTTTTTTTGAGACGGAGTCTCGCTCTGTTGCCAGGCTGGAGTGCAGTGGTTCAATCTCAGCTCACTGCAACCTCCGCCTCCCGGGTTCAAGTGATTCTCCTGCCTCTGCCTCCCGAGTAGCTGGGACTACAGGCATGTGCCACCATGCCCAGCTACTTTTTGTATTTTTAGTAGAGATTGAGTTTCACCATGTTGGCCAGGATGGTCTCCGTCTCTCGACCTTGTGATCTGCCCACCTCGGCCTCCCAAAGTGCTGGGATTACAGGCGTGAGCCACCACACCTGGCCATTTTTTTTTTGCATGTTAGTAGAGACGGAGTTTCACCGTGTTGCCCAGGTTTGTCTCAAACTCCTGCGCTCAGGCAATCTGCCAGCCTCGGCCTCCCAAAGTGTTAGGATTACAGGCGTGAGCCACCACGCCTGGCCGTGTCTTGTTCTTATACCAGTACCACGCTGTCTTCATTACTGTTGCTTTGTAGTAAATTTTGAAATGAGGAAGTGAGTCCCATTTTGTTCTTTTTCAAGATTGTTTGGCTATTTTGGGTTCCTTGCAATCCCATATGACTTTTAGAATTAGCTTCTCAGTTTCTACAGGAAGTTAGCTGGGATTCTGTCAGTGATTGGTTGAATCTGAAAGATCAATTTGGGAAATACTACTGTGTTAACAATATTAAGTCTAACAGTCCATGAATATGGGATATTTTTCCATTTATTTAGATCCAAAATTTTTTTACAGTTTTTGAGTATAAGTTTTGCACTTTTCTTCAATTTATTCCTTTTGTTGATGTTGCTATGAATGGAATTGCTTTCTTAATTTCATTTTTGAATTGTTCATGCAAATGTATAGTTCATATACTTGACTTGCATATTGATCTTGTATCCTTCAAATACTGAATTTGTTCATTAGTTCCAATAATTTTTTTTAGTGGATTCCTTAGAGTTTTCTATATACAACATCATGTCATCTGCAAATGATGATTGTTTTACTTCTTTCTTTCTTTCTTTCTTACCTGGGAACCTTTTATTTCTGTGTCTTGGCTAATGGTCCCAGCTAGAACCTCTGGTAGTATTGAGTACAAGTGATAAATAATGAATATCCTTGTCTGTATTCTAACCTAGTTTCTAGAAAGCACCTAGTTTCTCACTACCATGTTAGCTGTAGGATTTTTTGTAGATTTTTTTTTTTTTTTTTAGTTGAAGTTTCTCTTTATTCCTAGTGTGCTGGGAGTTTTTTTTTTTTTTTTTTTTTAAATCCTGAATGAATGTTGGATTTTGTCAAATTGTTTTCCTGTATTTATTGATATTATCATGTGTTTTTTTTTCTTTCTTTTCTTTTTTGAGACAGTCTTGTTCTGTCACCCAGGCTGGAGCGCAGTGGCACAATCTCGGCTCACTGCAACCTCTGCCTCCTGGGTGTAAGCGATTCTCCTGCCTCAGCCTCCACAGTAGCTGGGATTACAGGTGCGTACCACCATGCCTGGCTAATTTTTGTATTTTTAGTAGAGATGGGGTTTTGCCATGTTGGCCAGCCTGGTCTTGAACTCCTGACCTCAGGTATTCTGCCTGCCTTGGCCTCCCAAAGTGTTGGGATTACAGGCGTGAGCCACCATGCCCAGCCGATTTTTTTTTTAGACTATTGTTATGATGGATTACATTTATTGACTTTTAAGTTGTTGAGCCAGCCTTGCATTCCTGGAATAAATCCCACTTGATCATGGTGTGTAATTCTTTTTGTACATTGTTAGGTTTGATTTACTAATATTTTGTGAAGGATTTTTGCATTTATGTTCATGATATATACTGGTCTGCAGTTTTCCTTTATTTGTAGTATCTTTGTCTGGTTTTGGTATTAGGGTAATACTTTGAATTAATTAGGAAGTATTCCCTCTGCTTATTTTCTAAAAGAATTTGTAGAGAACTGGTACCATTTCTTCCTTAAATGCTTGGTAGAGTTTTCCAGTGAAGTCAGTTGGGCTTTGTAAATCCTTCTTTTGGAAGGTTATTTATTGATCTTTTTTTTTGGAGATGGAGTCTTGCTCTGTCTCCCAGGGTGCAGTGGCGTGATCTTGGCTCACTGCACCCTCTGCCTCCCGAGTTCCAGCGATTCTCCTGCCTCAATCTCCTGGGTAGCTGGGATTACAGGTGCCCACCACCATGCCTGGCTGATTTTTGTATTTTTAGTAGAGATGGGGGGTTTCACCATGTTGGCCAGGCCGGTCTTGAACTCCTGACCTCAGGTGATCCACCCATCTCGGCCTCCCAAAGTGTTGGGATTACAGGCGTGAGCCACCGCGCCCAGCCTTTTTTTTTTTTTTAAAAATAGATGATCTAGTTCTCCTTGTGTGAGTTTGGTAGTTTGTTTCTTTCCAAGAATTCCTCCATTTCAACTAAGTTACAAACTTTGTGGGCATGGAGTTCTTAGTATTCTTTTATTTTTTTAATGTTCAAGGAATTAGTAATGATGATTCTTCTTTGATTTCTGATACTAGTTTGTCTTAACTTTTTTCTCCCCTCTCTCTCTTCAATCAATTATATTGATCTTTTTGAAGGATCAGTTTTTTGTTTCACTGATTTGTTTTTTCTCTTGTGATTTTCTGTTTTCTTGTTTCAGTTTCATTAGTTCTTGCTCTGATTTTATTCATCTTACTTTAAGTTTATATTGCTCTTCTTTTCCAGTTACCTGAGATGGCAGCTTAGAGTATTGGTTTTAGATCTTTTTTTCTTTCCTACTGTATGCATCTAATGCCATAAATTCTCTAATCATGGTTTTTGCTGCATTTCATATATTTTAATAGGTTGTATTTTCATTTTCATTTAGTTCAATATATTTTAAAATTTCTATTGAGATTTCCTTGACTCCTGGGTTATTTTGAGGTGAGTTGTTTTAAACTCCAGCTATTTGGGGAGTTTTCCAGCTGTGTTTCTGTTACTGATTTCTAGTAATAGTTTAATTCTGTTGTGGTATGAGAGCATACTTTGTATTATCTATCCCTTAAAATTTTTGAAGGTGTATTTTAAAGCTCAGGATATGGTCTACCTTGGTGAATGTTCTTTGTGAGTTTGAGAAGATTATGTATTGTGCTGTTGTTGGATGAAGTATTATTCTGTAATGTCAGTTAGATCCATTTGATTGCTGATGCTGTTCAGCTCAACTATGTTATTGGTTTTCTACTTGCTGGGTGTGTCAGCTACCTATAAAGAGGTGTGAGGTCTCCCAGTATAATAGTGGATTTGTCTATTACTCTTTGGAGTTCAATTTTTGCTTCACATATTTCGGTATAATGCAACTCTTAATCTTTGTTCAGAAGTGGTTTTTATCTTTCCTTATTTTGAAAACTGCTTTGTCTGTAATTAACATAGCTATTCTAGCTTTCTTTTGATTAGTGTTGGCATGGTATGTTTTTCCCATACCTTTACTTTTAACCTGTGTCTGTCTTTGTAAAGTGGGATTTTTAAAATAGATAGCATATAGTCGGCTCTATTTTTTAAAAACCCACTGTGACAATTTCTTTTTTTGAGACAGAATCTTACTCTGTCACCCAGGCTGGAGTGCGGTGGCGCAATCTTGGCTCACTGCAACCTCCGCCTCTCTGGTTCAGATGATTCTTCTGCCTTAGCCTCCTCAGTAGCTGGGATTACAGGCACCTGCCACCACGCCCGGCTAAGTTTCGTATTTTTAATACAGACAGGGTTTCCCCATGTTGGCCAGACTGATCTCAAACTCCTGACCTCAGGTGATCCACCCGCCTCGGCCTCCCAAAGTGCTGGGATTACAGACGTGCACTGTGCCCAGCCGACAATTTCTTTTACTTGGTGTATTTAGGTCATTTCACATCTAAAGTGATTGTTGATATAATTGGATTCGTAGCTGCCGTACTTACAATTTTTTTTTTTTTTGGTACTTTTTTTTATCTTCCCCTCTTTTTCTGCCTTCTCCAATTTTAATTGAACATTTTACTTGATTGCATTTTCTGTACTCTCAATGTATCTGTTAAACGTGTTTTTTTGGTGGCTGCCTGGTGTTTGCAATATACATTTACAACTAAGCTTACAACTTTCAGATATTATACTGCTTCATGGATAGTGCAGTTACCTTAGCGTATTCCTAATTCCTCCTTCCTGTCTTTTATACATTGCTGTCATTTGTTTCCCTTATCTATATACTATAACCACCTGAAAGATTTTATTTTACCTTTTTATCCTTCTCTGATACTTTCTTTATGTAGATTTGAGTTTCTGACCTATATCATTTTCCTTTTTGCTGATGTATTGGCGACAACCTTCCTCAGTTTTTGGCTAAGGAAGTCTTTACTTCTTTTGTAGGATAACTTTACTGGATACAGAATTCTAGTTTGGTGGGTTTTTTTTTTTCTTTTTTTCCAGCTTTGTAAACATTTCACCCTATTTCCTTCCTGCTTGCATGATTTTTGTTTTGCTTTGTTTTTTGAGATGCAGCCTCGCTCTGTCGCCGAGGCTGGAGTGCAGTGGTGCAATCTTGGCTCACTGCAACCTCCGCCTCCCGGGTTCAAGTGATTCTCCTGCCTCAGCCTCTCAAGTAGCTGGGGCTGCAGGTGCGTGCCTCCATGCCTGGCTAATTTTTGTATTTTTAGTAGAGATGGGGTTTTGCCATATTGACCAGGGTGGTCTCGAACTCCAGACCTCAAGTGATCCGCCTGCCTCGGCTTCCCGGAGTGCTGGGATTATAGGCATGAGCCACTGCTCCCAGCTGCTTGCATGATTTGTAATGGGAAGTCCAGTGTAATTCTTATCTTTGTTCCTCTGTAAGTAAAGTGTTTTGTTTCCGGCTTCTTTCAAGATTTTCTTTTTGTGTTACTTTGCAGCTAGGCTATAATATACCTAGTGTGGATTTTTTTGGTATTTATCCTGCTTGGTGTTCTCTCCTCTTCCTGGATCAATTTCCTATTTTATAATTCTGAAATATATCATATCTGAGTCTGGTTCTGATGTTTGCCTTGTCTTTTCAGTCTGTTTTTTCTTGCCTTTTGGCATGGCTTGTAATTTTTTGCTGAAAGCCAGACATGAAGTATCAGGTAATAAAGACTGAAGATTTAGGCTTTTATTTTGAGGTTATATGTTAATCTAGCTGGGAGATGGGCTGTGTTTAATGTGTTTTGTAGCTGCAGGTCCTAGAGGCTTCAGTTTCTCCCTATTCTCTTACTGTCTTTGGGGTTTCCCAAGAACTTTTATTGAACTCGAAATCTGTGTCTTGCAGCTTTTTTATTTGTAATCCACTGTAATTATATTGGAGCATTGTTGATGAGGTGGTAAAGTGTAGGAGAACAGAAGCATCTTATGCCACCTTATGGTTAAATCTTAGTTTTATTTTTATTCTTTTTTGAGACAGAGTCTCCTTATGTTGTCCAGGCTGGTCTTGAACTCCTGAGCTCAGTCTCCTGAATAGCTGAGACTACAGGCACACACCACTGCACCTGGCTCCTTAGTTTTTTAGTGGGCCTGAGTCCTGGTCTATAACCCTTTTTGAAAAAACAAAAAAAAAAAAACAAAAAACCAATCAAACAAACGAAAAAAAAAAACCTTAAACTAGACAGGAAGCCTAGATGGGGCTGGAGTTGGCTAATTGCTCCTCCCTAGGGTCAGATAAAGCTCTGGTAAGGTAGTTTTCTCAGGAGGGCAGGCTTTTGTTGTGGGGACTGGTGTGTGTGTGTGTGTGTGTGTAGATAGTGGTTACTTTGCCGGTGTGTGTGTGTGTGTGTGTGTGTTTAGATAGTGGTTACTTTCCCAGGGTGAACTTAAAAAGGGTTATTTCCCCTTGCCTTGTCAGTCATGAAGGAAACTTTCTTCTGTAATTACTTTGAGAATTTTGTGGAGTTCTTTGAGATAATATTCAGGAAAGTGGGGGGTTTTCTAAGACTGAGCCTCTAGGGGTTTTAATGCTTAAACTAGTTCACTCTCAGCTTCTGACAGTTCATTCAAATTGCCATTTAAGTGTTCCTACCAGTTGCTGCAGCAGTTGCTGGTAAGCTGACCTCAACTCGTGATCCTTTGTGTTAGTTTGTCTCTTGTGATTTTGCAGGGATGGTTTGACCTGTGATCTCAATTCTTTGATCTAAGAAAGGAGAGTTATTGATTTTTCAGTTTGCTAAGCTTTTTTCTTGTTGTAAAGATGGGTCTGATGACTTCTAAACTTTTTACATGAGAAAGCTGACCCTGAAAGTCCAATGGAAGACTCTAAAGTCACATCTCAGTTTAATTATAAGAGGTGTCTGCCCCTTCCGTTTTGTTAGCCCTCAAGGACAACTTTTTTTTTTTAATTGTGGTAAGATATGCATAACATAAAATTTACCTCTTTAACCATTTGTAAGTGTACACTTCAGTGATACTAAGTCTGTTCACATTGTTATGCAGCCATTGCCACTATCCATCTCCAGAACTTCTCCATCTTCCCCAGCTGAAGCTCTGTGCCCATTAAACACTAACTCCCCAATTCTCTCTTCGATCCCCTGGCATCCACCATTCTACTTTCTGTCCCTATGAATTTGAATAAGCACCTCATATGAGTGGAGTCATAGAATATTTGTCCGTTTGTGTGTGGCCTATTTCATTTAGCATAGTGTCTTCAAGGTCAGAGACACCTTTTAAGCAGAACCTTTTATCAAATATATTAAATTCCTCTTCAGCATGTACCTAAGTTATTAGAGTTGTCCTTTTTCTGGGCTCTGACTTGGGTCAGTCATAATTTCATTGATTTGTCCAGCCCCAGATGGGAAGAGTTGGGCATGGGGTGGGGATGGGGTTGGATAAGATGTTAGACAGTTTTAAACTATTTTACAGTCAAATGTTTTATAATTTGTTCCAGGACTTGCAGAGTATTCTCACATATTCAAATGAAAATTGTAAATACAATTGGTGGTTAGAATGTGTACAGTATTTATTCTGTCCATCAGTTTGGGTGCTGAGTGTTCATAGCCTGTCTCCTGAATAGGTACTAGTTTTATACAGATGAAGATTTTCATTTGTGGTGGTGTGAGGAATGCCATGCAACTAAGGAGGGTCTCACTTATTATTGTATGTAGCACTACTTGGATTTTTTTTTCTTTTTTTTTTTTTTTTTTGAGACTGAGTTTCACTCTTGTTGCCCGGGCTGGAGTGCAATGGTGCGATCTTGGCTCATTGCAACCTCCACCTCCTGGGTTCAAGCGATTCTCCTGCCTCAGCCTCCCGAGTAGCTGAGATTATAGGCACGTGCCATAATGCGTGGCTAATTTTTTTTGTATTTTTAGTGGAGACGGGGTTTCTCCATGTTGGTCAGGCTGGTCTCAAACTCCTGACCTCAGGTGATCTGCCTGCCTTGTCCTCCCAAAGTGCTGGGATTACAGGCGTGAGCCACTGTGCCGGCCCACTTAGATCTTAATTTCATCCTTTTTATTCCTTTTACTCCTAGTTGTGATGATTTATGGCTTCTGTATGAATCTTTATTCTTCCAGCCTATCCATTGTGAAAGGGAGTCAGCTTGCCAGCAGTCAGGAGCGGGTGTGCTCTGATACATGTAGGCCTGGCAGGACAACCAACCCTTTGTTTGATCACTTAAGCCCAGGAGGTCAAGGACAGTGAGCTATGCTCATGCCACTGTTCTCCAGCTTGGGCGATAGAGCAAGACCCTGTCTGTCTGTCTGTCTCTTTTTCTTTCTAAGTAAGTAAATAAATAAATGGTTACATAGTTGTTTCACTTTGTTGCTAGGGAATGTACCTTTCCTTTGGTAAAATATGAATTTGTTTCTTACTGTTTAGAATAGGTAAGGTTTCTTTATTGCTGATAATTATGTAGAACGTCTTTTTGGCAAGGGCTGTATTTATTCACTGTTTGATTATACTTAAACTTCAGGCTGGGTATGGTGGCTCATGCTTGTAATTCAGCACTTTGAGAGGCTGAGGTACTGAGGTGGGAGGATTGCTTGAGCTCAAGAGTTCAAGACCAGCCTGGGCAACACAGTAAGTGAGACCCCATCTCAAAAAAAAAAAAAGAAAAACTTCTGGTGATTTCAGATTGCCTTTTGCAGTTGAGATTTATTCTATAAGTACTTCTTTTTTTTTCCTATTTACTTTATATTCCTGGTGGAATAGGATTACTTTTGTATTTCTGAGTTTTGAGGCTTTTGTCGCCATAGTAAATAGTATCATATTAGTGTTTTCGAGTTTTTAGGTTTGCTTTTAGCAAATTATCACAGCAAATAGGGTCTGTTATCAGCAAGGCTGCCTTTAGCTCCCACTAAAATTCTCTTTGAGGGCAGGAATGTTTATTCTTGTTCACTGCTGTATCCCTAGAAAAATGGCTGGCACATGGTAGAGGTTCCATAAATATTTAATGAATGAATGACTGTATTTTATGAAAGCTGTCAGTGTTCACTATGTTAGAGAAATTATAGACTTTTACAAGTTTTGAAGAATCTGATTAGTTCTCTGATTTATTTTTTCATCTTTGTTGTTGTTGTTAAATAGAGACAGGGTCTCACTCTGTCTTCCAGGCTGGAGTGTGGTGGCGTCATCATAGCTCACTGCAGTCTTGAACTTTTGGGCTCAAGTGATCCTCCTGCCTTGGCCTCCCACAGTGCTGGGATTACAGGTGTAGCCACCACACTCAGCTTCTTTCATCCTTTTGCTGACTAATCAATTTAGTATTTTTTTTAAACATTTCCATTACAAGGTAACCTAGGAAGAGATGATACATAGTAGATTTTTATGAGACACCAATTCTTTTTAAAGTTTCTTTGGAAGAGGGGGCTGGCAAACATATAAGCCTATGATTTCAGTCATCTGTACTTTTAAAAATTTATTTTTACTGTCTTCTTTATGTAATTTTATTGTTTCTAGGAATAATAACAAAGATCATATTTCTTCTGGATGTATTACCCATGCTCAAAAGGGAGTACACCGAAACTTATAAGTAAACTTTTTTGTCTGTGTTTAAAGAGTACCTACTACAAGCCAGGCACACTATTCTCTGTGATGGGAATACTTGTAAGAATGAAACAAACAAAACTTTAATGAAACGTACCTTCTTGTTGAGGAGATAGAAATAAGTAAAATGTAGAGTAAAACCAAAGTTCTCTTAGAGGAGTTATTTGTTTAGACTGTAACTTTTACAAATAAATTCATTAAGTACTAGATTTTTTTTTTTTTTGACATTGTGGGGGAATGAGATTCTCCGTGTCAGAACTTACAGCAGTGCAAGGCACTTTGATAGGAGCAGTTTGGTGAACAAAGATGATTCTTTACAGCCTTTCCTCTCGAGACTCACATAAGAACCGCAAAACCATATAAAGGTAACTCCATGCACTGTCAATAATATGCTTTAAGAGTACAGAAAAGTTGAAGTTTCTTGACTGTTGGCTGAGTCTAGGCAGAGAACAGGTGGAACAGAGGTATGGCTAAGCTAAACAACATATGTATTTGGGGAATGGTAACTTTTTTTGATATGGTAGAATCAGGAAGATGTGTGTTGAGATCTATGGGGAATATCAGGAGCACAGACAAGAAGAGTAAATTAAAAATGGATTGTTATCAGCCTGGGCAACGTGGCAAAACCCCCTCTCTACAAAAAATACAAAAATCAGCCAGGTGTGGGGGTGTGCACCTGCAGTCCCAGCTACTTGGGAGGCTGAGGTAGGAGGATAACTTGAGTCCGGGAGGATGAGGCTTCAGTGAGTTCCTATTGTGCCACTGCACTCCAGCCTGGGTGACAGAGTGAGACCCTGTCTCAAAAAAAGAAAGAAAAAGAAAAAAGGATTGTTATGCAGCAGATCTCCAGATGGTCTTACTGATAGTGCGGAGCCACAGATGACTTTTCAGCAGGACAGTGGCACGATTACATTTCTTGTGAACATTCAGTGACTATGGAAAAATGGGTTAGAGGATAGAGCAGGAGTTACATAGAGACCAATATGAAGTATCCAAATATGTAGTCAAGGGGCAGGATTACCAGTGTTGCTTGTCTGGGGACTGTCAAAATAATCTTCCGATTCCTGTGAAGCGTGCCTCCTGAAACACAACACAAGTCCATCATATATACTGTGAATGGAATTGTCTCAGGTGGCAGCTTTCTGACCAGCATAGATGAGGTCTTTAAGTTGAAGGTATTGAAAACTGAAGAAAAAGAAATGAATCCAAGAGAAGTTTGTAATTGGTGGCCTACTGGCGATGGGAATTTTGTGGAATAATAATAATAATTAAAGATGATTTGAAGTTTAAGGCTGTGTTAGGTGATGGTCTGAATGATACTGTCTTTTTGTTTTGTTTTGTTTCATTTTGTTTTGTTTGAGACAGAGTCTGTCTCTGTTGCCCAGGCTGGAGCCCAGTGGTGGGATCTCAGCTCACTGCAACCTCCACCTCCCACAACCCACCTGAAACCCGGGTTCAAGCGATTCTCCTCCCTCAGCCTCCCAAGTAGCTGGGATTACAGGCATGTGCTGCCACGCCTGGCTAATTTTTTTTTTGTCTTTTTAGTAGAGATGGGGTTTCACCAAGGCCAGGCTGGTCTTGAACTCCTAGCCTCAAGTGATCCACCCGCCTCAGCCTCTCAAAGTGCTGGGATTACAGGACTGAGACACCGTGCCTGGCTGACACTGTTTTGTTTTTGTTTTTGCCACTGTGTGTCTGCTTTTCATAAATTGCTTCATCCCTCATTGGTCCTGTCTTGACCATCTCTCCACTCCTAATTCAGGCTTTGTAATTTGTTTTAGACTAGATATCCAAGCTTACTAGAAGCACTTCTGAAACAAAGGCATTTTTCCTGTGGGGTACATTGAGTAAAGGCTATGTGGGCTTTAAGTATACTAAAGTATAGGGATCTTGACGTCTGTCAAAGGTACTCATTCATTATGTCTCACATTTAATTTTCTGGAAAAATTACCTTATATGTTAACTTTCGTAATATTTCATAATAACAATTTAGCCCTGTGGTTCTAGTTAAAAACTTTTATTATGGAAAATTTTAAACATACCCTAAAATAAAGAGAATTTGTAATGAACTCCAATGTACCTGTCAACATTTTGCTGGTCTTGTTTTATCTGTTCTCTTTTTTCCTCACCTCCGGGAATATTTTAAAACAAATACCAGGCATATCCTTTCACTGCAGATACTTGAGTATCTAATAGATAAGGAGTCTATTATTTATTTTTTCTTGACCACAGTATCATTAGCACACCAAACAATCTTCTTTACCCTAATTTTACACCGTCTAATGAGATAACCAGTTTGGGTTCATATTTTCCTGTTGGCTTCAAAAAAGGCGTTTTAATAGTTGGTTTGTTTAAATCAGGTTCCAAACAAGTCTTGGGGTTATTTTTTAAATTGATTGTTTTTGTTTTTGAGACAGAGTTTCGCTCTTTTGCTCAGGCTGGAGTGCAGTGGCACACCATCTCTGCTCACTGCAACCTTCGCCCTCGGGTTCAAGTGATTCTCTTGCCTCAGCCTCCTGAGTAGCTGGGATTATAGGCACGTGCCATAACACCTGGCTAATTTTTGTATTTTTAGTAGAGATGGGGTTTTGCCATGTTGGCCAGGCTGGTCTCGAACTCCTGACCTCAGGTGATCCACCCGCCTCGTCCTCCCAAAGTGCTAGGGTTACAGGCATGAGCCACTGCACCCAGCCTAAAATTGATTATTTTTTAAAGAGGAAATGAAGGCAGTATGAAAACTTAGTATAAGCTATTCTAAGAGAGCAATGCTGTTTTGACATTCTACCTGGAACTTAATTTTGCTTATCTGTGTAACAACATGTTAAAATAATTGGTGCAGAGTTTTTTATGATTTTTAACATTTAGGAAATCTTTCTCTCTCTCTTTTTTTATTTTCTTTCTTTTTTTTTTTTTTTTTTTTTGAGGCAGGATCTCACTCTGTCACCCAGGCTGGAGTATAGTGGCACAGTCTCAACTCACTGTAGCCTCAACCTCCCATGTTCAGGTGATCCTCCTACCTCAGCCTGCTGAGTAGCTGGGACTACAGGAGTGTGCCACCACGCCTGGCTAATTTTGTAAAGATAGGGTTTTGCCACGTTGGCCAGGCTGGTCTCAAACTCCTGGCCTCAAGTGATATGCCCACTTCAGCCTCCCAAAGTGCTGGGATTACAGGCATGAGCTGTCATGCCCAGCCAGGAAATCTTTCAAAAAAGGGGGAAAGTGAGTATGACCCCACTTATTTAGAAGCCTAGAGAGTAGTAGTGTGAGCTGATTTGAGAAGATTCAAGTTTGGAGGAGACTATATAAGAAAAAGAACCCCACATGGGATTTAAGGACTGCTTTGTAACTACTTGTTTGTTACACAGTGTTTTTTATCTTTCTGGGTTTATCTTCCCCATCTGTAAAATAAAGAATGGGTGATTTTTTGGTTCTTTTATTTCTTAATTGTGTTTTATTTTACGTTTATCCTTGACTTTAACAGGATTCTCAAAGTTGGATTGGTGGAAACAATGAACCATTGACAGGCTTTACATGGCGAGGTGGCTGTGAAAGAGAAACAACAGGCATACAAGTTTGGAATGAAGTATTTGTGATTGACAGACCTAATGGAACTAAAGTAAAATTCTGTTTATACTTTTCTACCCTGTATTCTTTCTTGGGCTATTTTCCAGTATTAAGAATCAAAACAACACAGAACTATTAATGTTTGATAACTTTAACATATGGATTATTATGTCAAATGTATGAGATATAAGTACTTTTCTTGATTTAATTACTGATTTTCAAATTTATCATTTGATTTTTTTTATAGTCATTTTTGGCGACTGTTTTACTAAGTATTTTAAACTCTCAAATTCCTAGGTTGCTGTGCTGCTTATGGATACCCAGGGTGCCTTTGATAGCCAGTCAACTATCAAAGACTGTGCAACGGTGTTTGCTCTGAGCACTATGACTAGCTCTGTCCAGGTGAGACACAAGATTAAGTGGTGCGATCAGTTCATGTAATCATTTGGCCTGTCTTTTTTGAGACAGAGTTTCACTCTTGTTGCTCAGGCTGGAGTACAGTCGCGTGATCTCGGCTCACTGCAACCTCTGCCTCCCGGGTTCATTCTCCTAACCTGAGTAGCTGGGATTACAGGCTCCCGCCACCATGCCTAGCTAATTTTTTGTATTTTTAGTAGAGATGAGTTTCACCATGTTGGCCAGGCTGGTCTCGAACTCCTGACCTCAGGTGACCTGCCCACCTCGGCCTCCCTAAGGGCTGGGATTACAGGTGTGAGCCACTGCGCCCGGCATCTGCCCCTCTTGAAAATGCCTTTTTAAGTTTTTTTGAGATGGATTCTCGCTATGTTGCCCAGGTTGGAGTGCAGTGGCTATTCATGGGTGTGATCGTGCACACTCTAGCTTTTTCCTCCTGGGTGAAGTGATCCTCCTTCCTCAGCCTCCTGAGTAGCTGGGACTATCAGCATATGCCACCTTGTGCTGGCAAAATGCCTTTTGATTGAAGGGAAAAAAAGAGAGCTGTTTACATTTCTTGAGAGCTATTTACAGTTCTTATTGGTTATTTACATTTCCATGCATGGTTTTCTGGCTTAGGATGTGAAATTTTGTACTTCGGATAGTTACAAAGGATGCAATAAACCAACAACCAGTCTCTTTAGTTTTTCATTATGGAATATATACTTTTTTTTTTTTTAAAGGAAAAGATATGGCATGTTATCTGTAATTGAAATCAGTTAGATGGCTACCAGACACAGTAATATGGAGAGTATATTTTTGTTTTTTTGGCTAAAACAAAAAGCCCAAGTAATTAAGCTTAGAGGTCTAGTTTTTTATTCTATATCTATGACAAGTGGTACTCAGTTATTTGAACTAAAGGAGATAAAAGCAGAATAATTAATTAATGTTTAATTTAGGAAACCCAAATAAGGCTTATGTAATAATAAACTGAGGATTTTTAGCACATTCATTTAGGAAGGGATAAAATCCCTTCTCTTTTTCACTTACATTCAAATTGTGTTTGGTGTTCTATCCGGTTCTAGTTTCTTCAGGCTAGGCCATTTCTTTTCTGTATAATTTAGATGGATTGGACTGAATTAAACTACGACATGTCATTTGGTTTTTCTTTTCTGAGATCATATGTGGCTGATACATCTCTGAAAAATGAATTATTGAAGTATGGCAGTTAGGCCCAGCTGGTGATGGTGTATCAATAAGTATATTTGCAAATATTTTTTAAAAATGGGTATGTGATCCTCCCAAGATAAGAAATTGTTCTTATCAGTGATAGATCATAGGTGATGCTGTCACAGTGTCTTGGATTTTTTTATGCTTTCCAGTAATGTCTGGAACATATGACTCGTCTCTCTAAGCTCCCATTTTCCTCCTTCCGCAGTTTGAAGTACCTGGCCATCAGAGTGGAAAGAAGGTTGGCTGTTAACATGAGCTAAAAGAATAATACTCTTCAGCTTGGCTTCAGTTTATTATAGGGTTGGGATATTTGTCATTACCCACTAAGTGACGCTGGTGGGGACCCTCTAAGTCTCTTTTTTTCTCTGATCTTGCAAGATGGCACAACTGTGATTGCCTTGAAGCAAGCAGAAGCCCCTCAGGTTAGCTGGCTCTAGAGGGAGTTCTCGAGTTCTCTGTCCTAAAACTTATCCCTTAGTCTTTTTTTGTTTATTTATTCAACTTTTTGATAGTAAGAGACCTGGTTTTAGACAGCCACTTAAAGCTGTGCGGCCACTTTGTTGTCTGTAAAATGTGTTTTACTCATCTTGCCTGTCTTGGATGTGGTTGTGTGCAGTCAGAAATGAGAGCTAAATGAGATAATGCATATGAAAGTGCTTTGTAAAGTATAAATAACCAAGAAGATTAAGATTATGATTATTTTCTTCCTTGCCTTTGGGTGGGGGGGGGGTAGTTTTCTTTCCTTATGTAAGATATCTGGGTGATAGATAACTGATAATTTGATCTTCTTGTCATTTATTCCTTCAACAAATACATACTGAGCACCTGTTACATACAAGACAGTATGCTAAGTAGTAATGATCTAAGTTAAATAAATCTCTTTCTCTGCTATTTGCAACCTGGCCCTGACAGTGAAAGGATCCAGACCTATTTTCTAAAAGCAAAGGCCCACATCGGTTGGTCATGGTGTCAGGGTTTATGTTAAAATCTAAAGTTTAATCACCTCAGTCATCAATTACTTTTTAAATCCTTGTTTGGAATTAGTAGCTAAGAATATCATTTTAGGTTTGCTGGCCTAAATTGACTATATTCTTGACCTCCAAGTGGTTTAGCCAGAGTATCACTTATTTCCTCTTAGAACAGATTGTTCTATCTTTAGAGTCACCCTGGTTCCTAAGATGTAAGTTATTTCTTAGCAGAGGTGATATCTGTTGATGGCTACTTTTCTCCTGTGGCAGTGTAGATTACTTCTAAAGATCTGTCTTAGAATTAATGGATGACAGTCCCCGTTTCCTGAGGATACTTAGACCCTCCTTTATCAGCTCTAGTCTCCTCCAAAAAATTCTGGAAAGGGCAAGAGTGCCACCTACTGTTATTTTTATTAGCTTCCACAGGCCAGTAAAATTGTCATGTTGAGTGTAAGTAAAAACTGATGAGTTAGTAAACTGAGGAGTGTGAGTAAAAAGAGAACCACACTAGAGTCAATGGTAGTGGAGGTACCCTGAGTAGTATACTCTGATTGTACCAGGGAGGAATTTATCTTTGTAAACTGTTGCCCCTTATATTCACTAATTTAGAAAAATGATAGTGGAAATAACCTACACTCTTTAAAAAATGATCACATCATAACAATAAAGAACTTTGAGAAGGAGTGCAAGAAACCTACTAGATAGCACTCTTGTTTTTCTACCACTTTTAGGCCATGAATATGCATCTATTCGTGCTTTTTGCATATTTTACCACCACTGCTTCTTCCTTAATATTCTATCTTGACTATTATTAGGAAAAAAGAGAAAATCCTTTTCACATGTCAGTCGTCAAGATAGTAGTTAAATGATTCCTTTGCGCTGAGGTACAAAATAACCTTTTTTCCACAAGTAAAGTTACACACAAGCTGGGTATTCAGAACAAAACACTAATAAAAAACAAAATAAATTTTGTTTTAACAGGTATATAATCTGTCTCAGAATATTCAAGAAGATGATCTTCAACATTTGCAAGTATGTATTTCTTTTTTTAATTTTTATTTTTTGAGATGGAGTTTCGCTCTTGTTGCCCAGACTAGAATACAATGGCACAATCTCGGCTCACTGCAACCTCCCCCTCCCAAGTTCAAGGGATTCTCCTGCCTCAGCCTCCCAAGTAGCTGGGATTACAGGCATGCGCCACCATGCCTGGCTAATTTTGTATTTTTAGTGGAGATGAAGTTTCACCATGTTGGTCAGGCTGGTCTTGAACTTCTAACCTCAGGTGATCCACCCGCCTCTGCCTCCCAAAGTGCTGGGATTACTTGGCGTGAGCCACTGCGCCCAGCTGCAAGCACATATTTTTTAAAGAAAATGTGCCAACTGTTGAAATTTAATTCTCACTTTATTATGAATTTATACTTGGAAACCTGTAATACTGGTAACACGATTGAATGTTATATGGGTTTAAACTGATATATGATTTCTTAACTGGAAGAAATTTTGTATATACCTAGTGTGTTATAAAATTAAATGTTTGGCTTTCAAAGGATTTTAAAGGTTCTGGTACCTGGAGCTTTGGTGTAGAACAGGTTTACATATGTCTTCTTTGAATCTCTTCAGAGGCATTATTTTAACTAATTCAATTTAATAGTTATTTACAGAGTATGGAAGACTTGCGATGGAAGAAGTCTACCAGAAGCCATTTCAGGTAAAAAAGTTATTTTAACATTTTAAAGATTTGCCTGTGAGAAGTTGTGAAGCCACCTCAGTTTGTAATTTTGGAGACACCAGGATATTACAGCAGACTCATCGCTAGCAACAGATTCAGTGCAACTGAAACTAACCTTTGGTAGTGTCATCATCAGCATACTTACCAGTAATAGGCTAACAGGATAAATAGAATAAATGAATCTAGGCTAATTCTTAATGCTTTCACTTAGATTAAGGGGAGTAATGTTTCTCTTAACAGATGTTATTCTAAACTTAAGACAGTAGGAAATATGACAGTCATGCCAGTTTTTTTTATACGTGATAACTACAGAATGTTACAGGTTTCTTTTTTGTGGTTTACTACAGGTTGAAATTAGTTCTGTTACTCTTTATTTTGGTTTCATATAGAAAAGTTCCGGATAGTTTATTTTTTGAAGCAAGTGTAATTTGTAAGTTGCCATTAATACTGTTTGGTGAGCTGCAGTTACAGTAGGAGAGCATGACTCTACCATGTTTGTTCCTAAGCGTGTGAAGTCTTTCCGGTATGACAGCATTGCTACTGATTGTTAATCTTCAAATGGGTTTACATTGATTCTGCCTCACTCTTGTCTGGCTAGTATGATCACTTTTATTAAGTAGTTGAGCAGATTATGCCTTCATTTTTGGATATATAGGTGAAATATATCCTATTTGGCCTATATCAGTTTTTTCTGAACTGGGATAATTTTGCCACCCAAGGGGACATTTGCTAATGTCTGGAGACATTTTTGGTTGTCACAGTTTTGTGGGGGAGCTTAGCGCCACTTGGTATTTAGCACATAGAGGCCAGAAATATGGTTCAACGTTCTACAATACACAGGATAGCCACACACAACTAAGAATTAAGTGACCCAAAATGTCAGCAGTGCTGAAGTTGAGAAATCTAGCCCTATATGAGTAAAAACATCCTTTGTGAGTGAAAATGTCCTTATTGACTCCAGATCTATAATCAGTCTAGATAGCCATCTAGAATTAGTTGGTCTTGTAGTTACACAACCATGATTTAAAATTATGATCGGCGTGTCCTGATAGACTCGTTTTTCATTTTTAAAGTTCTGTATTATTGCTTGTGGTGACTCTTTCTTTATATTTAGTGAAGTTCTCCAGTGGTGGCGATTGCTTGGTATAGGGCCTGGGAATGTTGTTTAAGTGGGTCCTTGATATAACCATGACCAGTACTGACCATTTGGTTACTATAACTTTTGATAAGGATTGTTTAGGAGAGTAAGAGAGGCTTCAATTGTTAGAGTTGTGATTTTTTCGTAAATTTTCTTTGTTGTAAAATAAACAATTTTTATTTTTTCTGTGTATAGACATTAATGTTTTTGATTCGAGATTGGAGCTATCCTTATGAACATTCATATGGTTTGGAAGGTGGAAAGCAATTCCTTGAAAAGAGATTACAGGTAAGACCCTAATGCTTAAAGAGGAGAACATAAGCACCAAGCCAGGCAAACGGGTGGGCTGTCCGGACTGCTGGTCACATTACCAGTATTTACGTGTCGTTGGAATAAAGTATTCCAGGTTAGCCCAAGTGACCCTCTAATTGATGAAAAGTAAAGTGGTTGCATTCCTACCAAAGAAGACGGTGCCCTTGAATCAAAATTAAGGATCATGATCCTTTATTCCTAAAGGTAGCCCCCCCATGGAAGTACTTGTGTATTAGTCTGTTCTCACACAGCATAAAGAACTACTTGAGACTGGGTAATTTATGAAGTAAAGAGGTCTAATTGACTCACAGTTCCACAGGCTTAACAGGAAGCATGACCGGGAGGCCTCAGGAAACTTACAATCATGGTGGAAGGTGAAGGGGAAAGCAAACAACTTCTTTTTTTTTTTTTTTAGACAGTCTCACACTATTGCCTGGGCTGGAGTGCAATGGCACCATCTTGTCTCACTGCAACTCTGCCTCCCGGGTTCAAACGATTCTCCTGCCTCAGCCTCCCGTAGCTGGGATTACAGGTGCCTGCCACCACGCCTGGCATATTTTTTGTGTTTTTTAGCAGAGACGGGGTTTCACTATGTTGGTCAGGCTGGTCTTGAACTCCTGACCTTGTGATCCGCCCACCTCGGCCTCCCATAGTGCTGGGATTACAGGTGTGAGCCACCGCACCCAGCCAGCAAGCACCTTCTTCACAAGATGGCAGGAGAGAGATAGAGAGTGAAGGGGGAAGTGCCACATACTTTTTAACAACCAGATCTCGTGATAACTCACTGTCAAAAGAACAGCGAGGGGGAAGTCTGCTCCCATGAATCGCCTCCAACCAGGCCCCTCCCCCGACACATGGGCATTACAATTTGAGATGAGATTTGGGTGGGGACATAGAGCCAAACCATATCAATTTGGGAAACCTGCAGGTCAGATACTTACAGGCTACCCATCTACTCACACACACACAGGATACACAAAGACCCCTTTATTCATAAGTAGGAGGGTGCTGTCTTTGGTTAATAAGATTTTATTTGTCTATGGGAATGATGCATTTGGTTTCTCAACCACATTAAAGACTTGGGGTATGATATAATTTTCTTTTAGTTTTTTTTTTTTTTTTTTTTTTTTTTTGAGATGGAGTCTCGCTCTGTCACCCAGGCTGGAGTGCAGTGGCGCGATCTCGGCCCACTGCAAGCTCCGCCTCCCGGGTTCACGCCATTCTCCTGCCTCAGCCTGTCCGAGTAGCTGGGACTACAGGCACCCGCCACCACGCCCGGCTAATTTTTTTTTTTTTTTTTTGTATTTTTAGTGGAGACGGGGTTTCACTGTGGTCTCGATCTCCTGACCTCGTGATCCGCCCGCCTCGGCCTCCCACAGTGCTGGGATTACAAGCGTGAGCCACCGTGCCCAGCCTCTTTTAGTTTTAAAATGAGATTAAAACCAATTCAACATTCTTAGATTATTTGAAAGGCATTTCCAGACCCCACTTTTGGAAATAATTTGAGTCAATTGGCATTTTCTGTCTCTGGTTTGTTCAGAACAAATTAACACAAAGCACAATAGACATACTAACTAAACTCAGAATTACGTAACTCAAAGACAAGAAGGTTTTTTTAACCTTTTATTGAAATGTGATACATATATTCAGAAAATTGCTCAAATCATAAGTGTGTAGCTTGATGAATTTGTAAAATATGAACATAGCCATTTAGCCAGCACCTAGAAGCACCCACCTCCATACACCAACCTTCCCCCAAAACCCTCTACCACTATCCTGACTTCTCACAGGCTTTGTTTTTGTATTTTATATGGATGGAATCACATACAGAATGTATTTGTTTGAGTCTAGCTTTTTTTACCCAATATTATGTTTCTGAGGTTAATCCATGTTGCCTGTAGTTTAATTCATTTATTCTCATTGCTGTATAGTATCTACTGAATGAATAGACAACAGTTTTTCCATTCTGCTGTTGATGGGAGATTTAGGTAGTTTCCAGGTTTTAATTATAAATTGCGCATATTTTGTTAAAATTGTTTTCCAGAAGTGTTTAGGAGACTATGTGAGTTATATTGAGATAAATGAGTGATTATCTAAAATGTTCCTAAGTTTAAGATTTTTTTCTCCCCAATACGTGGCAGTTTCCCTTCTCAAAATTCTGGTAACTAGCATAAATCATAAATAATCATGTAGAGAGGGACCTGAAATCCTAACACATTTCTAAGGTCTTTGTACTGCACTGTAATTTTTTTTATCTTAGCTTTTACTTTGCTCAGGGGCTAAACTTTTTATTTGTAGGCAAATTTATACTTTGTTTTGTTCCGTTTTGTTGCTGTTATAAGTACTTTAAAGGTAAATTCTTAATTTATTTACTGGTGTATGAGTCACAGCCATAATTTGTTATTGGTTATTAGATACTGTGATTAACTACCTTATTTGTAGTTTTTGCTGTTCCAGGCAGCTTACTTGGGAAAAACATCTTTTGTGGTTTAAGAAAATGTGGGGTTGGCTGGGTGCGGTGGCTCATGCCTGTAATCCCAGCACTTTGGGAGGCCAAGGTGGGTGGATCACCTGAGGTCGGAAGTTCGAGATCAGCCTGACCAACCCTGTCTCTACTAAAAATACAAAATTAGCCGGGCGTGATGGTGCATGTCTGTAATCCCAGCTACTCGGGAGGCTGAGGCAGGAGAATCACTTGAACCTGGGAGGTGGAGGTTGCAGTGAGCCGAGATTGCCTCATTGCATTCCAGCCTGGGCAACAAGAGCGAAACTCTGTCTTCTAAAAAAAAAAAAAAAAAAAAGTGGGGTCTTAACAAAGTGGTCAGAAAAGGGCCTTCGTAATTTTTTGTATTGTCAAAAAAGACTCCTTAGGAGTACCATCTGCATTAAGTGTGCATGCATGTGAGTCTGTGTGTGTTTTCTTTAAAAAAATTTTCTTTCTGCTGTTTACAATTTCACCTGTCTCTCTCTGCCCTCAGGTAAAACAAAATCAACATGAAGAGCTTCAGAATGTAAGGAAGCACATACACAATTGTTTCTCAAATCTTGGTTGCTTCCTTTTGCCACATCCTGGTCTTAAAGTTGCAACTAATCCTAGTTTTGATGGGAGATTGAAAGGTGGGAATTCCCATTCTTGCTAAAATCTGAACTTATTTATTAGAGGTGGAAAGTTTTTTAAGAAAATACATGATGCCTTAAATGTCCTGTCTTATACTGGAGAATGTTTGGATGCATTGTTCATGTTGTGATTGTAATACTCTGTGTTGTTTCTCTAGCAGTCCATTGATTTGTTTGCAGCTGTCTAGCATATTGATTAACCTATTTTATAATGTCTCTTGCTCAGCACTGATGTCCTGAAAATTCTGAAGACTGAGAGCATTTCTTTTCAATTGATTGCAGTCTGCTAAAAGGCTTTATCATTTTATTATATTGATGAAATCAGATATAAGTCTCTTTCAGGAGTGATAGTATAGTTTATGTATGTTGTAGGGTTATTTTGAGTGTGTTGGCAAAACGCTTGGGGATTGACAAAACTTTTACAGTATGGCTGGTAAAACAAAATCTAGTAGTAAAATTTAATACAATTTTATGAATTGTTTGCCTCTTGAAAAGGACATTTTCCTTAATACTAAGTGTGAAATTTGTCTTAGTAGTCCACAAATTTATTTATGTTTTATTTATTATTTGAACTGGCAGTGTTACTAGGGGGTTGGGGAAAATGGGCTAGTAGAGTAAGGGGGATTATATTTTTTCCTATGAGATATGGCATGTTGGATGAGCTTTTTTTAAACAAATGAATCCACTTCAGTAATAAATACTATGTATTCTTATTTCATAAAACAGAATTTTATGAAATCGTACCAATGGGGACCTAATTTTTTTTGGACTAATATGTTGCTCAATTTTTTGTTTTCTAGATATTGATGAGGACTTTAAACGAGAGCTTCGAAATCTGGTTCCATTGCTGCTTGCCCCTGAAAATTTGGTAGAAAAAGAGATAAGTGGATCTAAAGTCACTTGTAGAGATCTTGTAGAATATTTTAAGGTAGGTGAGCTCTTAAACAGCTTTGTCTAAGATAGAAATGTAGTTGACTTAAAACTCATCTGTATGTATAAGAAATTCCTTGTCTTCATTTTAAAACAAAAAAGAGTAAGATTTGTAATTTATCTTTCTGCCTTGAATTAGATATATCTGTATTTAAGGATATTTAAAAGATTATAGCAGATTTCTGTCTCCTAGACAGTGAATTTATTTACAGAATTATCTTTTTCTCCATCCCAGATATGGAGAGAACAAGCCATTCATCATACTCTAATACTACTGTCATTAGTGAATGATAATAGGAATGGAAAGCATAATTTTACATCCTAAGTTCTCACAAAAACACTCCCTCAGAGTTCTGAGGACTTGATAAGAACAGCTGAAAGTATTTATATTGGTTCAAGTAAAGTATTCATAGGTTTTTTTTTTCACCTCTGTTCTTCTCTAGTCTTTATAGCTTGCCTGCCAGAACAAGACCGTTGTGGAAGGTTGTATTATTTTTAGTAGTTTTAACTAAGAGTGTATTTTGTTCACTTACTGGATACTTGATAGTTACTCTCATATTATCTTTGTTTAGTTATGGATGAATTTTTTAAGATTTATTTTTACTTTTACTTTTTAATTTTCGTGGGTACGTAGTATATATACTTATGGGGTACATGAGATATTTTTGATACAGGCATACAATGTCTAATAATCATATTAAATAGGATGTCCATCACCTCAAGTATGTATCCCTTCCTTATGTTACAGACAATCCAATTATACTCTTAGTTACTTTAAAATGTACAGTAAGTTATTATTGACTGTAACTACACTGTTATGCTATCAAATACTAGATCTTATTCTAACTATATTTTTGTACCCATTAACCATCCCTGCCTGCCCTCCACCCTGACTACCTTTCCTAGACTCTAGTAACCATCGTTCTAGTACTCTGTCTCTCATGAGTTCAGTTGTTTAAATTTTTAGCTCCCACAAATAAGTGAGAACATGTGCAGTTTGTTTTTTCTGTGCCTGGCTTATTTCACTTAACATAATGTCCCCCAGTTCCATCATGTTGTTCCAAATGACAGGATCTCATTCTTTTATATGGCTGAGTAGTACTTCATTGTGTATATGTACCACGTTTCTTTATCCATTCGTATATTGATAGACACAGGTAGCTTCCAAATTGTAGCTGTAGTGACTAGTGCTGCAGTAAACATGAAAGTGCAGATGTATCTTCTATATACTGATTTTTTTTCTTTTGGGTATATACCTAGCAGTGGGATTGCTGGATCATATGGACGTTTTATTTTTAGTCTTTTGAGGAACCCCCAAACCGTTCTCCATAGTGGTTGTACTAATTTACCTTTCTGCCAACAGTGTACGAGGATTCCCTTTTCTCTACATCCTTGCCAACATTTGTTATTGCCTGTCTTTCGGATAAAAACAATTTTAAATGGAGGAAGATGATATCTTTCTGTAGTTTTGATTTGCATTTCTCTGATGATGAGTGATGTTTTCATATCCTGTGTCCCATTTATTTGTTTTCTTTTGAGAAATGTCTGTTCATATCTTTTGCCCGTTTCTTGATCAGATCATTGATTTTTTTTTTCTTTTCCCTATAGAGTCGTTTGAACTCCTTATATATTCCGGTTACTAATCCCTTATCAGATGAGTAGTTTGCAAATATTTTCTCCCAGTCTGTGGGTTGCGTCTTCACTTTTCTGATATGCAAAAGCTTTTTAACTTGATATGATCCCATTCGTTTATTTTTGCTTTGGTTGCCTGTGCTTGTAGGGTATTACTGAAGAAATCTTTTCCCAGACCAATTTCCTGGAGGGTTTCCCCAGTGTTTTCTTCTTCTTTTTTTCTTTTTTTGAAATGGAGCCTTGCTCTGTTGCTCAGGCTGGATTGCAGTGGCGTGATCTCAGCTTGCTGTAACCTCCGCCTCCCGGGTTCAAGCAATTCGCCTAGCCTCAGCCTGGGCGACAGAGCAAGGCTCCATTTCAAAAAAAAAAAAAAAAAGAAAAGAAAAGAAAAAAAGAAGAAAACATTGGGGAAACCCTCCAGGACATTGGTCTGGGAAAAGATTTCTTCAGTAATACCCTACAAGCACATTATCAAGTTAAAAAGCTTTTGCACATCAAAAAAGTAGCTGGGATTACAGGCACCTGCCACCATGCCTAGCTGATTTTTGTATTTTTAGTAGAGACAGGGTTTCACCATGTTGGCCAGGCTGGTCTCGAACTCCTGACCTCAGGTGATCTGCCTGCCTCTGCCTCCCAAAGTGCTGGGATTACAGGTGTGAGCCATCATGCCTGGCCACTGATGTGTTCTTTTAGTAGTTTCATAGTTTGGGTCTTAGGTTTAAGTCTTTAATCCATTTCGATTTGATTTTTGTATATGGCTAGAGATGGGGTCTAGTTTCATTCCTCTGCATATGGATATTCAGTTTTCCCAGCACCATTTATTGAAGCCACTGTCATTTTCTCAAAGTTTGTACTGAAGTACAACTTTCAGTACTGTGTAGGATAGCAGTGGTGAAAGTGGGTATCCTTGTTTTGTTTCAGATCTTAAAGGAAAGGCTTTCAATTTTTTGCCAGTTCAGTATGCTACTAGCTGTGGGTCTGTTTTATATAGCTTTTATTATGTTGAGATCTGTTTCTTCAGTACCTTTTGAGGATTTTTACCATGAAGGGATGTTGAATTTTATCCAATGCTTTTTCAGCATCAGTTGAAATGGTCGTATGGTTTTTGTCCTTCATTCTGGTGAGACAGTGTATCACACTCATTGATTGATTGATTGATTGATTGATTGGTGTATGTTGAACTGTCCTTGCATCTCTGCCTGACCCTAGGTGTTGATGAATGATCTTTTTAATGTGTTGTTGAATTCAGTTTGCTAGTATTTTGTTGAGGATTTTTGCAATGTTCATCAGGGATATTGGCCTGTAATTTTTTGATGAGTCTTTGTGTGGTTTTGGTATCAGGGTAATACTGGCCTTGTAGTATTGGTTTGGAAGTAGTCCCTTCTTCTCTGGTTTTTGGAATAGTTGAGTAGGATTGATATTAGTTCTTTAAATATTTGATAAAATTCAGCAATGAAGCCATTAGCTGTCGGGCTTTTCTTTGTTGGAAGACTTTTTATTATGGCTTTGATCTCGTTACTTGTTATTGGTCTGTACAGGTTTTAGATTTCTTCATGGATGAATCTTGGTAGGTTGTATATGTCTAGGAATTGATACATTTCTTCTAGGCTTTCCCATTTATTGGCATATAGTTGTTCATGGTAGCCTCTAATGATCCTTTGGATTTCTGTGGTATCAGTTGCAATGTCTCCTTTTTCATCTCTGATTTTATTTATTTGGGTCGTCTCTTTTTTTCTTAGTGTGGCTAAAGGTTTGTTGACTTTGTGTATCTTTTTAAAGAATCAACTTTTTGCTTCATTGATCTTTTCTATTTTTATTTCAATTTCGCTAATTTCTTGTCTCCTAATTTTGGGTTTGGTTTGCTCTTCCTTTTCTGGTTTTTTAAGATGTATGGTTAGGTTGTTTTTTTGAAGTGTTTCCTCTTTTTTGATGTAGGCACTTATTACTATATACTTTCTTAGTACCGCTTAACGCTGTATTCCATATATTTGGTATGTTGTGCTTCCATTTTCATTTGTTTCAAGAATGTGTTTATTTATTTCTTAATTTCTTCACTGACCTAGTGGTCATTCAAGAGCCTATTAATATAATTTCCATGTGTTTGTATAGTTTCCAAAATTCCTCGTTATTGATTTTATCCCATTGAGAGAAGATACTTGACATAATTTCAATTTTTTTGATATTTTTTTTTTTGAGACCAAGTGTCGTTCTTTTGCCTAGGCTGGAGTGCAGTGAAGCAATCTGGGCTCACTGCAACCTCTGCCTCCCAGGTTCAAGTGATTCTCCTGCCTCAGTCTCCCAAGTAGCTGGGACTACAGTAATGCACCACCATGCCCAGCTAATTTTTGTATTTTTAGTAGAGATGGGGTTTCACCATGTTGGCCAGGCTGGTCTCAAACTCTTGACCTCAAGTGGTCCACCTGCCCTCAAGTGGTCCACCTGCCTTGGCTTCCCAAAGTGCTGGGATTACAGGCATGAGCCACCGTGCCCGGTCCTCTTTCTTTAGTTTCTAATAATACTTGCTTTATATATCTGGGTGCTCCAGTGTTGGGTGCATATATATTTACAGTTGTTATATCCTCTTTAGGCTGAATTGATCCCTTTATCGTTATATAATGACCTTCTTTGGCTGATATAAGTGTAGCTTCTTCTGCTCTTTTTTTGGTTTCCATTTGCATGGAGTATCTTTTTCCATACCTTTATTTTTAGTCTCTGTGTCTTTATAGATGAAGTGTGTATCACCATTTTTTAAAACCCATTCAGCCACTCTGTGCCTTTTAATTGGAGAGTTTAGCCCATTTACACTCAATGTTACTGATAAGTAAGGAGTTAACCTCTGTCATTTTGTTACTGTTTTCTGGTGGTTTTGTGGTCTTCCTACCTGCCCGTCTTCCTCTTAGTGAAGGTGATTTTCTCTGGTGGTATGTTTTAATTTCTTTTTATTTTTCGTGTATCTGTTATATGTCTTTTGAGGTTACCATGAGGTTTGCAACTATAATATATTTATTTTAAACTGATAACACTGATTGCCTAAACAAACTAAATAACAAGGAAAGAGAAAACTAATAGAAATTCTACACTTTAACTTCATCCCCCAACTTTTTAAACTTTTCGTTGTTTCTGTTGATGGTATACTATGTCTGGAAAAGTTGTGGTTGTTAATATTTTTTATAGGTTCGTCTTTTAGTCTTTCTACTCAGGATATGAGTAGTTTACACACCACAATTAGTATTATAATATTCTGTTTTTCTGTGTATTTACTATTACCAGTGAGTTTTGGACCTTCAGATCATTTCTTACTGCTCATTAAAATCCTTTTCTTTCAGATGGAAGAACTCTCTTTAGCATTTATTGTAGGACAGGTCTGATGTTGATAAAATTCCTCAGCTTTTGTTTGAGGAAGTCTTTATTTCTCCTTCATGTTTGAAGTATTTTCACTGGTTATACTATTCTAGGAAAAATGTTTTTTTCCCTCAGCACCTTATGTCATGCTACTCTCTCCTGGCCTGTAAGGTTTCCACTGAGAAGTCTACTCCCAGATATGTTGGAGCTCTTTTGTATGTTGTTTGTTTCTTTTCTCTTGATGCATTTAGAATCCATTCGTGCTTCTTCTTCTTCTTCTTGTTTAATAGAAATGGGGCCTTGCTATGTTTAACAGGCTGGTCTCCAACTCCTGGCTTCAAGTGATCCTCCCATCTCAGCCTCCCAAGGTGCTGAGATTACAGATGTGAGCCACCGTGCCTGGCCTGTTGTTGTTTTTAATAGAGATGTCATTTCTCTACATTGTCCAGGCTGGTCTTGAACTCCAGGGTCAGGCAGTTCCCCCACCTTGACCTCCCAAAGTGCTGGGATTACAGGCATGAGCCACCATGCCCAGCCAGGATCCATTCTTTACCCTTGACGTTTGGGAGTTTGTTACATGTCTTGAGGCAGTCTTATCTGGGTCAAGTCTGCTTGGTGTTCTATAATCTTTTGTTCTTAAATATTGGTATCTAGGTTTAGGTAGTTCTTTGTTATTGCTTTGTATAAACTTTCTACCCCTATCTTTTTAGCTACTCCTCTTTAAGGCAATGAACTCTTAGATTTGCCCTTTTGGGGCTATTTTCTAGATCTTGTAGGCATGCTTCATTCTTTTTCATTCTTTTTTCTTTTGTCTCAGCTGTGTATTTTCAGATAGTCTGTCTCCAAGCTGACTAATTCTTCTGCTTGTTCAGGTCTTGTGTTAAGCTCTGAGGCTGGGTGAGGTGGCTCATGCCTGTAATCCTAGCACTTTGGGAGGCTGAGGTGGGCAGATCACTTGAGACCAGTCTGGGCAACATGGTGAAACCTTGTCTCTATAAAAAATACAAGAATTAGCCAAGCGTGATGGCGCATGCATGTAGTCCCAGCTACTTGGGACACTGAGGTAGGAGGATCTTTTGAGCCTGGGATGCAGAGGTTGCAGTGAGCCAGGATTGCACCATTGCACTCCAGTCTGGGAGACAGAGCAAAACCCTGTCTCACAAAAATAAAATAAAATAAAAAAGAGGTTTGGATGCATTCTTCAGTATGTCAGTTACATTTTTCGGATCCAGGATTTCTGCTTGATTCTTTATAATTATTTCAGTCTCTTTGTTCACTTTATCTGAAAGGATTCTGAATTCCTTCTCTGTGTTATCGTGAATTTCTTTTGAGTTTCCTCAAAACTGCTATTTTGAATTCTCTGAAAGGTCAGTTATCTCTGTCTCTCCAGGATTGGTCACTGGTGCTTTATTTTAGTTTGTTTAGTGAGGTCATGTTTTCTTGGATGGTCTTGATGCTTGTGAATATTTGTTGGTGTCTGGACATTGAAGAGTTAGGTATTTGTTATAGTCTTTGCAGTCTGGGCTTGTTTGTACCTGTCATCCTTGGGAAGGCTTTCTAACCATTTGAAGGGACTTGGGTGTTGTGATCTTGGTCACTGCAGCTGTATCTGCATTAGGGACATTTCAAGCCCATAATGCTGTGGCTCTTGCAGATTTGTAGAGATACTGCCTTGGTGCTCTTGGGTAAGATCCAGGAGAATTCCCTGGATTACCAGGCAGAGACTCTTGTTCTCTTCCATTACTTTCTCCCAAACAAATGGAGTCTCTATCTTTGTGCAGAGCTGCCTGGAGCTGGGGGAGGGGGTGACACAAGCACCATTGTGGCCACCATCCCTGGGACTTCACTGGGTCAGACCTGAAGCCAGCACAACAGTGGGTCTTGCCCAAGGCCCATTGTGACTATTGTGTGGTTAATGCCTGTGGTCAGTCAAGGCCCAGAGGTTCTACAATCAGCAGGTGGCAAATCTAGCAAGTTCCCTCTGGCCTTGGGTGGGTCCAGAGATGCTCTCTGGTGATCCGCCCGCCTTGGCCTCCCAAATTGCTGGGATTACTACAGGTGTGAGCCACCACACCTGGCCTTCCTCTCCTTTACTCAAGCAGAAGGAGACTCTCCTCATAGCCACAACATCTGGGAATGTGCTGGGTCACACCTGAAGCCAACACATTTCTGAATCTCACCCAAGGCCCATAGTGAGTACTGCCTGGCTACCACTACTGCTTATTCAGAGCCCAAAGGCTCTTGAGTCAGCAGGTGATGAACCCTGCCAGGACTTGGTCATACTCCTCAAGACAGTGGGTTCCCTTCCAGCCCAGGGTGTGTTTAGAAATCTTGTCTGGGAGCTGGGGACTGAAATTGGGGACTTAAGACTCTGCCTTATGCTGCATTCTACTTTGGCTGAGCTGGTATCCAAATTGCAAGACAAAGTCCTCTTTACTCTCCCTTCTCCTCTCCTCTCAAGCAGAAGGAAAGACTCCCTCTCAGAGCTGTGAACTACACTGCCTGGGCTTGTGTTGGGGGAGTGACGCAAGCAGTCCTTTGGCTGCCCCAGCTGGTGTCTTACTATATCATATGCACCCCAGGTCCACTGGCTTTGAGCCCAGCCCAGCACCAGGACTTGCCCAGGAATTGCAGTCCTTGTGGCTTAGACGGCCTTTCAAGTTTATTCAGGACCTCAGAGCACTGTAGCCCATGGTGGTAGGACTGGGTGCCTAGGGCTGGTCCAAATGCTCCCTCCATGGGTGCCGGCTGAGTTCTTTCCACTGTTGCAGGGCAGCGCTGAGTTTCAATGCAAAAATTCCACAGTCACTGCTTTCGCCTTCCCTAAGCACATAGATTGTCTCTCCGTACCATGTGGTTGCTGCTGAGAGGATGGGGGAGGGGTGGTGTAGGCTATTCAAGACTATTTTTCCTATCCTTTTCAGTGCCTCTTTCAGTGATCTGAAGTTAAAACCAGGTACTGTGATTGCTCACCTGATTTTTGGTTCTTATGAAGGTGCTTTTTTATGTAGGTAGTTGTCAATTTGATATTCCTTGGAGGTGGTGATCACTGGAGGCTTCTATTTGGCCATCTTGCTCTGCCTCCTTCCCAGTTATGAATGAATCTTGTCAGTAGAAAGTTGAGATGAGCCAGGCACGGTGGCTCATGCCTGTAATCCCAGCACTTTGGGAGGATGAGGTGGGCGAATCACCTGAGGTCGGGAGTTCAAGACCAGCCTGGCCAACATGGTGAAACCCCGTCTCTCCTAAAAATACAAAATTAGCTGGGTGTGGTGGCGCATGCCTGTAATCCCAGCTACTCGAGAGGCTGAGGCAGGACAGTTGCTTGAACCCAGGAGGCAGAGGTTGTGGTGAGCTGAGGTCGTGCCATTGCACTCTAGCCTGGGCAATAAGAGTGAAATTCCGTCCCCCCCCAAAAAAAAAGTTGATATGAAAGACCCTATATGGACTTCTAACAAACTCTCATCTTTTCCTTCTTACTCTTAAACCATAAATTAGGTTTTTGTTTTTGTTTTTTCCTTCTTGAGCTGAAATACAATTTAAGCTGGTCAAAGTAAAATACTGGATAAAATTGTTTCTTCAGCTGGATGTGGTGGCACACACCTTGTAGTTTCAGCCACTTGGAAAACTGAGGCAGGAGGATCACTTGAGCCCAGGAATTCGAGGTTGCAGTAAGCTGTGATCATCCCACTGCACTCCAGCCTCAGTGTCAGGGTGAGACCCCATCTCTAAAAAAGAAAGAAAAATTTTTAAAAAATATTAAAACACTGGCAATAGGGGGTAATTGTGAATTTCTTTTCATAAAGAAGATGGCATTTTATATCTAACTTTATGAGTTATAACTTTTATGTTATATTTGTTATAGAAATACCTAGGATATTATCTAGCAGCATATAATTTAATAATATTGAGAATAGGGTTAACTTTGTTGGAATAAGGTGATTTTTAAAGCCTAGAATTTACTTTTAATGGTGTTAATTATTTTTATATTTAATGACTTTTCTTTCTTTGGGGATGTGGAGCCAAATTGCATAACCCGTCAGTCTAACAAATCTTCTCCCTTTTTAGGCTTACATCAAAATCTATCAAGGAGAAGAACTTCCACATCCAAAGTCCATGCTTCAGGTAGAGAGAGTGAGAGAGTGATATGTGTTGTACATATACTTATTTATGAGGGAGAATAAAAATCTTTGCTTTAGAGAGAAATGCTGAAAATGGGGGGTGCTTTTTTGCACGCAGATACATTTTGCTTAAGGCCGTATGTGTCGTGGGTCCTAAGTTTTCATACAATTTTTTTTTTTTTGTAACTGCCGATTGTAGGCCTTCCATGTGTCCAGGCCACCAGAAATAAGAGTCCTCAATACCTTCTCTTCAGATGCTCAAAGTATAGGAAAATTTCTATTTGATAAGATAAGATGGCTTAATGTGGGCCTCTCTGAACTAAGCTGCTTCTATTCTGAGTCTTTGACAATGAATGTTGTTTGAAATAAGTCTTATTTTTATTTGGTGTTAATGATTTAGAGCTACTTCTAGTGAATATAGTCTCATTTTTTTCTCTCTCTTTCAAATGGGGTTCTTTTGGGACAGTGTCATTTTAACCCATTCATATTTTAAAACATTTACTACTTTAGGCTATTTTTCCGTTTTGTAGTAGATTAAACAGTATTTTCTGATAAAACTTCGTGCAATAAGTTTTGTGGGTTTGAAAATGTCTTGTATAATACTGATTATGAGAGAGAGAACCATATGGGTAAGTCTCGATTCCTAACACCTGGAGATCCACATATTTTAGGGTTATATCTATTTATCTTTATCCATTTCCTGAGCATATGTGGTGTTTTCTACAGACACACTTTAACATCAACCTAAGCAAAACAAAATTAGGCAGCAGTCCTATTAGAACCACTTACCATTATATCCTTTATACCAACGTTCCCTTCCATAGGAAAGAAAAACTGGAAGTTACTTTCTCTGGTTCATTTTCAGACTTGTTTATTGTACATAACTTATTGTGTTAATCAGAATTTTTAGAGTCATGGAGTATTTTTTGCATAATAATGGCATATTTTATTTTTTTTAGGCAACAGCTGAAGCTAATAATCTTGCTGCAGTAGCAGGAGCAAGAGATACCTATTGTAAAAGTATGGAACAGGTTTGTACCTAAAATTTAAACTTGATGCTGGAGTGAAAAGATTTTTAAATTTTTTAAAAAAATATTTTAAAAAATATTTCAAAATAATTCAGCTAATTTGTGCAGCTTGTGGTACATTATTCCCTAATTCCCCTTTATGGTGTTTCCTGGAAATAAACTATAAGAAAATAATTCACATTATTAGAAAGCAGAATTTGAGTTAGTAAATTATTATATAAACTCTACTGAAATATCTTCTGACAAATGTGTGATTCAGAGTGCTGTTATTAGTGACTTCTGATGTTAGTAGCATTAGTTTAAGGCCAACAGCAGTTTCTGTACTTGCTTGCTCAAACATTAAAATATCTTTTTGGGGCATTATCTTTTACCCATTCTCTTGCCAGCAATTTTGTGTACTATTATGGTGTATGGATGGTCAAGTGAAGGCAGATACAGAGCTCAGTGTAAAATTTTTTTGTCTTCAGTTTCAGTTAGTCATATTTGGAAAATTATTTTGCTTGAGTAGGTTCAACATATAAACAATAACTAGATTATGATAACCTGTGAGGTATTGTAGGTGAGTTTAAAACTGAATCAATCATGTAAGTGGTTTGACTTTCTGAGACTAAAAACTATAAACAGGAACTTCTTTCAAGTGTTAATTATTTCTAGCATGTAATACTGTAATTCTGTCTGTCCAGGTATGTGGAGGGGACAAGCCTTACATTGCACCTTCAGATCTGGAGCGAAAACACTTGGATCTCAAGGAAGTGGCGATAAAACAATTTCGTTCAGTAAAAAAGATGGGTGGAGATGAGTTCTGCCGTCGTTATCAGGACCAGCTTGAAGCTGAAATTGAAGAAACCTATGCAAATTTTATAAAGCACAATGATGGCAAAAATATCTTCTATGCTGCTCGTACCCCAGCCACACTGTTTGCGGTCATGTTTGCTATGTATATAATCTCAGGACTGACTGGCTTCATTGGCCTAAACTCTATAGCCGTCTTGTGTAACCTTGTCATGGGGTTAGCACTGATATTTCTTTGTACTTGGGCATATGTTAAATACTCTGGGGAGTTCAGAGAAATTGGAACAATGATTGATCAGATTGCTGAAACACTATGGGAACAGGTTGGTATCTATCTTTTGGTTTTTTAGTGACTAATCTTATTTTCCTGTGACTTTCCATCCTTTGCAGTATTTGTACTCCGACTTTGCCTTCATGTGAGGAATGTCAAAAGGATGTCTTCTGTTTTGTTCAGATGTAGAATCTTTATGAATTGAAGATTTTTTCTTTAACGTTATAATTTTAATGTACTTTGGTTAGCCTAAATCTGTACTATCCTCTGGATAGATTCTTAGTTGTAGGCCTGATTATACCAGACGGTGGGCAGGGTCAGAGTCTGTAATGATTTTTTTCTTTGAGGAAAGAAAATATAAACAATGAATGATTTTCAAGGTAAGGAAAAGAAGTTTGGAAGTGGTGCTTTCGGAAAGCCAAAGAAGTTTCTTCCTAATATTGGCAAGCAGCAGTGCAGGAGAAATGCTGGATGATAGACAGGTCTTCATTGCCTTCCATGAAGATGTAGTGATTTCCTGATGTACTATGAGGAACAATCCCGTAGGGATTTCTTACCAAGGAAACTTTGACCTTTGTGTTATGGAAATATTAATTAGTAAAGCGAAGCGCCATGAACAAAGAACCATGCTCCGTCATAATCTTTTACCTCGAACCAGAATTCAAAGCCAGGCTGTGAACTCTTGCCTGCAAGTATCTGCTAAGGAAAGCCATTTTGTGTATCTGCCTCCTGTGTGCTGGAATTACCTGTGGACAGAAAATTCCACTTATGGATGTCATTAAGATGATCTTCGTGAAATACTTGAACATCATGTCAAGGACCAGAATGAAAGCTACAGTTATTAATGACGAACGCTGTAATAGGCATTTCAGATGCCATTTTTGGGCTCATGAAATATTGAGCTTATTTGAAGATGTAGGATATGCAGGTCCATGTTTGTTGTGGCTATAAACTCGAAGATGGAAGAAGCAGACCATTTTTTTGAAGAAAGTTTATTGGATATTGACTTTTCTTGTAATGATGTTATTTTATAAAGTGACCCACTATATTAATTTGGATTTTGTATTTACTCTTTAGAGAAATGCTCTATTCAGATCCCATTGGGAAGCTTATGTTTGGATATTTATTCTATTTAAATTTTTATCTCAATCTCACTGCTTGATGTTTCTTTGATATCTTCTAATAGAAGATGGATGCAAAGCTATCGCAACTTCACTGTTAAAAAATAAGCTATTTTAAAATTTTGGATCATTATTTTCTGCAATATAATTTTCAATAATTGTACAATATCTTCTTTTGAGAAATATTCATCTCTTAAACAGCATTGATTCTAGGATTTTAGAGGTACCATTATTACAAAACACTTAAATGGAAGAATCTAAAGTGTATAAAATCATTTTCAGTACAGTTTAGGTAAGGTGATCAACTAGTCAGAGATCTGTGCTGTGTCAACAAACCTTGTCTAAATTTCTTTGCATTTCTCTTTTCTTTTGCTTCAGAGGAGTCCCAGGAAGGTGAGAAACCTACAGTCTCAAATTCTTGTAGTCTTAAACTCTTTAGCTTCGAGGCACTCTGATTCATTCTCCTAACAAATCACTTCATGTTTTAGGTGTTTTCCAAACTGTTTGAAGTTACTAGACGTCGAATGGTACATCGTGCTCTTTCATCAGCACAGCGACAGAGACTGTCATCCAACAATAACAAGAAGAAAAATTAGACAGTATTTTTAACCTTTTTCTCTATCTGAAGTGTTCACACTTACACATGTAGGACAATTAAGCAGGACCGTCTGGGCCGGTCTGCATAAATGCTGTATACATACCAGATTTGATGCTGCATATAGGGTATGGAATTGCACATCCATCTCACAGGAATTGTAAATGGTTTGAATAAGTGGAAAGTAATTTTTGTTGCATTATAAAATGTCTAGTAGCATCATAAGTTTTTTTGAGAGAAGCATCTTTTTATTTCCCATATTCCTGGTTATTTTCATCATTGCTTTGAATTGAATTTTTATATCTATTTTTATATGTAACTCTTTTTTTACCTCATGTTTTTGTTTGTTTTGCACATTTCTCATACCACAGGTATTGAAGCCCCTGGGTGATAATTTGATGGAGGAAAACATAAGGCAGTCTGTAACAAACTCTATCAAAGCAGGCCTGACTGACCAGGTGTCTCATCATGCCAGATTAAAGACAGACTGACAGTTCATCTCCTCACGGACTCCACTCTCTTTTTTTTTTCATGCTTGCTGTACAATGAGAACTCAAATAAAAATAAACCAAAGTTTACAATCAACTGTAGAAGTAGTTTAGTGTAACTGGCTTCACAGATGGCTGCCACAGAGTGTGAAAATTGTTTGTTAGTTTTAAGCATTCTTTTAATGGCTCCTAAGACATGCAGATTGACTGAGGAGCATTGGTTAATCATGCACCTTTGTGCCATGTTTAATTCTTTTATTTCTTTTTACTTAATCTAATGTTAGTGAATTTGTCTTATGTAAAAGGATATTTCAGGGAAATATTTTCAGAAATCTATTTAGAGTCTCTAACACAGTGTCCCATTGAAATTTTAATTTTTAGAGAATTTATGAATCACTGTTTCAAGAACCAGATTGGAATGACAATGAAGCCTTTATTGAGCCACTACATTAAAAGTGTATATTGCTTTACTGCCTTCAATACCAGTATTACATAAATGCATGTATCAGAAACTTCACAGAAATTACATGACAACTCTTGTAGCTAAGAAAGTAATTCTGAGGTGTACATTTGTCTTGCCTTTTTAAATTTATAAACTTGCCCTAAAAGGAGATGCATATCTGGGAAACTGAACTGTCTTTTTGCAGTTTAGCCTTCATGTACATAAAATATGCCATTAATTTTATTGGGGAAGAAATTCCATCCAAAAATGTTGCCTACAGCTATGAGTTAAGAGTGTCTGTACAGTGTGTAGCTTTTATTTTCTAAAATCACAGATAGGGCATGTATATGACTTATAAATATATAAATACGATTTTGTATTAAAAGTTTTGTAGTTTATGGCAAAATCTGGTCCTGTGGTAGGCTAAATAAGTACAGTCCCTGTGAAAGGAATGTTTGTGGCTCATGTCAGTGTGTGAATGCATAGACAATTTGAAGTTTTTGATATATTTGTGATATTTATCTTGAGCACTGCAATCTCACCCCCCCAAGGGAATTCAATGGGAATGTTTATTGTGACTTTGTCGTCTGTTGCATTTTAAAGTTATTTCCTGTAATTTATTTTCAGTACATAATTAAAAATTTGTTGTATATATAAAATGAAACTTGTGATTCTTTTTTAAGGAATTTTTCAAGTATGTATTCCACTACATAATCCACATTTGTTTATAGTGAAAAGAGCATGAGCAGGAAACACCCCAGTTGAGAGCTCTAAGGCGTTGTACCCCAAAGCTAAGCTTGTAAAAAGTTACTTTTCTGTGTCTTGTCTCTATAAGGGAAAACCTATGATTAGCTTAGTTGTAGATGGGGATTATTAATTTCTTTCTCTCTTCTTTTTTTGGTGGTATATGTAAGGTTAGCATTTTTTCAGTACTTTTGTGGTCTTCTTTATGAACACCTATTAAAGTACCTAGTTTTGTTTGTTTGTTTTTTGAGACGGAGTCTCTGTCACCCAGGCTGGAGTGTGGTGGCGTGATCTCGGCTCGCTGCAACCTCCACCTCCTGTGTTCAAGTGATTCTCCTGTCTCAGCCTTCTGAATAGCTGGGACTACAGGTGCGTGCCACCATGCCCGGCTAATGTTTTGTATTTTAAGTAGAGATGGGGTTTCACCATTTTAGCCAGGATGGTCTCAATCGCCTGACCTTGTGATCCTCCTGCCTTGGCCTCCCAAAGTGTTGAGATTACAGGCATGAGCCACCACGCCTGGCCCTTAGTTTGCTTTTTAAGCGAAGAGAATGCAGGTGTTGAGTTGCATGCGTGAAAACTCTGAATTTACTTTGGTTGATACACCTTCCCTCCCACTCCCATTCAGATTCTGTTTTTATATGGATTGTATTTGTTTCCATCTGTATTAAATTGCTAACTTATCTATTCTTAAAGAATCCACCTGAAAAGTGTCTTTTTATTTCTTCTGCCACCCTGTTTTATGAATGCTGTGGACTGTTTCTTATGAATGAAAAAATAATTTGTTGTATAATAGATTTTCTGAAATTAAAGACAGCTTACCTTTAAAAAGTTACAAAATCTAGACCATTGCCTTTCTTACATTTCTTATTGGAAAAGAGTGCTTTCTTCAAAGAAGACAATTCTCTACAGGATTTAAGTCCATTTCATACTTTTAAGCTTTAGCCTAAACATTCATGTCCTGAATTCCCTCCTTCCCTCTAACGTGACCAGAATGATCTGCGCATCTTGGGTTTTTTCCATTTGTGTCATAGTCGTGGAGTGAGGATGAAAATTAGCTTGAGTTGCTGTGCCTCTGGTAGCCATCTTCTCACTTGGCCAGAGATTACTCATCAAATGACTGTTGTACTTGGATTCTGTTGGGAGCCTCTCTCATACAGAGAATGCGACTTTGGGGAGTCTTCCAGTTATTGGTTCCTGTCAAAGCTAGATTGGGGGTTTCCCAAGAAGCACAGAGAATTGCTCCCTTACCTTCTCTCTACTGAAGTTTTAGATCCTAGGAACCTCTGTCTTTCAGATTTGCATTTTGCTGGAAGTTAGACTGAGGAATTGAGCTGCCCTTAATGTACTCAGTGAAATACAACTTTTATATCCTTTTAGGATTGTGAAATTTGCAGCCGAATGTATCAGCTGAATAGGTCCAAACTGCCTAGAGATACACATGAAAGGGCTTAGGGGAGGGAAGTCGCAGCCTTTGCATAGCTCAATAAGGCACCTCCATATATATGTTAGTACTCTCCATACTCAATGGCAGTCCTGTGTGATAGATAGAAAACCACTTTATCAAAAACAACCTTGGGCATCTCGGGCTTGCAACTTAGGACCCTCTACTACACACCTCCAGAAGTTTGAATCCGTTTGAAGCTTCAGAGAGTAAGTAATGTTCCCAACTCAAGATGCAAGGACTGTCTTGGCTGCATTCCTAGAGGCACTAAGTGGAGAAAGTAACATCTTGCTAATACCGAAACAAGCTGAAAATTACCCATAACATGACCACTAAAAAATGAATCGATGCAAGAAGTGAAAATGTTCCTGTCCATTTGATTGTACACCTGAGAGAGAACCATTACTTTGGTGTGTGCTATTGAAACCTTCCCTCTGCTTATTGACATGTCTATTTATGCATAAAACATACTCTTGTTTTACACAAAAATAGAATTATCCTGCACATGATGTATTTTTTTTTTCATGTAACAGGATAATTTCCTAGGTCATTATGTAATTATTTAATGGTTACTTTGATTCTTAAGGTAGGTGGAGTTTTAAGGAGAGAACAGTAGACCTGGGATCATTGCTGAGATGGCTGGGCTCTGTGTCCCCACCCAAAGCTTATCTTGAATTGTAATCCCCATAACCACCATAATCACCAGGTGGAACTTGGTGGGAGATGATTGGATTGTGGGGGGGGCAGTTTCCCCCATGCCGTTCTCGTGATAGTGAGTTCTCACGAGATCTATTTGATGGTTTCATAAGGGGCTCTTCCCCCTTCACTCATTCAATCTGTCTCACCTGCTGCCACGTAAGACGTGCCTCTTTGCCTTCTGCCGTGATTCCAAGTTTCCTGAGGCCTCCCCAGTCATGGAACTGTGAGTCAAACCTCCTTTTATAAATTACCCAGTCTTGGGTATGTCTTTACAGCAGTGTGAAAATGGACTAAAACAACTGCTAAGAGTTTTCTTTTTATGACAGTTTTCCTCCTATAGTAGGATTGTTGAGAGAATCAAATGTAAAGGAAGGGTGCTTGGGAAGCGGGCACAAGAACAGAAAATCGTGCCCTCAATTTTGCTTGTTTTAAGGCTTCATCTGCTCACTGGCCACCTGTACTTGAAGCTTGTCCATAACTTACTCCCCGACCACCCCCACCCCATCCCCGGCATTTGGGCTGTTATTTAAGAGTTCTCTAACTTTCTGACAAATTTATATGGTAATTAGTAAACAACATACTCATTCTGGAGCCAAATGTGTCTGCAGCCCCTGACAGTAAGAGAGGTCATCTAAAATGGCATGGTTTAGACTTCCCGGTTACAAAACACGGAGACTACCTAAAAACAACCTAGATCTGGAAGAATACTTAAATTTCAATTCTAAGCAAAGGAGATTACCTTGTAGTTAAAACTGAGCTTTGTGCCTAGCTCCACCCCAAGCTTCATGAATTTGTGCTAACGCTTATATAGCAGTTGAGCCTCAGCTTCTTTATCTATAAAATAGGAATAATATTGCCCCTCACAGATGTTAGGAGGGTGTGATGAGAATTTCCACATCCTGGCAGACAGTCTTTTAAATCTTTTTCATGGCGTTGATATTTGTAAACACCTATCTTCCAAATCGTACTTATTTTTAACTTCCTCTGTTTCCTGAAGAGGATAAACAAGATGAATTTTGGAGGGTGGTGGTCATTGTTAATTTTTGTCTATGGAAGAAAGCGTTTGTCAGTACTTCCCCCTAAATAGGTTGAGCTCCTTGGAAAGAAGAAACCATACTTTATGCACTTTTTTTTTTTACATTATCAAACATTTTTGTGCATACTAAATGCTCAGAATATTTTAACATGGACTGGATTAGTCAACTTCACCTCAATCTGCCTTCCATACTTAGGCATATGCCACCTACTGTAGGTAAGCTTGGTGGTTATTTGGCAACTGTGGGATCCTAAATATCAGCGGTTGCTTTTTCTCCCCTTGGCATCAAAATAAACTATGAAGGAATATGATCATTAAAAAAAACCCTCTGGTAAAATAACTTTGGGGGATGGTGAGGGTAGGCTACCTTATGGATTTGGGTTATCCTATTTTTTTTTTTTTTTTTTTTTTGAGACGGAGTCTCGCTCTGTCACCTAGGCTAGAGTGCAGTGGGACAATCTCAGCTCACTACAACCTCTGCCTCCCAGGTTCAAGCGATTCTCCTGCCTCAGCCTTCCGAGTAGCTGGGATTATAGGCACCTGCCACCACACCTGGCTAATTTTTGTATTTTTAGTAGAGGTGGGATTTCACCATGTTAGTCAGGCTGATCTCAAACTCCTGACCTCAGGCAATCCACCCACCTCAGCCTCCCAAAGTGCTGGGATTACAGGCGTGAGCCACCACACCTGGCCTGTGTTATTTTTAAAACTTAAGTATACTGATTTGATCTAATGCAGCTTCCTAAGTATCTGCTTATAAGTCCTACCAGAATTGGGTTTACAGGCCTGTATAATGTGTGTTTATCTCCAAGAGGGATGTTTATATTATTTAGAGAGGACAGGGCAGTTTTTCCTGGGAAGACTGAAGGTTTTCTGTGTGTCGGGGGGTATAAACATGTTTAGCATCTATACTGAATGCTGCCAGTGCTCATGCAATAGCCTTGGGGTGGGTATTCTTATCTCTGATTTTATAGAGGAGGCATCCCAGGTTCAGAGAGGTCCACCACATTTACCAAAGTGAGGGTGCTCTGGGATTGGAAACCAGGTCTACTGGCTTTAGAGTCCAGAGGGCTATGTACTTACCCACCCTATCACACCACTGTGAAGAATAAATAATCCCACCCAGAGAAGAGGAAGGAGAGAGAAGGGTCAACATCAAGAAGGAATACAGCAATGGTTCAGTGTGGCTCTGCTAGGGAGTTACTGAAGGGCAGAGTCGGATGTAGGAGTGGAATTGAAGTCTAAAGACCTGGGCAAGATTGTGAAGGGCCTTTCAGATCAGGTAGAGGGGCTTGACATTTAGATATTAAGGTTACACGGATGATTCTTAGAAAAACAGTACAGCTAAGCGGCCAATTCTAATACTTTAGTATAGTTTCTCAAAGTATGAATTTTTATTTTTATTTTTTAAGGGATGGGGGTAGGGTCTCAAACTCCTGGGCTCAAGCAGTTCTCCCATCTCAGCCTCCCAAGTAGCTAGGACTATGGACATGCACCACTCCACCTGGCTCGCTTTTTATTTTCGATTAGAGTCACCTGGAGTGCTGTGTGGGCCCCACCCACATTGCATAGTGAATATATTTATTTTTTATTATACTTTAAGTTCTAGGGTACATGTGCGCAACGTGCAGGTTTGTTACGTATGTATACATGTGCCATGTTGGTGTGCTGCACCCATTAACTCGTCATTTACATTAGGTATATCTCCTAATGCTATCCCTCCTCCCTCCCCCCACCCTGCACAGTGAATTTAAATCTGTATTTCTACCAGGTCTCTCAGATAATGCTAATGCATACTGAAGCCTGAGATCAGTGTTGTGTTTCCTAATGAGTAGCAGAATTATGGATTTCTCCTGCTGTTTTTATACTTTTCTGATTAAGAAAGCTTTCTGCACAGACAGAGCTGAAATTATGTTGTTGTGTTGTTTCTCTGGGAGGAAGGTGGAGCTTGTATTGGGAAGGAAAGATCTTGGCAATAGATTGAAAGTGTGCTCTTCTTCCATATTAAAGTAAATGTTGTCTCTCAAATTACAGACCCATTCTCAAGCTTGGATATTCTTTCAAACTATGTCATTTTGCTTCACAAACTTTGTACTTGTTCTTTCCTTTTAAATACTTTTGTGAAGGAACACAATAGTTTTGGACATAGCTGATGATTGCAGTCTTCTTTCATTTCATTAGGGAAATGTTTAAGAATGATTATGAGACTTCATAATGTTCCCTGTTCTTTCATCAGCTTTTAAATACAGAGAAAAGAACCTCAGGACTAAATTGTATAAATCAGTAGATCGTACCTCCTATCAAAGTATAATCCTTAAAATTATACATGACTGTCGTCCAAATACACAATGAATACATACTAAAATTTATTCAACTCCTTAATGAGGAAACCAGAGATGGCAAAAGGCTGTTTCAAAGCAGAATTGGAGAAATAGGAGTTATGTAGTCCACCAGGAAGGGCATTTTGAAATGAGTATGCTGAGTAATGTGAGCCCTTAGTAGTAAATGGCAACACCAAATAGATCTAGATCAGCGAGTCTCAGACTTGAGTCTCAGGATCCCCTTCGGCTCTTAAAAATTGAGGCCCCCAAATGATCTGCCAATATTTATCTTATTAGAAATTAAAACAAAAATGTTAAAACATTAAAAAATAAGCCCATTATATGTTCACTTTTAAAAATTGTATAAAAAGTATGCAACATGCCATTTTTATATAGTGAAGTGATATTATAGTCAAGCAAATTAACATATTCATTATCTCACGTGGTTACCCCCTCCTTTTTTTTGTACTAAGTGCACCTAAAAGCTGTCTTAGCAGATTTCCAATATACAATACAATATTATTAACTGTAGTCCTCATGCTGTGCATTAGATCTCTAGACTTACCCTTTGACCTACATCTTCCCATTTCCCCTGCTCCTGGTAACCACCATTCTACTCTCTGTTACTGTGTATTTGATTATTTTCCCCTTTCTTTCTTTTACTTTTCAATTCCACACATAAGTGAGATCATGCAGTATTTTTCTATGTTTGACTCACTTCAATTACCATAACATCCTTTAGGTTCCTTGTCACAAACGGCAGGATCTCCTTTTTTAAGGCTGAATAATATTTCATTCTGTGTGTGTATATAGATACACACTAGATATACACACGCAATCTGCTAGGATTCAATACATAAAGAAATATATAAATTTCTTTAGCAATTTGCCTAGAAGCCTTCTTGATAGGCATGTTAAGCAATGTCCCTGTATGACTTTGAAAGGACATGATCTACTGCCTTTTCCTTTATTTTTAAGTTTTAGATATTTTTTCAAAGCTCATGTCATGCTCCTTTTACCAGAAACAGATTGGGTCAGACCAAATAAATTCCATGTGTAAACAGTAGAAATTGAGACTGTATTATAAACTCCTTTCTTTAAGCAATCCCCCTCAAACAAAAGCCCCCTTTTTTAAATTCAATCTGAAATATGCACAAGAAAATTTGAAAGTAAAAAGACATTCACCCTTAAGATTTTGATGTACTCATCAGAGATAAACACCGATGCCATTTTCCCCCTTCTCAGCTGTTATTTGTGTTAGTGTGTACAAGTAAGTGGTCCTCTGTATTTGGGGGTTCTGCATCCATGGACTCGGCCAGCCTCGGATGGAAAATTGAAAAGAGTGGATGGTTGCATCTGTACTGAGCATGTACAGTACAGACTTGTTTTCCTTGTCATTATTCCCTAAACAACTAGTTTCATAGCATTGACATTGTATTAGTTATTATAAGTAATCTAGAGATGATTTGAATCATATGGGAGGATGTGTGTAGCTCCTATGCAAATACCAGGCCATTTTCTATAAGGGACTTGAGCATTGTGGATTTTGGTATCCACAGGGATCCTGGAACTGATCGCCCATGGATACTGGGGGATGACTGTATTTGAAAGTTTGGTTACTGTGCTGTATGTACCCTGGCCTTACCCCCTAGAGATTCTAATTCAGTTGATCTGTGTGCAGGCATCAGTATTTTCAAAAGTTCCCCAGATGATTCTGTTGTGTGGCTAGGACTGAGAACCACTACCTAATCTAACCCCACCTTCAACTCTTCCATGGCCTCCCACTCCTGTCTTTTGTGTTCTCTATAATCCATGGTCTGTTATTAGCAATTTGCCCAAACAGTTTTTCTCTGTGTGTGCATTCTCTTCATTTTTCACTTTAACTGAAACCCTGGTGTCTTCTATTCCCCTAGTAGAATGTCTCCCCTGCAGCCCTCTCAAGGCTGACTTTCTCCCTCCCTAGCTACTGCTGGTCCTAACAGAGGTGATGTTCCTGTGCTCCATTGCTCCTTTTCAAGTCTTTTTTCTATTAAATAACAAATAAAACGGCTTCTTTAAAGTTGTCAGACTTTTCCACTTGTCACCCCAACTTACTGTGGGCAATCTACTGACCTCCCTACCACACCCTCTCCTTCGTTGATAACTCTGGCACCTGGCTTCCAGCCTTCTTCTCTTGTTCCTTCTGTGGTCATTCTTGGATCCTTAATGCCACATGAATGACTCATCCCATCCCTTGATTTCTTCAGCCGCCAAAAGACCTCCTTTCCTCCATGTCTACTCACTCTTAAGTCATACCTTGATGACTTATCTCACTACTATGACACTCACTACTATGTCATTACTACCTCCCAAATCTAGATTTTATGGCTTCCTTTCAGTTCATTGACTGCAGTGTTTCCTTTCAAACAATCCTCTAATCTCACTGAAGCCTTATCCTTTCACCCTACTCCTTATTCATACATATTGCCCTCATCTCCTTGCCTTCTTACTCAGCTAAGATGCAGTGGTCCAGCACTACAACCATTCCTTTATAAATATCCTTAGCTACTCTGTGTACCCACTTGATGAAACTTCAACTCTGTTTATAAACCCAAGTCTCTACCTGTACCTATACCTAGCAGCTGAATATTGTTGGAGAAAAATCATGGAATCCTGCTATCTTTTTTTTTTTTTTTTTTGGTTGAGCACAGAGGACTTTATTGATGATACATGACAAGGTGGGACTCCCTAGACCCCTGCCTCTTCAGGGGGTCTGCATGGGAACTGTGAGGAGGGGAGATTCTCAGTGTGGTAGGAGACCTAGTGCAACAGGGAATTCCTAGCAGCTGAGGACCTGAGGCTGGTGGTCTGGGGGTTTTACTTCTTGGAGGCCATGTGGGCCATGAGGTTTACCGCCCTGTTGTTGTAGCCAAATTCATTGTCATACAGGAAATGAACTTGACAAAGTGGTCATTGAGGGCAATACCAGCCCCATCATTGAAGGTGAAAGAGTGGGTGTCGCTGTTAAAGCTGGAGGAGACAACCTGGTGCTCAGTGTAGTCCAGGATGCCCTTGAGGGGCCTCTGACATCTGTTTCACCACCTTCCTGATGTCATCATATTTGGCAGCATTTTCCAGATGGCAGGTCAGATGCACGACCGACACATTGGTGGTGGGGACACGGAAGGCCATGCTAGTAATCTTCCCATTCAGCTCAGGGATGACCTTGCCTACAGCTTTGGCAGCACCGGTAAATGCAGGGATGATGTTCTCGAGAGCCCCGTGGCTGTCACGCCACAGTTTCCTAGAGGGGCAATCTACAGTCTTCTGGGTGGCAGTGATGGTGTGGATCGTGGTCATGAGTCCTTCCACAATACCAAAGTTGTCATGGATGAGCTTGGCCAGGGGGGCCAAGAAGTTGGTGGTACAAGAGGCATAGCTGATGATCTTGAGGCTGTTTTCATATTTCTCATGGTTCATGCCCATCATGAACATGTGGGTGTCAGCAGAGGGAGCAGAGATTAAGACCCTTTTGGCTCCCTGCTGCAAGTGAGCCCCAGCCTTCTCTGTGGTGGTGAAGACACTGGTGGACACCACAGTGTACTCAGTGTCAGCATCGTCCCGTTTGATTTTGGTGGGATCTTATCTGAAAGATGGTGATGAGATTTCCGTTAATGACAAGCTTCCCATTCTCAGCCTTGACAGTGCCATGGAATTTGCCATGGGTAGAACCATACTGGAACATGTAGACCATGTAGTTGAGGCCAGTGAAAGGGTCACTGATGGCAACAATATCCACTTTACCAGAGTTAAAAGCAGTCCTGGTGATTGGTGCCCAATATGGCCAAATCTGTTGACTCTGGCCTTCACCTTCACCATGGTATCTCAGGATGTGGCTGGTGCTACACAAGAAGATGTGGCTGTCTATCAAATGGGAGGAGCAGAAAGCCCTGACTAGAGTATCTTCAACTGCATTACCACAATTCTGAAATAGGTACTCAGCTGTCAACCCAAAATAAAATTCTAAGACCTCCCCCAACTATCTGAATGGACTTTGTCCTTGGCCAGGGCACTCTTAAAATTTAACCTGAAAGACCAGTTCAGGCCATGATGGGAAGTGGGGGTCGGACATGTCTCATGAAACCTCTCAGGCATTCACATCAACACAGACTTTAAGTCTGATAAGAAACATTTTACAGCCTATTCTCTCTGAAGTCTGCTACCTGAAGACTTCCTCTGCAAATAAGAACTTTGGTCTCTACAATCTTTTATCTTAACCCAGACATTTCCTTTCTATTTATCCCAGGTCTTCAGATAAACTCAACCAATTGTCAGTCAGAAAATTTTTAAATCTACCTATAGCCTGGTAGATTTAAAAGGATGTTTAAAGACATTACTATGAAGATTTTCAAACATGAAAATAGAGAGAATAGTGTAATGAAGTTTCATTTACCCATCACCCAGTTTAAATGATTATCAGCACATATCCAGTCTGGTTTTATCTACACACTTCCATTCCCCCCATCTGAAGCTTGATTATTTTGAGGGAAATCCCAGATATTATATCATTTCTATCATAAATACTTCAGCATATATCAGCAACCACAATACCTTTATCCTAAAATAATAGATCATTACTTAATATCAAATATCCAGTCAGCATTCAAATTTCCCCAGTTGTCTCATCAATATCTTTGTTATCACCAATGTCCCTGACCATCCACTACAAGAGGTTGAACTTACTATTCATGTGCATTGCCTCGTTGGGTGGCACGAGCTCTATGCATCACGGATTTTCTCAAAATTAAGGGGGATCCATCTACCTTACCTCTTAATTCTTTACAAGTTGCACATCTAGCATGAGTCATTCTAGGTTTCATTGATCAGGGCATGTTTTAATACAAACAAATGAAAACACCCGGTACCTTCCTTCTACCTTCTCTTTCTACTATCCCCCAAACAAGATTGCATTTCAGAATTGAAAGCTTTCTGTTCTTGAGATAGTTATCATTACAGTTGTAGGAGCCTGAGGAAAGATTATGCTGTTGGCTCAGTAACTTCCTGCTCTGAATCTCACTTTTTGCTCAGGCAGAAGTTTTCAAGGTGAATGTAGAAAGTGAAGTTGGAAGGGCCAAGGAAGAGGGCTGCAGTAGTGGTAGTAGCAGTAGTAGTAATACAGCAATTATAGAAACAACATTCATTCATTCATTCATTCATTTGATCATTCAATTTATTCATTCCACAAGTATTTATTAGGTATCATATGTCATATATAAATACCAAATATTTAAATGGTACCGTATGTTGCGTGTAGGAGGATAGCAGTTGTAGGAGCAATAATTATTCGTTTGATCAATTTATTCATTTCACAGATATTTATCAGGTACTAGTTACAGACATCAGGGAAATGTCAAAGAATAAAAGAGACAAAAATGTCAGTCTTTGTAGAAAGTCAGGCAAAAATGTAATAAAGTAAATTCAGTGGTTTGTTAGAATGTGGTAAGTGCTATAGAAAAAAATAGAATAGGATGAGGAGTGCTGGGGGTGCGAGGGTTTACTATTTGAAATAGGATGGTGAGGGTAAGCATTCTTGAGAGGCAACATTTGAGCAAAGACTTGGAGGAGATGAAGCAATGAGCCATGCAGATATTTTGGGGAAGAGTATTCCAGAGAAAAGGAACAGGCATGCTAAGGCCTCCAGAATGAGTGTGGGTATCATGTTAAAGGGATAGGAAGGAGGTGAGTCTGACTAGGAGGGAATGAACAATGGGCAGAAAGCGATGAGATCAGGGAAGTATTAGGGGGCATGGCCATGGAGGTCTTGTAGGCTGTTGAAAGGAATTGTTAGTAGGACGGAAACTGGGAACCATTAGGGCATGTTGAGCAGAAGAGTGACTGAAGTGGACTTACATTTTGATTGGGTCATCTTGGCTATTGTGATGAGAATAGACTTGAGGGTAAGGAGGGGATAGAGTAGAAAAAAATTAATTAAGAAGTGACTGAAATAATCCAGGTGCAAGATAATAATGACCCTGGGTCACATGAAAAGAAGTAGACTTTGAATATATTTTGATGAATTGAGAAGTCATGATGTGAGTATTTCCTAGGTATAAGTTACTTTGCCTGTAGCATTTCTAATTTTTACAACAGTGCTTGAAAGTTTTCAAAGATGAGGAAACCGAGGCTAAGAGAGGCAAGGCCAATTGTCCATAGGCACACAGTTACGAAACTTTCCTACATGCATCAGCCTTCCTTGTTCTAACAGTGGAATCCACGCTAGATAATTTAAGTAGGAAGGGAAGCACAAAGGCTATTTGAAACTCACAGAAGTTTTAGAGAAGATAGGCTGACCTTCTTGGAAAGCTCCCAGAACCATACCTCAAAATTGAGCATGTAAAAGAACTCGAGCCATAACATAGCCTCTGCCGTGGGTGGTGGAAACAGCTGCCATCACCACTGACTTCATCACCAAGCTGCTTTTGCTGCCCCTGAGCCAGCGAAATACCTGTCGTGGGCCTTCTCAGAAAACTCATTTTCATTTTTTTTTTTGAGACAGAGTCTCACTCTGTCTCCCAGGCTGGAGTGCAGTGGCACAATCTTGGCTCCCTGTAACTCCTGCCTCCTGGGTTCAAGTGATTCTCCTGCCTCAGCCTCCCGAGTAGCTGAGACTACAGGTGCCCGCCACCATGCCTGGCTAATTTTTGTATTTTTAGTAGAGACAGGGTTTCACCATGTTGGCCAGGCGGGTCTCGAACTTCTGACCTCAGGTGATTGGCCTGCCTCAGCTTCCCAAAGTGCTGGGATTACAGGCATGAGCCACTGCACCCGGCCATAGAAAACTCATTTTCAAAATAAAGTCTTGTGTATGTATCTCTGATTGGTAGAAGCTAATACACCTGTTGATAGCCTGATTTCAATGCACTGTATAAAAATTATTCTATATGAGGGAGGAAGGATTAACACTTGGGGAGTGATTAAAGTGGGGAGAGTGTGTTTGAAAGACTCAAAGTAGGCTCAAATGACAGAGATCCCTGCAGTTCACTTTCTGGCTGTGCAAGGTCAACATAGACCCTTACTCTATCTTCACATCTCCAACCTGAATAGCTATGCAACCATCCCTTATACAAAACACGCTACTCCCTCCTCAAAAGAGGAAGCCCCAGATCCCAATTTATTGCAGTTAGCTCTAAATTAAAGATTTTTGTTTGATGTTTACCATTCCATCTTTATATCCTGAAAATTATATATAAATTGTAAAAGTAACTGACCAATTATATAGAATAATTGGCTCCTGCCTGTAATCCCAGCTACTCGGGAGACTAAGACATGAGAATTGCTTGATCCCAGGAGGCAGTGGTTGCAGTGAGCTGAGATAGTGCCATTGCACTTCAGCCTATGTGACCAGAACGAGACTCTGTCTCAAAAAAAAAAAAAAAAAAAAAAAAAAAAAATCACCTTTTGGTGGAATATTATGGTCATGATTAAGGTATTTAGTACGTCTGCAAAGGATACCATGCAGGGGAATCTAATCCATAGCCAGAATGAGTGTCTCAGTGGAGACAAATTGCAGCCTTTCTGTGATGAAAGCGGTTCTTTGTAACCTTTTTTTCTTTTAGACAGAGTCTCGGTCTCTTGCCAGGCTGGAGTGCAGTGGCGTGATCTCGGCTCACTGCAATCTCCGCCTCCCAGTTTCAAGCAATTCTCCTGCCTCAGCCTCCTGAGTAGCTGAGATTACAGGCCCGCGCCACCACAGCCAGCTAATTTTTGTACTTTTAGTAGAGATGGGGTTTCACTATGTTGCCCAGGATGGTCTCGATCTCCTGACCTCAGGTGATCTGCCTGCCTTGGCCTCCCAAAGTACTGGGATTACAGGCGTGAGCCACCACGCCCGGCTCTTTGTAACCTAATCAGATGCCAAACTAGTCTCCTTGGGTTCCTGTACCATACTGGAAGCTCAGAGTTGACAGATTGGGCTCTCAGCCATGGTCGTATGCAGATTAGCTTTGGTGTGAAGTCTGTTTGCTGAGCCCAAGTGTCCCCTCCATTCCTCCTTCCATGATGATGGGGTTCCTGAAGCTATTGAGCAGGCACTGGAGTGGCTGGGGAAACAGTCTTTTACATTGTACTCAGGAATTCCTGACATCTCAACTTTATTTAGTGTAGGCCACTACTGAGTCCAGATTTTAGGACATAATTAGAATTATGTCCTAGGGCGAACAATTGGAACCTCTCCTAGTTTGCCTAATCATTTAACTTTGGAACCTCTAAAGTGAATTCTTGTTATAATGTAACCCAGTCTAGCATGATCTATCATCCCCAGAATCCATTCTCATGAATAGTATTACTCAGGTTTTCTAGTAAATAAGCAAAATTTGAAAAGCTTTTTTTTTTTTTTTTGGTTTTGGTATGTATTTTCTCCAGGGTTTGACTTTGTAATTGGCCTCATGGAATAAATGGATATAATTATAGTTTTAGGTCCAGTAGAAATGACATGAGGAAAATTGGCATATCATTAAGGTAACTATTACAGAGTCTTTAAGCATATCCTGCAGAGCCCTTAATCTATTAAACCTTGAGTCGACACAGCACATGTTTCTGCGAGCACAGGGTTGGGAGTAGGGTTACAGATTAACGGCTTCTCAAGGCAGAAGAATTTTTCTTAGTACTGAACAAAATGGAGTCTCTTATGTCTACTTCTTTCTACACAGACACAGCCCACCGGGGCTGGGCACGGTGCCTCCTGCCTGGATTCCCAGCACTTTGGGAGGCCGAGGTGGGCGGATCACTTGAGGCCAAGAGTTTGAGACCAACCTGGCCACTGCACTCCAGCCTGGGTGACAGAGAGAGGCCCTGTCTCAAAAAGAGAAAGAGAAAAAAAAAAGCCAGGTGGGATCAACTTTATCAAACAAGAAAAGCCGCTTCTCTCTCCAGAGCAGCTCAGGGCATGCTCAGTGCTCCATCTGTCTCTACCCATTCACTTCCCCCAGTGTGAAATGCTCGCTTTCTGCATAGGTGATTCATATCCATGTTTCCCAAGGCTCAGTTTCTTCATGCCTGAGAGGTCAGGCCCATTTGATATTTCCCTTGTGCGGAGTCCTTTAGCCATTGTCTATATCACATCCATTGCTACTTACCTATATTCCCTTTAGTATTGCCCCACACATGCACATTGTGTTGACTCCTCAGGGAAGCCTAGGCTGCTCTAACGAAGGTGCGTAGATAGGTGCAGGCACCCCTCATCTCATTGTGCCTTGCATTATTGTTCTTTGCATATATCACGCTTTTTTCAAAATGGAAGATTTGTGGCAACCCTGCCTCAAGCGAGTCTGTTGGTATCATGCTTCCAACAACAGGTGCTCAGTCTGTGTCTCTGTTTCAGTTTGGTAATTTTTGCAGTATTTCAAATGTCTTCTTTATTATTATATCAGTTATGGTGATCTCTGGTCAGTGATATTTGATGTTACTATTGTAATTGGGGCACCACAAACTGTGCCCAAAGAAGATGACAAACTTAATTGATACATGTTGTGTGTGTTCCGACTGTTCCAACTACTGGCCTTCCCCCATCACTCTCCCTCTCCTCAGGCTTCTCTATTCCCTGAGGCACAACAACATTGAAATTAGGCCAATTAATAACTCTACGATGACCTCTAAGTGTTCAAGTGATGAAGGAGTGGCCTGCCCCTCCACACCTGTGGGTGTTTCTCGTCATGTGGAACTAGAGACTTGAGAAAAGAAAGAGACACAGAGACAAAGTATAGAGAAATAAAAGTAGGTCGAGGGGACCGGCGCTCAGCATACGGAGGACCTACGCCAGCACCAGTCTGTGAGTTCCCTTAGTATTTATTGATCATTTTCGGGCGTTTCTTGGAGAGGGGGATGTGGCAGGACAATAGGGTAATAGTGGAGAGAAGATCAGCAGGAAAACATGTGAACAAATATCTCTGCATCTTAAACAAGGTAAAGAAAATGCTGTGCTTTTGATGTGCATATACATAAACATCTCAATGCCTTAAAGAGCAATATTGCTGCCAGCATGTCCCACCTCCAGCCTTAAGGCGGTTTTCTCCTGTCTCAGTAGATGGAATATACAATTGGGTTTTACACCAAGACATTCCATTGCCCAGGGAAGAGCAGGAGACAGATGCTTTCTCCTTATCTCAACTGCAAAGAGGCCTTCCTCTTTTACTAATCCTCCTCAGCACAGACCCTTTACGGGTGTCAGGCTGGGGGACAGTCAGGTCTTTCCTTCCCACGAGGCCATATTTCAGACTATCACAAGGGGAGAAACCTTGGACAATACCTGGCTTTCCTAGGCAGAGGTCCCTGCGGCCTTCTGCAGTGTATTGTGTCCCTGGGTGCTTGAGAGTAGGGAGTGGTGATGACTTTTAACAAGCATGCTGCCTTCAAGCATTTGTTTAACAAAGTATCTCCTGCAGAGCCCTTAATCTATTAAACCTTGAGTTGACACAGCACATGTTTCTGCCAGCACAGGGTTGGGAGTAGGGTTACAGATTAACGGCTTCTCAAGGCAGAAGAATTTTTCTTAGTACTGAACAAAATGGAGTCTCTTATGTCTACTTCTTTCTACACAGACACAGTAACAGTCTGATCTCTCTTTTCCCCACAAAGTGAGAGGAAGTGTCACATGTCTCTCACTTTAAATCACAAGCTACAAATGATTAAGCCTAGTGAGGAAGGCATGTTGAAAGCTAAGATTTGTCAAAAAGTAGGTCTCTTGCACCAGTTAGCCAAGTTGTGAATGCAAAGGAAAAAGTTGTTGAAGGAAAGAAAAAGTGCTACTCTAGTGAAGACACAAATGATAAGAAAGCAAAACAGCCTTACTGCTGATTTGGAGAAAGTTTGAGTAGTCTTGATAGAAGATTAAACCAGTCACATTTTCTTAAGCCAAAGCCTAATCCAGAGCAAGGCCCTAACTCTCTTCAATTCTGTAAAAGCTAAGAGGTGAAGAAGCTGTAGAAGAAAAGTTTGAAGCTAGCAGAAGTTGGTTGATGATATTTAAGGAAAGAAGCCATCTCTATTACCTAACATAAAATCAAGGTGACGCAGTAAGTGCTAAAGTAGAAGTGGCAACAGGTTATCCAAGAGATCTAGCAAAGATCACTGATGAAGGTGGCTACACTAAACGACAGAATTTCAATGTAGATGAGATAGTCTTATATTGGAAGAAGATGCCATCTAGGACTTTCATAGCTAGAGAGAAATGAACCCCTGCTTCAAAGCTTTAAAGGACAGGCTGACTTTCTCATTAGGGTCTAACGCAGCCGGCAACTTGAAGTTGAAGCCAATGCTCATTTACCTTTATGAAAATCCTGGCTGGGTGCAGTGGCTCATGCCTGTAATCCCATCACTTTGGGAGGCCGAGGTGGGTGGATCACTTGAGGTCAGGAGGTCGAGACCAGCCTGACCAATGTGGGGAAACCCCGTCTCTATTAAAAATACAAAATTAGCCAGGTGTGGTGGTGGGCGCCTGTAATCCCAGCTACTTGGGATTACAGGCTGAGGCAGGAGAATGCTTGAACCGGGGAGGTGGAGGTTG